>NC_060247.1:113980181-114298395 GCF_921293095.1 Ischnura elegans
AGTTTTATTAATACATTTAAATGCGCCGTGGGCGACTGAACAAGTTTTTGACTGACGAATCCTCTCCAATTTAATATTTTTGCCTTCCAACACCCGTCCGCGGCGGTTTGCACGAACCCTGGCGAGAGTTTTCGGAATCCGCCGTCGCACGGCTGGCGCCCTTTAGGGTGGCGCCAACGAGCGCGTGAGAGTCGGCAAACGAGCAATACCTCCTCAGTGGGACGTGACGACCATCGCCAACGTGACGCGACCCTAGACTCGCAGAACGGATTCCGAGCCGGATAAATTGATCCGCATTCAAATACCAGTGAAACCTCTCACTTACGCACAGTAAAGCTTGATGAGAATGTGTACCTACGTGAGATGTGAATTTATATTAGTAGCAGCCACAAGAAAACTTCATTTTTTTCCTTCTTTGGAAAGATTGAGAGTGTGTTCGGTGATCATGGGGATTTGCAAGTTTATACCCCACTCTATGTAAAGTTACATGTTTAAATGCGATTGGTCAAGTGTGAAGAGGCTGTATAAATTGAATGTTTTGTTCATTTTCAAACGGCAGCAGGTCGAGCATTAAACATCAAGTAATTTAAACTAAGAATCGTTGCAAGTCGAAAGAAATACTTTTGTGAAAAATATTGGTTTGAGAATCCTACTGGAAAAATTGATCAGAAATACATGGCGGTGCTCAATTTTTGAGAGGGTTACTGAATAATTTGTTTTATTTTAAATAAAAATTCCTAAAGTGAATCGTCAATTTGAGTCTTGGCAAAGCGATGGAGAGATGCTGAACATCTTGGTAAAAGGGGCATAAAGACCGTTAGCCATAGGCGGATTTAGGGGGGGGGGGCACGGCGGCACGGCAAATCGACCGACTTTAACCCAAACGCTTAAAAAATAGACAAGATATTGAATACCGTTATCATTATATTCGTTTTATTTTTTTGTATTACGGAGTCTCAATCGATAAAATTAATATTATTAACTTTCATATCGAAATAAAGAACATTTTATACAGTAATTGTTGTATTTTGTTTTAAATCTTAATAGTAAGAATACCGGTCAGACTCTTGTGCCCCCCAGAAAAAATCCTAATCCACCCCTGCCGTTAACCATTATTAAGGTCTGACACCTGACTAACCCGCAGAGTGGAACCAATTTTAAAGTGGTGGTGAAAATTATACTTGTACCCCTTGATTTCTTCCGTCCTCATTTAGAAAGTTTCGTCTTCTTCTTGCCTAATAAAAGAAAATTTGGTGCGCGCGTTAAAATTATTTCCAAAGTCACTGAAAGCAATAAAAATATTTAAGAATGTGAAAAATAAAAAAAGGCATCCCTGGGGTGTAAAGCCAGTATTCAACGGGATCAGGTTGGTGTGGATAGGGTGTTGCCTTCCCAATCTCTGGGCTCGGGTTCAAATGTCAGCGGAGATGACAGAGATGTTCTACAGACTACCTGATCCCTGTTTGAGTTCTTCGTGAAGGATATTTGAAGCACAGCACTCCGTCCGTCGAATGACACGTTAAGCCGAATACCCCTTGGCGCCTTTCGCTAAGACCAGGCTTATGCCGTCGCCAGGGTTCTCTATACCCTTCCTTTCCTACCCTGCTCTCAAGGCGCACATGACCTCAGCTTTCGGGCGCCTCCTCCGAGTACCTTACCTGCCAACACTCAAGCCGCCACAATAGCCCATGATACACCCGATAAAGATAATAATACAGATGTAATGAACCGTGAGAGTTTTAAGAAACCCTACTCGTATGATATGGTATTTTCAGAAGTCATGCGACAGCTGAGTTCATTTGCGTCATGAGGGAAGGGTATGGGAGGAAGGGAGGAGAGAAACCCGGCGTCGGAATTAGCCCACTCTTCGTCTAAATCTACATACTACCCCGCAAGCCGCCTAATAGGCGTGTGGTAGGACACCAGCCATTTTCACATAAGAAGAAAATGCTCTAACGAAATTACGACTGGCATTTATTAAAGTCCTTCATGGTTCGCGGGAAAAAGGAATTCGCATATCTATCCGTTCAGCAAAATATCTCTCTTAATTTATCGCTTCTGTCGGACCGGGAAATATAGTGGGGCTCTAATATTATGTTCCCCGTGTCACTCTTAAAGATATTCATTCTCAATTGTTCAAACAATCTAAGCCTAGCGCGCAGCCTCCGAGTCTCCAGCGACTCCCAGCCAAATTCGCTTAACGTATGGGTAACGCTGTCTGTACGCTCGCAGCGGTTTTTGACGAATCGCGCAGACTTCCTTTGCATTTCATTCAGTTCGCGGATTAATTCTTTCTGCAACGGATCCCATACGCTCACTGCATATCTATGGTGCGGTCAGACGAGTGCGAAATAGCACCTTTCTTTTACACTCTCATCCGAAAATCAAATTCTTAACGAAAGGAGCTAAGGGGCTACGGCTTTACGTCCCATCAGACGAAAGGAGTGCTGCGCTTGAAATGCCCTCCAAACATCATTCAAGCAGGGATCGGGGGGGTCCCTGAAAATTCTCTGCCACCGCCGGAATATGAACCCGAGCCCACGGGGTGGGAAGCTAACACTCTAGCCACCACACCAACCCGATCCCCCGCCTACTCGTGCCCAAATAAATTTATGAAGGATGAGATGAAAATGGAGCGCACAGGTGTGCATTTAAAAAATGAATTTAAAGATGGAAACTGCGATTAAAAAGCATTCTTCTCTCTATTCCTGTCCTCTATACCTCAACTCACTCAGTGAGAGCATTGAAAGGACGAGTTCTACTCCCGTGGAGAGATGGAGAGAGAAATGAATAAAAAAAATGGAAGAAAAATAACTGGGTCGCTCTTCTCTCTCTCTGTCTCCTCGAAATGTCACGGTCGCAGCAGCATCCAGCCAGAAGAAGGGAAAGAAAGCTACGGGAGAGAGGGGTAGGTCGGCTGCAATCGCCACTCACTTGAATGCCCCCATCCCCTCTCTCCACTTCACCCCCACCACCACCACTCTGCACCCCGCAACTCTCTCTTCAACCCCCCACCCTGTAACTGCTTGAGCGTGGATGTGTTGGCGAGGGGCTGAGTTCTCATGTGTTGCAGTCGAGTCGAATATGGGTTGGGGGCGGATTAATGCCGTTGTTTTTTTGGGGTGGAGGGAAAGGGGCATTCAGCATTCTTTTCTTTAGGATTCATTGATGAAGTGTTTCGACGGGCGTTCATTGAAAAATATACATGGCCAAATTAACGAAAAAAAATTAGCCTTAGGCTCGACCGATTTTGAAGTAGCATGAAATTTAATGAGTGCCGTTGTAATTTTTCACGGATCTGTTTTTCCGTTTTTTGCAAAACGTGAATCACGGTATGTACGTGAGTCATGTAAGAAGACTTCTCGGACTGAAAATAACGTTAATATTATAAAAGTGAGTTCCGGAGAAGTCATCAACACAGCTAAGGGAGAAACTCAGCATTATTTTATTACATTGTGTGATTTTAGTCACAGAGAAGGAACCAGACTCGGATTAAGGTTGTTGTGTACCGGGAAGGGGGCATATTGATAGGTGTTTTTATGTGGGGGCACGCCCCCCTCCCCAGAAGCTTAAAAATTAGATAAAATATTTAAACAATTATCATTACGTTCGTTTTTTGTGTATCACGGAGCCTCAATCATTTCTTATTAATAACTTTCATGTTAAAATAAAGAGAATATTTTGTACTTTAATAGTTTTATATTGTTTTTAATCTCACGTACGAGAAGATCGTTTACCTTGTGACCCCTGACCCCCCAGAAAAAATCCTGGATCCACCCTTGGGCATATTCATTATTCCTAACCACTTTCTTTGCTAAAGTTCATGGCTGAATCAACGAAAATTTTAGGCTGAAATTTGACCAATATGGAAGTACACAGTATGAAATTCCATGAGTGTGCAGTGCCGCTGTAATTTATCTCTTCTCCTTCTGTAGTTTGCATACCAAACCGTAAATCACGGTGGCATGTGCGTGAAAAATGAAAGAAAACTTATCGGAATGAATGTGACAAGGATATTAAAAAAATCAAACTCAGGAGAAGACATTAACACAGCTAATTAAAAAAACTCAACGTAATTTTAATACACTGTGCGATTTGAGTTCTCATATTAATCTCTCCCTTATATAGAGGCCGTTTATTACGTGGAGAGGCATTCAACATTCCGTAGTTTAGTTCAGTGATGATGGTTATTGCCGAGCGTTCATAGAAGCAGTTACCTGGCTAAATTAATTGAAAAATTTGCTTAAGAAAATTGATTAATTTTGAAGCATCATGCTTTAATGAGTGTCGTAGTAATTGTTCACTGCGTTGTTCTTCCGTGCATTGCAAAATCGGTGCGAATCAAGTCGCATGTTACGTTTATCATGTGGATGCGTGGAAGAAATATCACGGAGTTTGGAACAGTGTGAAGGGATGCATCAGAATATCAAGGAAACGAAACGACGATACCAGAAAAGTTGGGACGTTCAAAATATGAGCAAATGCTGCTGGATGCTTCACGATGTGTACGCAGAAATAAACCATAATGGAAAAAACAGGGGCTATGAAATGATAATTAAGAAACCTCTGGGTGAAAGATTTTAGTGAATTTTTGGTTCCACATTGCTCCCGTTCGCTGTGTGCGTATCTCCATACGTTGTTGCTCTAAACTTATATTATACATACTTCAATATGGTTCACCATGCAGGTAAGAACTTTAACAGTGCGTTTGTAAATTAACTTTGAAGTAAGAACGTCAAACCATGGTTCAGGCAATTCTCATAAAGTTTCGAAAGTCGGTACTAGGTAATGGTAATTCCTATGAATGTCAAATATATTACAAGGAAACTTTTATTTTACGGGCTTAAAAATATCGCATAGATTGAACATCATATATTCATCACAATACAAAAATTTCGAAATAAAAATCATAATCATAGATATTCTCATAGGTTGTCTCAGCTCTTAAGTTACAAAAATATATCATAAAATATCTATGATACCACAAAATATATAATATCAATATAATATCACAAAATAATTTTCATTATTATAGATATTCTCTTGTTTATCTCAGTCCTAAAGTAACAAAAATATATCTCATTCGTGTATTATAATTAATTGATAACCTCTACTGAAATATCTACATTGGTTGAGTACATGACTTGTGCCTTAGCTGTGGGTAATATAATGTATACGAGTATCATTTTCGAATTCAGGAGGCAAAAATTCATTAAAAACACCAACTTCTGTGAAAAAGGTTTTTTTTTCACTGTTACCATGAATAGTGCAACTATCTCCTCAATTTTTTTTCAGCAACCACGGAGTGGTCGGCTCCCATTCCTCTTCCACTATACCCCTATCCTGCCCCCCCTTCTTACGCCACAGGAGGAACAAATAGACGCGAATAGGGGGGGTCGCACTGCAGAGAGCGTGGAGGGAGGGAGAGAAGAGATTTCCGAAGTAATTTGACGCGCTGAATCCAAATCTGATCGCAGAATCACGCCGACGCGTCATATTTCTGAGGCGCTCTGACCTAAATTATTCGCTTCCCAGCGGTAAAAATGTCAACTGCGGCACTAGAATATACTGAAAAATGGAAGACTGGATCAAGGTCTTCTGACATCGCTCGGGGCTTACCCCTTAGAGGTAGAGTACACAAAACTGCAGTATTTTTTTAAACGGATTAGATTTAGTAGGCTCCAATTTAAAACTTCATTCAAATACACTGCACGACTCCTAGTGTAGTGAATAAAGGTTTAACGTGAAACTTGCAAAATTTTCCCATTTACGATGGAATAGTTCCACTATATCTCAACTGTGGCAACCATTTATATTCGAATTTTTATTTTTCGCTCTTAAAAAAGGATTCTGGGAAGGATTCAAGGAATGGGAGTACCACTTTTGTTGGGCGCAACGCACTCCATAGGGTTTAGAAAGGTTCGGAAGGCTATGCAAGGCAAAATTTAGCGAAGTCATCGGGGTTACCAGGAGCGTAATCGGGAATTTCTTATTCCGACAGAATAAGAAAACCTCCCTATAGTAAGTGGTGGTCCGGAGATTTTTCTCTAGATAACAAAATCTGAACAATGGGCAGTGACAATTAGAGCTGTGAGCAATTAATCGTGATGTCCAAACGCCACACAATCGTTGAAGCTAACCTTAAAATTGTGGGTTTCAAAAATTGGAACTAATTTTAATTCGTAGAAACGTCAAATTTATTATGAGGAAACATTTATTTTACATGATAAAAATATTCTATACATTAAACACCTTTTATACATCGCGATACATAAATTTCAAAATAATAATATAAGCGGGAAAGAAGCGTTCTTTTCAGATTGATTTCGGATTCCTTCGGAAAAACAGTAAAACTACATTTCCTGTGATTTTGACGAAAAACTATCACCATCATCAGTAAGCTATCCAAAAATTAATTTGACGCTGCTCTATTCTCAATTCTCTGATTAGCTAGTATTTTTAAACCTACACATTTCTTCTATTTTACGTCTGTCATCACCTGCTCAATGCAACTCATCTGCAACCAAACTTTGCCGTTCTTCCTTTCCATATGCCATTCAAAAATTATTTTCGTCCATGACTCGTGTCGCTATAAAATCATTTGAATAAAAATATCCTAGAAGTCGCCTATATATCCTGGACTATTGCATCCTATCCGTCGTACGATAGCGTCTGTTTTTTTGGAAGAGGCGACCGACAGCTGAGTCCATTTGCACCATGATAAGATTTGGAGATGTCAGCATTACGCTGCTTTGAAAAGGGCTTTGCTTTGCCAAGTGGACCACGGCTTAACGTACCAACCGACGGACGAAGTGCTGTACTTGAAGTGCCCTATCACAGCAGATATATATTCGCGCAATATATATCTGCTGTGATTCTCCCATCCCATGTTACGGTACTCATGAGGTTGGTGAATGATTTCACTTGCTCAATGGGTCTGCTTTGGGATGCGCTCAAGTAGTGTAAATGGCTGAAACATCTCTACTACCAGTAAAATTAGACATTGCAATAATACCATCATTGCAATTTCTACTTTTGCTAGTATTAAGAACTTCCGCCACATTGCTTCACATCACACAAGATATCTTTACTACCACCGGAACTTGAACTCGGTCCCACTCCGTGGAAAAACAATACTCAAGCCACCGAGTAAAGGTACGTTTAGGTACGTTTTCCGACGAGCGACTGTAGCGATGATCGCGATAGACAACATATGCTGTTCTACAAGGCAACCATTTTCCGGCACATGGTTATTCTCGCAGTCGCTTACTTTGATCGCTGAGCGATTATAGGACGCTGCCCTGAGAGGTGTCTCTAGCTCTTCTTTGCCGGCGAATCTAGTGAAATCATGGCGCGCAGCTCAACAAAATTGAATTTTTCATCGGAAAAAGATGAAAAGCGGACTGAAAAAGTGAGAGAACATTCAGCGCTATGTACGCCTCTTTTTATCACTCACGCTTTCATGCGCAAGCACAGGTCGAGAGTTTGGAGGCTACTCAATTTCTCGCTTCAAAGTCAAATCGCAGTCGATTTCGAGGAAATAACGAGGCGGCCGCTAACATATGATCGTCATCCACCGATCATCGCTCAGCTATCATCACCATGTGATCATCGCCACAATCCCTTTGAAAAACGTACCTTAAACGTGATCCACCGTTATTTTTCTCGATTCTAATGCTCTCCCCTTTCACTCCCCGTTCCAAACACCAAAAATAGTTTCATTTCCCTGAGTTTAGTCGTTAGACTTCACTCAGAACAAACGTGTACATTTTCTTCCGTTTTTTTCTCGTAATAGATCAGTAAATCTTTATACCTACGGCACAGAATACTATGTACAACAAGATTGCGGGAGAAGAAAAACTATATTGCTGCAACAAAAAAGTTAGTACTGCGCAAAAAAACTCTTTAAGACGTTCAGATAACTGTCGGTTAGTCCGGTTCACCCTCGTCCACTGAATGTAAATTTTTCCAAGCGCGGCAAAAAAAAAACTTCTCCCGTGCATAATCCGGGGAAGAAAAAAGAAAACTTCCGCGGAGTTAAAAAAATGTGCACTTGAGGGAGAGAGAGAAAGAAGGAGAGAGGGGGAACTGCAGGAGGGGTACGAGGGATCGTCCGAGTTTTCGCAAAGAGAGTAGTCGCCCTTTAAGGAGGAAGGTGCGCCACTGCGACGATAAACACAACACTTTTCACGTCATCATCATCATCATTACTAGTCGACTATCCTAAGATTGGTTTGACGCAGCTCTCCACTCAATAGGGTGGTCTCCTCTTTCTTTTTTATTGCCTAAATCGAAAGATTATTACTCCTGGAGTATGTATTTCACGCTTTTAGATTTTCAAATGACGATATCTATTTTTCGCGATAAAATGAAAAGTGAAAATTTTCAAGCGCGCGAAAACACGACGGCTGAGTATGAATGCTGGGAAAAGCCCGTGAGACGTCATTCTGGTTCCGGCTTCCGCCGTATGAGGCCACCTCGGTGCGAGGCTGTGAGCGCCGCCACGATGCAGGCTGCTAGCCGGTAGCAGAGTACCCTGCTAGCAGGTAGCGCTTGGCTTAAATAAGGATTATCAATACCCTATCAAACGAAGGGAACTTTCCGACCATAGGCTATTTTAATAGGCGATTATCTCTGCTCTGCTATAGGTGATTAGCTCTATGCCTCATGCATGCAATGGTAATCTCAGACGATGTAAAACTCTTGACAACTCGTATAGTATCTGGGCCACTGTGACGTCACGTGAAGTGGCATCGCATGGGCGCCAATCTGGCCTCTTTCAAATGAGGTTAAAATTGACCATTAACATTCGTCTAAACTGGGATTTCTGAAACAAAATAATTTGTATATTATGAATACACAAATCGTTACCTTTCGTTTTCTTTGATGAAGGAAACTATCTTGTTCTCCTAACAGATAATCTTTTCACACCGACGTATTTCTTTTCTTACACATCCTTCATTAACTATCTTCCCTTATTGTTCTTACCATCCGCTTTTCCCTTGAAGATTGTCTTTATCTGACCACTATACCTCAAGATACGCTATCTTTTACGCATTTTTAGGGTATATACCTATAGTGACAAAAATAAATTCTAAAATAATTTTTTGCCAACATTACCTGTACCTAAAAATATTCGTCGCAGCTCTCCACTCGATTCTCCCATCAGTAAATCTTTTCACACCTATGTGTTTCTTCTCTTTCACATCCTTCTTCACCTGTTCCATATTTTTTGTTCGACTTCTTCCTTTTCAGTCCTTGCAATCTACTTACCTCTCGACGATTATCATCATACCTTTCACGTAAATCTGGTTTTTGAAAAATTATAAAATATCGTAAATGAGATCCGTATATATAATGAGTCTTGTCCGGAAAGTAATCATTGTTTAGGAACAAATTCATAAAATCATTTTTTTTTTTCGAGTCAACATTTATTTTTACAAGAACGAATATATCGTACACTATTTCTTTGCGTAGTTGCCACCATTGATTTGATAATTTTACAAGCGGGAAACCAAATTATCTATGCCCTCTTCATAGTAAGATGCCGTCAGGGAAGACAGCCATTGCTGAGAACCGTTCTTTGCGTGGTCATCGCTGTCAAGTGTCTTCCTCAAATCACGCTTCAAATTCAAGAATAGAAGGGGCAAGATCGTGGCTATACGCAGAGACGGCAAGTGAAACGAAACGGAAGTCAAAACCAGTAATATTTCAACAGTTTCGTCCCCGGTAGTGAAATGTAGAAACAAAACGAAAAAGAATTACACTCGGGGAGCTAAACTAAGGGTCAAAACGAAATCGGAGTAATAACTACTTTGGTTCGAAACTAAACTAAAACTTTGCGACAAAACGCAACACAGATAATGTTTCGCACCGGAGGGACAACGTGATTCACCTTCAAACAGTTTAGTTTCGACCCACAAAACGAGTACGAAGTATGGTTGAATGGAGTACAGGTTCGGCCTACCGCCATTAGATGCATGGGGCACTCATATATTCACCACTAACAGGAGAACGGTGAACGCAAACTGACAATTCGATTTTTAAGCTCGATGTTTTAACCTCTCTACACGCATGTCAAACTTAATGGGTCGACACTATTCCCTCTTTTCCCCCTCCACTCAACTTCTGTCATCGAAACTTAACTATGAGCAGCGGTTTCGATTATTTTAGTTTCGTTCCTGGGAGTAAAGTTTCTTCCCAGGTCGAAACCAAACTCCTTGGTGACTTTAATTTCGTGCGGGAACGAAACTAAACCTATAGGCCTCGTATTTTCGTTTCGGTCCGGGTCGAAACGAAACATTTTCGTTTCGTTTCACTTGCCATCTCTGGCTATACGGCGCTTGATCGAACTGCTCACAACCGATTTGACTTGAGTGACACGAGCGGAATTGGGGTCGTACGTTGCCATGAAGCAACGAAATTCCTTCACTGAGCATTCCACGCTTTTTGTTTAGAAACGCGGTGCCTTATTTTTCTCTTTGTTTCACAGTCCCGTAACGCATTGATAGGTACTCCCTATCGCAGGGGTCAACAAACATTTCAATGTGAGGGGTCTCGTTATAAATTTCGTATATTTATATTGGCCGAAGGAATTAAAAAAAGTCAGTGCAAGTAATTTAATTTCCTCAAAAATTATAGTATAAACATGGAATTTTTTTAATATCTTGTTGGAAAAGTAAAGGTGAACTAAATAGATATCTGCATTTAGTTTTATGCAACCAAATGAGTGTGACGAATGATACTTTTGGTTGACTTCAAATTTTCACTGAAATCAGGTTCCAGATTACATGAGCCAATCGTAAGAATTGCTTTCAAATGATCAGACAAATTTTCTAGATAGTTAGATTACACATACTTCATTTTGGGAAATTTTTGTTCACACACGATTAAGGAATTTGATTTCCGGGCCGGATGTGGCCATAGCTCGGAGACCCGTGCCCTATGGGAAAGAAATCGACAAGGATAATGTTCTTCCCGTCCCTGAATGCGGTGCTCATGATACTTATTTGTTGCTGACAACTTCGCTTCATAGTCGGCGGAATCGGATATTGTTTTAAGCTTTAAAACCATCACCAAAACAATTTAAAAACTACACGATCCGGCTGTTGTGGCATCAGTGAAAAGACTAATATTCTATATGCTTGCTGCATATTCAGGTTTTGGCCGGACGAGTGCGATATCGCACTTCTAATTTATTTTTTCATCCGAAAATCTTAACACAACGCGCTCCACCAATCCTAGCTTATTCAGGGGTCTAACATAAAATATTTCTTATAGCATTCCCCACGATAGGTTCGAATAATAATTATAGTAATAATATTATGCCTTTATTCGGGCGAGGTTGACACTTATGAGTGAGAGAGAGATATTCTATATATTCCCCTCTTCCACCTCACCCCTCGATATTGTCAATGCAAACATATTAAAAAATGGTACATAAACCTTTACAATGCAAAAGATATACAATATACACTATTTGTGAAATTTCAAAAAAGATAAACAAGTATGTGTGAAATTTTTGTGTAAAAAAGATTTCTGGTTGTGGGAAAAAAAACATGAGGATAAGGGTGTAATAACCTTCAGCGAAGAAACTCACTGCAGGAAAACGCCCACACAAGAAGGGGGGTGTGAATGTGTACTAACTCCCAGATACTTCACTTCATCTGTCGCCTCTATGTCGACATTATTCGCAACAAAAGGACTGTAGTAAATCATGCTATGTGTATCATACCATATTTGTTTAACATTAGTTGGTACAGTTAGGAGATTATGTATCTTGAAAGTTTCATGAAAATGACGCACTATTCTACGTACCTCGGGACAACCTCCTCAAGTGGAGAGCGCCTCTCTCTCTCTCTCTCTCTCTCTTTCAAGGCTTTTGCAAATTAGGGAGGGAAGCACGAGTGGCCAAGAGACCACAGCAAACCCCTCTCCCACTCCCTTTCTGACCCCCCAGCCACCCTTAAAAATGTTGATTTCGCGAGCGGCGATGGACTCAGCGTCCGTCACGAGGAGTTGGCCCCAGAGGAGCAAGCAAGTCTTCAGAGGCATACCTGGCGCTAGCGAAAAGGAAGGAAGTCTGGAGAGCAATAAATAATAAATAAGAAGGGACACGCTGTAATGAATAATTCTTGGATTCGCAACCGGAATATATAAATGAATCGCATAGAGTATTCACATATTTGAACGTCAAATTCATCATGATGTCACGCTGATTAAATAATACGAGAATCCTGAATCAGTCGGATAATCAAATAAATTTAATAAACCATTATTTTAAAATAAAAGGAAAAATGTTGCCAAAAATAACATTAGCCTGGAACTTCCTGACGTTAAAGGGCGATTAATTATGATGCGGAATTCAAACACTTATGAATTGGTAATGAGATTGAACTTCGGCTGTTTTAAGGAAATCATTCGTCATTAATACCATAAATCAATTATGGTTCTACTGTTTATGCGCACTAAACCGCTGAAAATTTGCAACAAAGCAGTTCCACCTCAATACCAGAAAACTTTTAATCAGATAACCCTAGCTAAATCGTGACTATTTTTCAGTCAAAACCTGAGACATTTATCGAAAACATTAATAATTTATCACCAAAGTAGCATTTTATTTCAAATTAATTGCCAAACGTATGTAGATTATAAAATAAGTAAAAGATGAGTGCTGGAACTCTGAATATAAAACCGAAATTTAAATTACAATCGAATTAAAATCCAGCTAAGTATTTAAATGATAATAGAGCATTGTTTCAGGATTAATCTGGTGAAAATCCAGCATATTAGTAAGTAAATTGGAATATGTTTTCCCCTTCAGAATACTCAAACGAAATTTTATGAGAAGAAGTCACCTAAAGGTAGTGAAATTTTGGTTCTCATAGAGAATATCATTTTAATTTCAATTTATAAATATTGCTATGATTGTCTAAAATTTATTTCCGAGTTTTTTGTCGGCATATAAATTTCTGTGATTTTTTTATGCCCAAATATACCACAAATATGAACGGCAGTGTAATCGTCAGAGACGGTGGACAGGAATAGGAACATAATTTTTTCTCTCCCAGAAGTAGCGATAAAGTCAACTCGATGGCTTAACGAGGTCTAATTCCACTTACCCTTTAAGCGCTGTAGAATATTTGGATTGGAGACTGCATGAAATCACCCGTTTCACATACTAAGGTGCTCATCCGCTCACATTTTTTCCGAGCGACTGAATATCTGGGTGAATGACAAGAGAGGGATGATGGCGCGTGCATTCTGTGATTGCAACACTTGAACGACTCGAGGAATTGAGTGCTTCGTATTATTTCGCGAGGAATTCCTCGGAGAATCGCGCTCCCTCCCGCATTAAAACTTTTAAAATGAGTGTGCTATTCATCCACAATGCGGGAATCAAATGGTGATGTTCGGTTAAGAAGCGCAGTTTCCAATACAAATATTTTGTAAAAGGAGAATTACTTCATCAATACCGAAAACGAAATTTTGAAAACAAGTATGGTAATGAGTAATCAAACGACTGTAAAACATCAATCCCTCCGGAATATTGTAGCTAAGAGTATATTGAACATTATGAAAATTTGTATATGAGTTGTTGCTTAAACCTTTGTTGAGGCATTGCCGGCCTCGATGGCGCCGGGGTACAGTCCTAGACTGCCAACCTAGAGGTCGTGGATTCGAATCCCGCCTGAGTGGATTGACAACCATCCAGGGCATGGATGTTTGTGATTGTCAATCAAGTTAATTGTAGGAGAGGACACTGCTGTCCTAAATTCGCTTGAAAAATAAAGATAAATTAAATAAAATTAAATAAATTGTTAGAAATATTGGGGCTGACGGTAGAGAAAAAGGCTTCAAAAGAAAGGTGCTCCACATATCCATGAATAATGACGTATGGTAACCTTCTGATTAACAGAGAAATAAAAGACAAAAACTAGTAAAAAATAGCGCATAATTTAAAAAAACAACAACTTGGGTACCAACTAATTATTACGTTAAAAATATATAAAACATGAAAAATTTATTATTATCAAAGTATTTTACCGATTAAGGTACGTTTGCATGCAGTATTTATGAATTGTTCTGGCTATCTACCCTCCCTCCCTGGACTTCTCTCTTCAATTCAAAAGTAAGCCAACACCTTTTCATTTATTCTAAAAATAATATTCTCTTCCTTCCCCTCCCTCGTTTACCCAAAATTTTACCCTCTAACACTGTTTTCAACATATTCTCCCCGCTGAGTACTCGCTTCATCCATACCTTGTCTCCTCCGTATCTCATGTAAAAGCTGCCTCTCCTCACCCACCATGTCCAGCTTTTCGTCGTTCGTCCGAAAAATATGCATTGTTACGTACAGCTTAGAGGCATGGACCTTGAATAGGTCAGACGAAAGTGCCCCGAAATATTGGAGTAGAAAATACAGAGAGAGATATATGGACTTATTTAGAAAAAGGATGATTAGAGACAGACATTATGCAGACCTAGATCAATCAATGGTAGGTTAGGAACGTGTCAGATATACAGAAGCACGGTTATTAGAGTGACTCGACCTCTTGATAATAATATCGTCTTTATTTTCCTTGCGAAATTGGGATATTAAGTAGTATTTCAAATCTAACTTGGTTAGCGTACACAGACACCCAAGCCCTGGCTGGTGAAAAACCCACCCAAACGGGATTTGACACCACGTCCTCTCGATTAGCCGGCCAGGACTAAACCCTAACGCCACTGAGATCAGCAAGAAAGAAAGGATGCATGGAGAGAATGGAGAAGAATAATTGACAAAACTTATAACGAGGGAATGATTCTACAATTGATGAAGAAAAATCGGGTTGACTCTCAGATAGATAAATGACTTCACTGCACAACTGTGGTCGATGAACATTGATGAATAGAGGAGAAGAGTATGTGAAATCTTGAATGTGAAAGAGAACAGTGAAAATTCGTTCAATTATTTTCAACGAGCGCTCAAGGAACAGGAACAAGAAGCACTAGTTCCAGGCTCACCAAATTCATTTCCATCGGAATATTTGCAAATTCAGTATTTTTTTGGTAAATCCAGAAAGAAAAAGGAAGCGATTAAAATAAAAAACAATTCTGCTTCGATGTTCAAATTCTGCAATTATCGAATAGAAAATTTATTTCTTTACTTCCAATATGGAGAGGTTTCAAAAAGTAAAGCCTGAAGTTATCAGTTATACTAAGGGTATTCCTCCTCACGTGCTCAAATTTCAGTGCGAACGAAGAATGAAAATCATCATTTTTTTCACCGCTAAAAATTATTGGCAAGCACACCTCATACACCATTCCGAATTATTGCTTAACCTAACACGCTTTATTCCCATTTACTCCTCACCAAAAAAAGTCTACACGAGGGTCATTTCCAGTCCACGTGCGTTCAAAAACGATCACACGAATTTCATTTATCGAAATCTATTCGAAAACAGTAGAGCATCCCCCAACCCCCTTGGAGTTATCATTTTATTTAAAATAAAAAAAGCAGCCAGAGAAGACGACAAGTGTTTAAGCTCCGCTGATTCTAATCTCGTTAAGCACACTCCCTTCTATTCCATCCGAGCTCTCTCACCTGCTCCGCTCACTCGGCCAAATCTGTTCCCATATTTAATTTCTCGGATTGCTTCCTCCCTCCGCCCGCACCTACCCTCGCAGTAGGGAGAGGGTGGCTCTCAACATCAACACGCAAACACCGAAGAGGAAGGATGGATGTACCACCCCGGCGCCATCCCTTTGGCAAACATTTTTATTTAACACTTGTAGGGTTTAAGACGTGATATTACGTCCACACCTATTTTACCATAACGGTGGGAGGCACAGTATTACGTCTGCTACCTACCGTCCAAAATAAAATAATTTTCTGCGGAAGAAAATATGTATTATAATTTTATTTCGTCCCCCTAGTCCTAAAAGAAGAAGAGTTTAAATTAATGTTGAAACAATCAGCCTAAAAAAATTAGGAACTAACATGCTGCCGAAATTAATGAAAAGTATGCAACCGGTAGCCGAGGTAGTGCACGAAAATAGACCACCCTCAAAGACAAGTGAAGGGTAAGCTGCACAGAAATAGTGAAAATAATCTATTTTTCTATTCAAAATGAAATGTTTAGTGTGAACTTTTTAAATATATAAATTGTTAATTATTATACTACGCCACATAAACCACAATTCTTAAAATCCTCAGGGTCAAGGATCAATTTTCCCTTTTCTTGACATACATTCTATCAGAAATACTTAGTATAATTTTAATAAAATAATTCACCCTTGAATTTGATGCTGAACTGCACGTTCATATTTATTTGCTACCAACCTCTAATGCATTGGCCTAAAATAACGTAAACTGCATAATAAAGAATTTAATTTGGTTGGAATCGAACCATGAATTAATATTTCGCAAACATTTTATAAAGGATTCGATTCATTTGATCAAGGATTTAAAAAAAAGTTTATTCATGAATTGATTAAAATGATGAAGGTTATTTTTTAGGACGCTTTTGAAATTGATGGTTCAAAGGAAGTTGTGTATGATTAAAAAATATATTTTACCAAAGATTTTGTCAAAATATACTGTCACTTAGTTCTCAGTACTACTCAGAATAATTTTCGATTAAGCATAAATATATTAAAGTTATTTAAACGCTTAATAGTATTTATTAATTAAAAATGAATCACGAACTTTATTAACTTTTTGTCATAGTTTACAATAGTTTGAATATTTGGTTAAAATGTCCTTTTAGTTCATTAATTTCCTGCACTTTGAAAAACCTATATCGAAATTACCATTCACGTACTACCGTTGTGTTGGTTTGGCGGGAAAATCTTCAGGCTAGTGATATAAATCCAAAAAATTCTAATGAATCCTTTCAAAACAATAATCCACGAATCGTGAGGCTAGACATGAGCGGCACTAGCCCTTGTACCAAAGTACCTCATCTTGACCATCGTCTCTGCTAATCAATCCTAAGATTTTTTGAAGCAGCTCTCTAATTAAGTCCAATTCTCCTATCAGCTACTCTTTACACTCCTACGTAAGGACGTTCGAGTAGTACTTTTGGTCCTCGAGTCGAGTATCGAGTCGACTTGACAACAACTCGCCAGTATCAAATCGAGTATGGTAATTCTTGAAATAGGCAATACAACAATGCATGCTCCAACATATTCTCATTTTTTCTCAATCCCCTTACGAATTTTCTATTTAGAATGCTTAGCTTGAGTAAAAAGATAAAGATAACGTGGAAAGTTGATGGTAATTGAGTCACAATTAGGAGAAAAATGAAAATTAATGTGTCTTAAACAGTTCCATATGCGCTAGCAGTTGCATTATTTTCTATAGAAATCCTAACAATTTTTACGTATTTCTGCGGCGCTTGAGTAAAGACCGTAGGGTACATAAGTATCGCATAAGAAAGTATGAGCGTTGCAGTGGTCCACTCCGATTACTCGGAATACGCCGCCGCGGCGCGCCGGGGCGGAAGACGGTCCGCACACGGTCTGCTGACACCGCGGCTGACGAAAAGGTATTCGGCTCCCACGGCGACTACTATAGTGGTTGACTGCTACGAATGCAAAAGCTGAAACTCTTAGGCCAAGGTATTAGAACGACTTTCTAAACGATATTACTACACGATTTTCATGGTAGTGCCATCTGTCGGCAGATTTCAGAACTTACTGACCTCGACAGCTCTGTAACCGAAACTACTCGACTCGACATTCTTAATACTACCCAAATCACTCGATTCGAGCACCAACTACTCGAATCGACTGGAATTTTCGAGTACTCGCACATCCCTACTCCTACATATTTCCTCTCCTTCACGTTTTTTTTATTCTGCCCCATTTGTTTTATTCTAAGGTCATTATTTCCAATTCCAGACTCCCACTTGTCCCTCAAAGAATGCCTTCATCAACCAAGTACCTATGTCTGGAAATTTGCACGCTTGTGGTAATTCGTATGCCTTATCCATCCAAACCTACATTCTAGCTCAGATTCTAGCTAGCTAAGATAAGCAAATCACTAAGATTCATGCAATCGGCGATACGAGAGCACTGATATATAATGGCAATGTTGCCATTTCCACAATCGTCCTCGACCAATGGAAGAATGGTGTCCGTAAATATGGATGGAGTTATCTGCATACTATAAAACCCATTTCCCACCACTGTCTGACTGACTGATTGATTCATACAAATTGGTGTAAACGAGTCGAGATATGATAAAAATTCATAGAATCGACCCCTCTAAAATCGTCTCAAGAAGGAAAAAAGGAAAATTTATTGAAATGGTCATTTTTCTATCTATTTCAGCATTGCTAACTGGCTCTAAGCAGACAAGACTTCTAATAACTGGCAGAGTGACCAGAAAAAGCCGCAAGCCTTTTACGGAGAGCTTTCGGGGGTATTCTGAGGGGGACGAGATTCCCCTACGAACGAAAGAGAGTTATATTATTATTATCATCATCTGACGAGTCTTTCCTTGATCCGTTTTTGCCCCTTGAATCCTAGTGGGCGTTGCCCATATTTAGGCATTCTAGGGACCGAAATAGCAGAATTTAATACACATCCATCTCCAGATTGGCGAAAAACCAGTCAGGTGGGACTCGAATCCGCGACTCCAGGATTAGCAAGGGAGGATACGAGTTTACCCCACCGCGGCCGACACATATTGCCATTTTTTAGCGATATTGTTCGATTTTTGCACAAACCTATGCGTTTCACAAGTTCTTCCTATCGATTTCATGTAGAAAACCAAGGTTCAATGGACGTACGAACAAAATCCTTTAACAAAAAAATTACATTTCCTATCACTCTGTGAAGAGTGAATGCGATCTGGTGATGACATTTGGATACCTTCCATTGAAGAGCGAGGAAAGAAGTTTCAGTTTGGGAGCGTAAAACGTCTCTTCTGGAGCTAAATATTTTCCTGACGCTTGCATAAACTTTATTCTCCACGATAACATCATAATATATATATTTTTGAGACGTTTTCCTCGGCTGGCCCCGGGCAGAGTACGCACGCAACTTCCTTCCAAACCCACCGCCCTTCCTTTTTTAAAGGAGCGAACGTCTCCGAGGAAGATGACGGTGGTCCAACGGGGACGGATGGATCAGGGGTGGTTTGACAGGGGCTGGAGGGTGGGTGGTTGCAGCCAGGGGTGGCGGAGACCCTGAGGGAGGTGGGGGAAATTGATTTCCCCCGGGAAAGCGCTTCGCTCGCAAAGAGAGGGCGGAATATTAGAATTTCCTTTTCGTCATTAGATTTATCCGCCTCTCTCCCAAGGCCATCTTGCCGCTCGCAGCAGAATTTATTTTTTTATCATTTCTGGAAAATATTTTGGGTCCTCGGAAGACGACGAAGTGACTTCTCCGGAGTGTAAAGGGGCGGGTAGTAGGGGGTTGGTAGGCGGTGGGAGGAGACCAATCCTACCCAACATGCATACGCCCATCCCTCAACGGCGAAATACGTCTCGCCTTCGGCGATGTCTTATGCAAACAAGTGACAGGTATTATGGTCACAAAAGAGTATTTTCATCAATTCTTATTCATTCCATATTCATTCATGTAGAAAATAGAATGAATTCGGATTCAGGCAGAATCAATTTATAAATTGGTGTTGCCAAATGCGCAACATACTTTTTTAAAATAAATTCCATGAGGCACGGTTAAATAATCCTAGACGAAAAAATATATAACAATGAGAATAATAATAATATAATTATAGCTCCTTAAATAACTTAAAAATTCATCATACATACAAAACCAATTTTGGAGCTTCAGATGATCCCAGATGCCTCTTGGTGAAATCACCTTCAGAAATCAATCGCAGCACTCTGCACATTGTTGCGTATAAAAACATGTCTTCCCGATAAAATTTTGATATGTAGTAATATAAAATGAAGATAAATACAGGAATTGAAATAAAATTAACAAAATCAAAAATAAATATTCTTTTTTAAATAATTCTGAGGTATCGCCTATAATATTTTTGTTGCAAAATAGTTTGAGTGTCACTTGCTTCAGGAAGGTTCATGCTGCATGTAATGCTGAAGGCAATAGAAAATTTGCTGATACTTCATAGTCTTTGGCTATATCTTATGTAAACCATATTCATGTAATTATTATTTAATATGAAATAAATTCAAATTCAGGCAGAGTCAAATTAGAAATGCATTCAGCCGTAATACCCAAAAGACAGTCAAATATTATCCTCGTTGTAAAAAAATATGCGTACTTCTGAGACAATAAAAAACTTGCTGATTCTTCATTGACGATAGGAATGACTAAGGGTCGGTTTTCCTTAATATCGGGTTGGTGTAAACCAGGAAAACTTTTAGTCAAACACATGGACTTATGTTGAGACTAAACTCATGGACTTGGTCAACTACAGTTTTGTAGTTTAGAAACTTTTTAACTAGACTTTTGAAATAATCTTAAAGACATATATTTTGATATACATATTTTGTTGTTTAACCTCCACCTCCATTACAAATTGCTTAATATTTCGTAATATCAAAGTTCAGCATTTTCACCTTAGCAGTTAAGCATTCAGCATTTTCACCTTAATACATAACTGTAGCACTTAACTGTAGCTGCACGAGAAACGTGGAGACCTAGTGAGTATAGCGCTGGGCAGCTAATTCCAGGTTCCATGAAGTCAGAGGAACGGATATCCCCGAAAAAAAAACCCACGTCGCTCGAGGTGGAACGGGATAAGAAACTGCTGCCTCCCCACGCACCCATCCTCAGTGTGTGACTATTCAATCGCCTGTGGATTCACTAGAGAAGATCTTCACTCCTCTCTCCCTCCTACTCCTAAGCAGATCTTCGGGTGGAATCGCAGAGTGAGAGAGAAATATTCTGAAATATGCTGAAGCGAATCAGTGGAGGCGCCAGAGGATAAGCAATTAATACGTATACGTAAAAACAAAAAATTTCAGGTATCACTGAATGCCGATCTCTGAAGATGATGGCATAGTAGGCAATCGAAATATCTGGAGAAACAGCAGATCAACCCGAGAAGTCTTCACCAATCCAGCAATAGTTGAATAAGACCCGGAATAAATTCAAATGAAAATAAGACGCGGAATAAATTTAAATGAAAATTGAATATTAGAAATGACTGCAGTGAAATTAGCCTCCATTGAAATTGGCTGAGATAGATTTCACTGATTAAAAAATGATTAATTTAATCATAAATATAATATTTCCAGCTCCTCCAGCCTACAATTTAAATATGCCTTTGGTTAAAAAACTTCATTTTAATTCAAATAAAGTTTTTTAACCAAAGGCATTTTTATAAGCCGAATAGTAATGTGGAGTGGTTATCATAGAGCTATTTCAATTGCGAATTTTGCGCAACAGCTTGCTTTATACCATTTTTTCATCTGGCAACAACTTTATTGTAGTTTTTATTTATTTCTGTGCATAGTCAAGCATCCCTCTCATTGAACATCATGGAGCGGTTTGAAAAAAATAGCATATGCTTGAAAGGCCCAAGTTGTTGAACGCAGCCGCTAAAGAGCTAATTTATCAAGTGTTATGAACTATATATCAATCATTTCCGACGGTAATCTCTTTAAACGAAACATTTCCAGTAACATATTCTGCTTCTGTCGTATCTCACCTCAACTACCCCTCACCCTTTCCGCCTACATAAAATGATTGTAAAGGGCCCATATACCTCGTCTTCAAAATGGCAAAGAAAACCTCTATATAAATATTGTTCGGCGAGATCGTAGCGTGGGAAAAGTACAAAATTGAATTTTTTTTGACTAAGTTACCAGAAAAATCATCGAAAAATGAATTGCACCGTCGCGAAGCGTATAAAAGATTTTCCTGCTGGCGGGAAAACTCGGCCGATTTTTGGATTTTTCTTTTCGCAGGTTCTCGAGCACAATATATTTTTTTAAGAAGGAAGTCCTCAATTAAGGAAGGGCGCAATATTGCCGCCTCTTAGGGACATCTCTCCTCAGATTCCAGTAATTTTCCCCCAGACAACGTATTTCATTTTATCTTGAAAATGTTATGAAAACTTCTTGCTTATCACATCTTGTTATCCTCGCTAATCTGAAAGAGAAAATGTGAAGGCTACGAAATACAAAAGCTCTGTTCTTCAATACTGAGGTTTTCAATGCTCAAAGTCACAACAATTATTTTATCTTCTGCAACATGTAGCCTGCCTCCTTCACCATGTAACCTGAGCTACCATAATTGCAATCACTGTAACATTTTCTTTCTTTTTCCAATTTATGGTTTATTGTCATCACTTTCCTGCTCCTTTGTACAGAGGTTTCCAATGTGCATATTCACAAAAATTACTCATTCTTTTGCAATATATAGACTGCCTCCTTCATAATACGATCTAGGGTCTTAAGGAAAAACTGTTGTTAGAAAAATGTTAGGCAAATGGGAGCCGCGTTTCCAAGAGACGATTCCATCGCTACAGGCAACTAGGAGCGAGGAAAGGCGATAACTCCGCAAGGATTATTCACACCGTTAGCCAAGATGTATAGCCTGTCACTTCAACTAGCGTATATGAAAGTCGATACAAATTAACTGCAACCGCGGACGTTATAGGTAAATGTATACTAGTAAAGGCGTGGACATACATTTAACAAGGATAACAAGAAGGAGACTCTACCACGGCTATTATTATTAATTCCTTTTCCCACAATTTTAGAGTTTAACAAGAGATCTTTTTTTCTACAATGTATACAAATCAAACATAAGTACATTATTTACTGCAAATGTGTGCCTGTAGCCATCTATAAAATCTATTTGCTGTAAAATGTTATTTTTCCAAGTTATGGGTGACCAGAGTTGTTTCTTTCTTCAAATATCCATGAAAAGGATGCAAGTACCTTTTTTCTTTTGCAATCACGATAAAATACCTTTCAAAACCGTATCGTACGCTTTTTTGACCTAAATGCATAACGTTGATCAGTGTCTAGGAACATAGAGATACGAAAATTTAAACGTGGAAGAAAATTGTGCAGTTATTTTTCCTTAGTACCTTTCCTTAATAAATTATTTCATTGATTTATTCGTATCGACACACTGGCGCACATAACTTCTGCGCGGTCAGGAGATAGGCAGATACATAAAGTACCTATATAAGCCGTGAAAGCTCCACAGATTTTGGGTCCGAGGGACGCTAAGCTGCCCAATGTCTCCCCGGAGAACCGATATCAGCGGGCTTACTTTCCCCTTCCCAATTTTCGTATTGAGCTCCTCTCGCAAGAGATATTGATGTAAAAACCTTCGCCAGGGATTGAATCTTCCGGTTCGGAGATAAGGAGTGGCCCTCGGAAGAACAAGGTCTGAAGGAAGATCTCGGAACCTCCCTACGATACTGGGCTCAGCCAAAACCTGGATTACGCGCTACATGCTCGAATTTCACTTATGGTAAACAATGATCCCATTCAGTTTTTTTATCACTAAATTATTATTAACGAAAATATTATTTTTGCTAAAATTCACGAACGACATTAAATTGCCCACGACGCTTTAAGTTTTTTTTATTTGCCATAGTTGAAATATTTCTTACCTCTGCCCTATTTAATCTGCTTAGGCGTATAAAGTGGGACTTATGTCTGATATTAAGTCTAAACCACAGAGAATGTCTACAAAATACTTGCCATTAATCAGTTTTTAAGAGAAAGTTTGATCGATTATTTTCGGAATTATTTTCGATGAATGAACTGAATTCTACGCGAAAATGCTTCAACATTATATATCTATGGTGTTACTTCAGCTGTAACCATAGATCTTGCGATCATATTACTATATACATCATCAAATTCTCTGACTTCTAACAGCATTAAATGAAGACTAAGGGCTGTAAGTAAGGACTGGAAGGAAAACTCCGCCGTGCCATTGAGCGCAAATCCAATGAAAATAAATTAATCAAGTCCTCAAAAACATTACTCATCACGCCTTTGTTATACTCGTAATAATTTAATTTTTCGTCACATTTTGTCACAGATCTTGTTAGGTAGACAATTACTTTTTTTACTCCTGCAATATCAATTCCAAATGAATGCAACTTCAAGGCTTACGCATACAACAGAAAATAATTTATATGTCGCGTTTGACCCACACCAGATATGGAGTTTCGCTGATCAATTTTTAATTTCCCTTACTAATACTCCATTACTAGATGCATCGGACAGATCAAAGGGAGGCGAAGAAGTAGAGGAGGATAATTGATTAAAATGCAGCAGCTCTTGAGAACACGGCTTTGACTCTGATAAAACCAGACTGAAAACTGCTTTTGAACGCAAGCAGGAATAGGAGGCCTTTGGATATAATCTCATGAGTCGTAAAAAGGATGTTACATGTTATGCCATGGGATTCCTCGGAAACTAATAGCCAAATGGATTGCAAAAATAAACATAAAAGCACAATAATCCCGAATTAACTTCATTTTACCATTGCATTTCTGTATGCCTATCGCCTTCTATGTTTACTGGGCTACTTCTTCGCGAATTAACTCAAAATTAATTTATTTTTACAATCGCAACCACTATTTTTCTTGTTGGGTTCCTACTTTTAATACTAACTTACAATTGCGCATTTCAATACTTTGGTAATTTTTTCCCGTTGGATTCTGGTGCATATCCAAACATTTTTCTTCTAAGCCGTGCTTTTTTTAGAGTTATCAGCAATAAATACTTTTAAACTATCAAAATTGAGCAGCACCTTTGGTTCTTCGCATTTCCTAGATAACCCCCATTGTGGTGGTTTAGTCAATGGTTATGAAAGACGCGCTGAAAATACCAATTTTCTCTCCTCTTTGAATAAGGTTCCAACTGAGTAATATCTCTTGAAGCAGAGTCGTGAGCTTCATGTGAAACGATAAGCAGGAACCTCCCCTGATTTATGAGGCCGAAGAAGAAGGGATGATTGGAAAGCGATGGATAATAAATAGAAGGACTAGCCCAACTTCTTCGGAGGCAAGACAATGGAAGGCGCCTGATTCTCTTTCCCGAGGACGATTAATCCTATGATTGGCAAAGTTTTTGAAGAGAAAGAGAGGACTGTGCTGCTTGCTTTACTAAAACTCTGAGAGAGAGAGAGACGAGCCTTTCCACTATGGGCCTTCTTCCCCATTCATATTACAATCAGTGTTTTCGCAGCGTTTATTTTTAGTTACCTTAATCCTTTTTTAAAAGCTTCAAATTTTAAGATATCCATCTGCCTACCCTCAAGATAATAAGTCTCAAGAGAGGAAATCCAAATTTTAATTAAAGGTAGTAAGAAAATATACCTCCGAAATCGGTTTTTCAATTTTCTTAAGCAACCATCGACAGGGAGGTGAGCAGACGTTAACCCGCGGACGGCTATACTAGGAAAAGGCGTTCCCCTGACATAAATCATGAGCCAGCAAGAGACTTAGACTAGATTTTCAAGAGGTTTGCAAGGTATTTTATCAAGATTCTCTTAAAACTTGATGAAGGTAACTATAATTTTTTGTGTAACATTTGAAAAACCTGTAACAATGCTTACATTGAAAACCTCGAGGATTGTCGAAAGAGTTTTTTTTTAGTGGTTCCAGAGGCCCTCCTTTAAATCCCCATGAATCAGTTATTGCGAAACCTAAACAAATCCTTTTGAAAACCTCTTTTTACAATTAAAAATCCTAACCAACACCTTTTTATTAAACACATCATAAAACCTCCACTATGTCTCCAAGAAACTTGTAGAAAAACCTCTTTTTGTTGCATTTTGACCCCTAAAGAGGTTGAAGTTGAGATTCACAAAACCTCTTCGATCTCTAAATGGAAACTTTCAATGCCTTATTGCAATCTACTAATTTTCTTTGACGTCCTGATACTTATGCACTCCCTAAGCCTACCACCCCTTGGCGGATTAACATCTGTTTTCCTCCCTGTGGATTGTTGCTTATGTCTGTGGTATTTTTAGTACATCCCCCCCCCCCCCCCCCCCCCCCCGAAATATTTGGTAATCCCCCAGAAAAACCTCCAAACACCCTCTATATATCTTCCGAACTTATCCGCTGAACTTCTCCCGTCTCCCGCCAAGGACTTTTAGCGCTAATGATTTTTGCGAAAATGATTTTCGCGGCTTCGACCCAAAGGCTCAGAGACTAGTCCTGGAACTCTGCCTCCGAACTCAGTCTCCAAACTCAGTCTCCAAACTCAGTCTCTGAACTCAATCTCCGAACTCAATCTCCGAACTCAACCTCCGAACTCAGTCTCCGAACTCTGCCATTCACTCCTGCCATACCAGGAGTTCAACATTTACATAGCAGTCCTGCGGATGGATATCTGGATTTGGAAATTCAGGGGAAAGTTGGTGCTGAGACATGATCTGCAGTCAGTGGAGTGGCAAGTAGTCCACTTTTCACCCATCAGAACTCTCCCTCTGAGACCTCATCCGACCATGCCTTTCCCCTCCTTCACCACCAATCGCCAGTTGAATGTTCATCACCCCACCCGGGAACTGGTACCACCGAGAAGATTGTGGAGAAAGAGGTCTTCCCCGCCGAGTATGCTGTTACCCCAACCATGCTTGGATGACGAGCACCGTTCTTGTGTTTCCTGTCAACACGCCTGTGCCGGGAAAATTGGACAGTTTGAGCTGACCTTCGTCTGGGGCTGGCTGTTACCTCACCCCCAAAATTGCCTCCCCTCCGTTGCTGATGGATTTCACCGCGCCACGTTTCGTCTTGTTGAGTCCGGGTCGATCACTTTTGAATTGGCTATCGTCGCAGTTACATCGCTCGACTTTTGACAGAGATTATCAGCATAGTTTTTGGTGCTGACACCGTTGTGCCTAGTCTTTCGTATTGGTTAAGGTTCGTTTTTGAGTATATTAGTCTTTGATTGCTATTATTAAAATACTTATTGCATTGAATCTCAAATATTGTTCTTTTAAATACTAGTTAAATGAAGCTGAAATATACTTTTCATATAATTGTTCTCTCGTTCATTATTATTCTTGTCATTGTGGAGTTTTTCTCACACCTGATAAAGGCAGATGAAAGGAGTTTCTTGTGTCTGGGCTTACGTTAAAAATATCCATTATTTTGACTACTTAAGGCCACAAGTTAATTGAAAAACTGGTTTTGTCGATATTTCTCCCCCTTATTTAAGTTAGCATTTGGATTTCCTGCCTTCGACTTTATTCGCGTTAGCCAACTAGAATCTTAATTAGCTATTCACTATTCCAACTTTGACTATGCTATCCCTAAATTCATTTCGATTTCATTCTGCTCTCTTTCTTCTGCTCCAGGAAGATGTAGAGGTCGACTCGAGAAGACTGGTAGTCAGGCGGAGAGATTCGGAAGATAGAGATGAATGGAGGCCGATTGTTTTGGAGGACAGGGAGCTCTGCATGGGCTGTAGCTTGAAGGATTCGCACTATACGCCCATTTCTCTGAATACGTTTCCCGAGTCGGGAGGCGAAACGTTGGAAGCCATTGATATATATATTGACAAGGAAGAAAGCTCGACAACTATATCTGAGCGTTGAGGCTCGTATTTCCGAGTTCAACTGACTTTCACATCGCGTCACATATCACTATCAGAGAGGGCGTACTCACGTGTTATTTTATATAAACGGTTTTATATGGCACGTGTTTTGTCCGCATTCAATCTCAAGCTCAAAAATATCCTCCATTGTCATTCAAGCTAAGCAATGAGTTCGGAGAAACATTATTACTATTATTTTTTCTTTTTTATAATGCTTTTCCATATAGATTTTTTATCTGATGGATGGATGAATGAAGTTTCTAATTTAATTTTTTATTTCAATCTACCATTCGCATCCGTCTAAAAATCTTAATTTCAACTGAAGTTTTTCATTTTTTCTGACACATAAATTAAAGCATATTCCCTTGAAAACCAGTGTTATGAATAATTTATGGTAACTGTGAATTTAAAATATGATATCAAATATATACTACTACAATTGATACGGGAGAGTAAGTTCTCAATTGTGCTCCTCTGCGGATGTTTGTGTTTTACACATATGCTGAGGTAAAGAAATTAACAACGGGTACATTGAATTAAGCTAATAACAAGATTGTTATTTCTATCGACATTCATTTGGGCTATCGAAACATCTCTTTAATCAATTTCATGATCGATGGACGTTCGGAGCTGTAATTGGTGAACATTTTTAGATAGAGTTCTATGTGATATTAAGTCAAGTTAAGTTGTGGTAACTTAAGCCTGTGACTCACCGTTGAAGATTATGCGTCAATATCACGACTATCAGCAGTGAGTTGGGGTAAAAAGTCCGCGACATCGGTGACTGGAAGTTCATCATCACAGGAGACGGGAGTGGGCACACTTGCAAGTACTTGCTTTTTCCAAGCCTGAAAGAAGACACAGATATTTCCCTTTTATTTTTACTAAGGTCACGTGAGCACATGATTAATTCAAATAACTCTAGCGGGCTCCGCCGCAACTTCGCAATTCAATTTGATATTGGCTGAGAGATTGCGCTCTGCCGGGAATAAAATAGGTATCACCTCGATAAATTTAATAAATATAGTGTTCATTAAACACCCAAAATATTTCCTTCCTATTTAATTATATCAACTGCGTTAAAAAATTTACGCCATCCATTGTATATATCTTTTAAAGTTCATCTAAGTTTTCACACGAAATTAAGCGAATGCTATCTAGGTCGCCTGAAAATTGCAAATTTCAGCTATGTTTAAAAGTATTTTTCATAAAATACATGCAATAGGAGCGTATCATAGAAAGAATATTGATAAAAATGAGACTAAGGCAACTTACCACTCTGAGTTCTCGCTGATGAAATAGTTTATTCAAGAGATGAAGTCAAAATACGTAATTTGAATAAAATTCCATCGCTATTGGCTAATCCGGCTAAGAATATATAGATTCATGAATTAATTATAGATTTATCTGCCGTAAATATGCCTTTACGTTCATTTTTAGCATCAAAGACCTTAACATTTACTAGTTACAGCATAAGTAAGCAAAATCCTGTCTTAATATGTTTTTTTTAGAAAAAAAACTTGTCGAGGGAAAGAAAAGACACAAAAAAATATATATGTAATGCTAGATTTGTGCGGTGGTTCTTGCAAAGCAAAAACACTTCCCTTCCTTTCACCATCGTAGAAATAGGGATGTACTTTCCCCGGATATGCTGGAAGAAACTCACAAGGTGACAGCGGAAAATAGCCGAAATTGTTTCGGGGAAAATTTCGCCCACGCCACACGGCCGCTGCGGCGAACGGAGGAACGAAACGATGAAGAAATGGATGGCAGGGTGCGAGGAATGAAAAGCGGCAATTGGCAAAGTGTTTCGGGGGTTGGTTGGTGTTGATGGTTACCGCCAGTGCGTGAGGGAGACATAAAAAAAAGGGAATGGGATTTTCGCAGTCTCAGCAAAAGCAGTTGAAAGCATTGTGAGTAAAAGGAGACAGTGATAGAATGAACGACCGAAGCGTCGTATGGCTTGCGAATATATTTTTCTTGTATCCATAGATTTGCACCATATGGGAGACAAATCGATACATATATTTTTTTCTTTTATTTGATAATTCATATAACAGAGACCACGTATAATTTTTTCTCCAGCCTCTGCCATTAATAAAC
This sequence comes from Ischnura elegans, assembly GCF_921293095.1. Classification (NCBI taxonomy): domain Eukaryota; kingdom Metazoa; phylum Arthropoda; class Insecta; order Odonata; family Coenagrionidae; genus Ischnura; species Ischnura elegans. Next base: position 114,009,794 of record NC_060247.1, read on the forward strand.
TAGTGACATTTTCAATTCTACCTATATTAAAATGTGAGCAGTTATGATTGATTTGAATTTCGAAATGTATGTGAAGAACTTTCACAAATCCAGGCCTATAAGCTGTAAAAAAAAACGTGTAAAACAGTATAAAAAAGACCATATTTGTTCATCCGAGAACAACAGACTCAGACACCGTGGAACTAAATAGCATTAAAGTCGGCAAGTGCATGTAGTTTTTAAAAGATTCATTTGCCACCTAGGTTGCCGCAATTGGACCTCAAATCCCCCTTGAATTTAAAAGGCCCCTCCCACGGTGATTCACGAAGTAATCATTGTTTTCATCGTAGCGGTTTGATTTTTAAATCCTTAAAATGTACTTTCAATTAAGATAGAGGGCAAGGTTTTCCATTATCAGATGATTGAATTAATGAATTTTCTAATTCTCTGGATTAATTTTCTTTTACGCGTCGTATCGCATTGAAACTCATGTTTTAGCTGATACACATCACATAATATGTATCTATAGTCAATGCCAGTACATTTCCATTACAATCGTTAATCACAAAAATAAATAATTACTGCGGTTATTGGTCTGTGGTTTTATTACGTCCAATTAAATTGCGTTGCGTGCTGGACTTTAAATATAAAAACTGTTACTCGTTCGATAAGTATTTTCTGACGTAAGTAAATATAAACAAGGAAAATTTATGGTATGATACAATATAGAAACAGGGTAAGATGGCATACTGAAAAGAACTGTTAAATTTGTTAATTTAAAAATGAATTGCATACTTAATTCGCGTGTTCTACATTGTAAAAACTACATAAATCACGTGTTTTAAAAAAATTCTTTCGCCACCCACATCCTTTAAAAAAACCTCTAGGCACTTTCAGTACAGCTTATTTAAACGTGAACAGTTCTGGTTGATTTTAGTTTTGAAATGCTGGTAAAGAACCTCAACAAATCCAGGCTTTTATGCTTGTTAATGTTTCATACAACATGCTTCACCACCATTCTATACACACCAAAACTAATTAACACAGTGGTAGTATAAATGAAGCGAGAAAACCTCCACAAAAACACGAATGAGCAACATTACAGGCCCACCCCGCAAGATTTGTATTTTCGTGAACAAAGGCGAAAATTTCTGTACCTTCCCACACTAAACAATCAACCCACGCAGAAAACCTTCCAATTCAGGTAAATTGAAAGCGATATCCGCGAAAAGTGGGCGATATCAATCCAGAATGTATCCAAACAAAACCATTTCAATTTAGGGTCATTCTGTCTGTCCTTGTTTCAAGTTGTGAAATAAACACCCATCCCACGTCCGGGGGGGGAAATTGAAGGGCGAGGAAAATAAACGCGCTTAGCGGACTTCGATTGTTCGGCGAAAATCAGCCTGAATGCATCGGAGCGAACATCGAAGGGGTGTTAAATCCACCGCAACTATTGAAGCGAATCCTGTATAACAGAGAATAAAATGATCGAGCACGGAATCAGAAGACAATAGGTTCATGACCTTATGACATTTTCTCGTTACATGAGTCTTTTTTACAGCAGAAGTTTTATTCCCCTCATATATTCCATGGAGATTACATGCCAAAAGCACTCCAAGGGCTAAATAAAATGCTCGGGATACACAATCGCTTGTGAATTCACTATCATTGAGTACATTAACGTCATGTTTGAAAACAAAGAGGGAAAAAATTTAGTAATCAACAATTTCTTACTTTTTTGGCATGATTGGATTTTATGTACCATTTTTTTATCTCTTGCTGTTTAGTATGAAAAATAAGGAGGGCGACATTTTACCGTTATTCCATCCATCGCCCATTTATCGAGCAACTCGACGCGAAATGACGACGTGCTTGACCCTTTCGCAGATTGAGTTCATGACGTCACTGACTTTTCCCAGCCTCGAGTATCCGTCTTACGTGTTTTTTTGTCTTTAATACTCTAATGAGCGATTCTTTACGTCAAGCATCGGGTTTTGCAAAAAGAATAAATAAAACGGAACTTTATTGACGTCACTCACTCGCGAAAAGTGGGCGCAAACCCTTTCATTTTCAGGTTTTGAAAAAATAACGGAATGAGGAAGACTTTTTTGTCATAACTTAAGTTCCCCTCCACCTACCGAATAGGTAATTGTGATTTCGTATCTGACTGAATGATCCCATTCTCAATAATTTGTGTTGATATTAATTTAAAGCCACAACAGGGTCGTAAATTCAGACCAAAAACCGAAATGTATTAAACGATTCATTAGATGAAAGAAAATGATAGGTTCAAACGAAAAAATAGTCGTCATCCAACCTCGCTCTCCTCTAGGATGATAAAATCCGAATGATTCTTAAGTAAGAAAACGCGACAGTTACCGCCAAATTTTCATGAGTAAGTAACGTCATTGTTTTAAAAATGAAATCGGGCTCCTTTAGAATTACGTCCGAAAATTCCCCACGGGTTATGAATTTTCCTTTTAAATATAAGAAACTTACATCGGAGGAAATAATTAGTGGGCTTAATATTACATTTACCAAATCTTAGACAATAGTAAGTTTCTAAAACCATGTAGGTACTTCATATACCTTGAAATTTTCAAAGCTTTAAGTTAGTAATCCGCCACTAAAACATACCGGTAAAGAGGGAGGTACGCTTCCCCCTAAGTCATCAACTTGAAATTTTCTGGGTATATATATCTTGGGCAAAACCTTGGTGACATTTGCCGTGGTCCCCTTTGCGTACTTCTTTAAGAAAAAGCTAATTCCGACGTCAAGTTTCTCGTAACCCTTCCGGGCCCACCCTTCTCTACGATGCAAATTACCTCAGCTGTCGGTCGTCCCCTCCAAATACCTACATCTGGATCTCGGCATGACCACTCTCCCCCCCACCCTGAGTTAAGATGGGCTTGAAAAGGGGGGAGGTAAGGAAATTAGGTCCAGTCCTTGGAAGGTTACGCGGGCCACCATCAATAGTACTGTAGAACTTCGTTTATCCGGACCTCGATTATCCGGCTCTCCGGTTTATGCGAATCAAAGATAAGGGCCAATATTCCACGAAAAGTACCGAATAAGATTACAATTTTTAATGCAGCGGTTAAACGTCACGCAAAACTAAAACAAAAGAAGATAGACGATTGTATTGGTAAAAAAACTAAATACATTTCTCCTTTGCACGTAGTTTATTGTGCATTGAGTTCTTCTAATGGTCGATATGTTGAAAAATAGATGGTTAGTTCTTATATTATAGAACACAACTTATTGCATTTATTGATGTTTGTATTGCTTCCAGTTTACCGGATCATGTCCGGTCCCAACTAAGTCGAATAAACGAGGGTCTACTTTACTGAAACTGAAAGACCTGCTAAACACATAGAACCTCACTATGAGAATAGTCGTTCATCTTTGTTTCCGACATATGCCTACGGCAGTAAAAGTCAATATTTATTTTTCTGATAAAAATTTATCCTCGTCAGAGAATCAATCGCTTTATTGACCTTCCGCTTTTTCTAACCATTGCGGTAATGTATACATCATCCATGTCCCACATTTTTAAATGCGTTTCTATAAATCCTCAGAGTAGATATTTTCTAGAGCTTCAACATGGTTGCACATTTACTGAAAGTGGTCATCATTGAATACCCAACTTCAGTTTATAATGGCAATTTAAAAAAAAAACTGAAATAAAAAACTAATTGAAGGAAGAATTAGTTAATATCTTGTAAGTTCTCCTACTTCTTCGGTACTAAGATAAGGAAAATAATGTTAGCAAATGAAATAAATAGCATGTAAGCAAACAACGCCGTCAGCATTGGCCCATGGGACTCATTAGGATCACGTGATCTGGGATTTTTTTTGACAATACACATTTGGTTGAACGTGGAGAGACAGAAAATCGCCCTTTTTTTGCGCTTACCCCGGAATTTCATCAAAGCGGATTTTTATTTTTTGTGATTATTGAGTTAAAGTTCAATTTTATACAATGTATTTATCAGCAAAATACGCAGTATTATGCATTGATACCAAATTCGATTCCTGCTGCAGAGGAATTTGCCATCATACCATCATTTCCTACTCAAGATAGCGTTGATATTTGCGCTTGGAATGGATGCGGTGTCTAGTTTTATTCCAAGATCGGAGGCAACGCCACTGGAGGCCTTGAGATTAGCGACTTTTTCGCCGTGCCTTCACTCTTCGCTTCCCTCTCTTTCTGCTGCAGCTAGCTTCATGGCTTCTCGCGGCCGCAGTAGACTTGCGGTCGCCCGAGCACAGCATCTCTCCACAATCGATACACGCGCTCCACAGAAACAAGGCCAACACGTTCAGCCCCGTCGCAAGGTGCGAATTTCCTTCCCGACTCAAACCAAACAAGGGCAATTTCAGAACCCAAATCACTCTATCCCAAATCGTGTACTTGGGTATCTATACTTCACCGCACTGAGAAAGTGGTCAATTCTCGGAGTACGTGAAAAAAAACTCCCGTAGGTGACATTGAAGACCGTACATATATTTACACAGACATAGGTGACCGTAGGTGTGGAAAATTTTCATTTTGAAAATTCAACTTTTTGCGGAGAGATATCCTGGAGCTACATATTGCATAATAAATATAGATATCGTATTGCCCAATAATTCTATGTAACAGCTCACAACACATGTTCCGATTGTTACACTATCGTCATCAGGTTCTAATGGAGAACCAGAAACACGTGTCGTAATGTTTCCTAATAAAATTAATTGGCAAATCGATATCTTTATTTATAAATCAATTTCATGATAATTTGTATATTGCGCTCACCTGTTCTGAAATTTTTCAGAACAATGTTCGCCAGCAATATAAATACTGAGCCAATTATTGAAAGGTTATCTCTAATTACTTGAAATTCGGGACCACGATGTAATGATTTCATCTCTCTCGTAATTAAGGAAGTCAAGTTGGCCATCCATGTTGACTAGGTTATTCAAATCGAAAAATCAAGCATTCATATAATTCATTCATCACCGTGCGCGGTATCAACGACTGAGCGTCATACTCATGGTTCACAAACTTATAAACATGAAGTATCGAAAATTTTTGCTATAAATATAAAATGCAAAAATAATAAATACAAAATATTTCAATAATATAAATATGAATTCAGTATTTTGTACCTGGAGCCACAATATTTGGTACTTCATGTCCATAAGCTTGTGATCCATGACTACGACGATCAATATAATGCTCAGTTGCTGAAACCACAGTCTGAGTAAAATAAAAATCAGTGTAGTACATAAGCATTATAACATTCAATACCATGGATATAAATATTGCAAAATTCCCTTGAATTTTGCCATATCGATGGCTAAGTTCTAACAACACGTATCTCAAAAATATCAGCTTTTCAGGATGGCAAAAAAACGATAAAAAATTTGAATTATGTATAATTTTAATTGAAATTAAAAACCAAAAATACATAAAACTGAATAAACATATGCAAACAAAGAGTTGTTTTTTACTTGAATTTTATTAACGGTATTAGTAGTATTAACTCAGACCGGCCAAATTTTGGCATACGTGTTGTTAGAACTTAGCAATCGATATACATTTTTCACTCAGGTGTTCAACTCGAAGGTATCTTGAATAGATGAAGGTAGAACTATACGCATTCATATCAAAGAATAAATACCAAGATAATGCTAACTAAATGCTGGTCTTGAACATAATTTTTTGTTATATTGAAAGTGGATGGTGATTTAACGATATCTTGAGTTCAACAGTTGGTTTTACGGAAAGACATCACTGCTATTTAATAATGATTGGGTAAGTAAGGGATGAGACGAATATTTAAGGATTTCATTTGAATATCCAAGTCAATATGATTGGCCAAAGTGACTTCCTTCATAATGAGAGAGATGAAATCATTATATCGATGATTCTTATCACAATAAATCAGAAAAATCCTTTAAAAACTGGCTCAGTGCTTAGATTACTGGCTTGTATTGTCCTGAAAACATATCGCAGAGACTTAAAGACGTCTCTCCAGAGGTTAATAAAATCTTCACAATTATTTCTGAAGTTTCGTTAAAAAAGGATAATCTCTCTTCCATAAGTTTGGCTTTTGATAATTAAAATCATGAGCAAATAGTTCTAATTATATATATAATATTAATTTCAAAATACTGTCCAAAATATTAATGCAATTAGATAAAATCCCATTGTACCGTTAAAAAACCATGGCTTTAGTTTTAAAGAGTATTAGAAGGTCGTGCCTTCCAAGTTTGAACTATAGATCCGGTCAGTATGATTTCCCAAAATGCTACTTTTGAGCTTTTCCTTCCGTCGTGTACTTTTCATGTGCAAAAGATGAACGTTAAATTGACCAACGGTTTCATTTTCTGACTCTATTTGCCATCGAAACAAATAATAAACGCAAAAAATATGTTTCTTTGCTTTACCTTTCTCACGAGTGTGTCGAATGGATTATTATTGATTAAAGGTAGGACAATTGGCTCAATTTTGGATTCTAATAGAATTTGAATAATTCTCATCAATGATTTTTTAACCCCCTTAAATATTTCTACACCGAAGCCACATTCGTAATGTAATTCTTTATGGCGTTCATGAAAAGATGCGTGGGTTTCTTAGTAGTATTCAAAGCGCGGGCCGTGCAATTAACTCGATGTAAAAACTCGGGAGCAAAACGTTTCAGGACCAAATGAATTGAAAAAAGTGAAAAAATGAATGAGTAAGGGTAAAAAAATTATTTAATCGAAATTTTAATTGGGGAATGCCGGAGCAGTATGAATTCGACTAATTGGCCTCAGAAGCCAGAGAAGCAGGTTTCTTTTCCAGGCGTTGCGTTGGTGGGCAGTAATGAGGCGCTAACCGACTATTCATCGATCAGCCTTTGAATATAGGCCTAAGCCATCATGCTTTTTATCGGCTGATCACGTCACAAATTGGTTAGTACTCGCTATTCGATTTTTTATGACCAATTCCACCATTAATCTCACTTTTTCCGCTATACCTTTAATTGTATTTTAATTCCACGGATAGTTTTCGTTATAGATGTCATAAATGAAGTCATTTTTAGGTACCATAATGAACTTAAGATCAACTTTTGCCCACTACCTTGCAAGCTGCCTCAATAAGTTTGTGGCGGAGGATGCTAGGATGCCAGCCGTTTCCCAGAGTGCGAGCCGAAACTTAATGGTGTTCGTTGGTAAAGTGATTTGGCAATGGTCAAGCATCTATTAAAGTACTTTATTTTTCGAGGAAAAGACATCTAGTACCAGTCCTTACTGATACGTTTCTCCTTTATGCTTTCGTTTCTGTCAGACCTGAAAAGAATGCGATTCAAATGTGGTGCTCAGTGATACACTTTTAAAGGTACTTGTTCTGAATTGCTCAAGCAATCTAAGCCATAGCAATCTCTCGGGGCTTAATTTTCAAGTTCATTGCTGCTTTTTGAAGGCTGATAGTGAATTTTTATAAGTAAAACTCATATCACGCTATCAACATTATGCTCACTTTATTGACAGCCAATATAATTTCGCATCCACCAATTATCTTTCAATAACAGAACGAAATAGTTTTGAATGTTGCCAGGTGTATTATATTTTTAAGGGGAGTTGATGTTTCAAGACACAGCATCATCAAATCAGGACGAAAATTTTGACGTCGATAGCATCGGAAACCGGTATGGAAGATGGTGAAACGCAGTTATAGATGTTTAATTTTTAAATAAATTTCACATTTGGAAATAAAGTGAATTATTTAATTTCATTATTCACTAACGATTTCACTGAGCAATGTCCTCCACTATAAATTTCATAAATCCTTTCAACCATACAAATTAAATGAGAGGGAAAATTCAGCTAATACTCATTACTTGACAAATGTCATGCATCATGACGTTCATTGACGTCAGGAAAAGGCTCTTATTGCTGACGATATAAAGTTAATTAAAGTTTAACACAACAATGCATCACCGCCAAACTCGTTGCTTTAAACCGAAGGTTAGATTGGATGAATGAGGGCAGAGCTCACCTCGTACTAAGCCAAGACTCTCTACTTAGTGCACAACGAGCGAAATTGAGAAGATTCGAAAGCTTATGTGATGTTTCTATGTTTCTTTTGTAATTCTGTCGGGTTGGCGTCGCGTTATTGTTGAATGGCGACAATAGTTTTGCCAGCGTTCTTGCTAACGTCTTCAGATTAAAGTGTATTTGTTTCCTGTTCCCTCCCGACATTCTACAGATCAATTGGAGTCTTGAGAAAAGTGTCGCACATTTGCTAACAAATTTTCCAACGCAACGGATGGCACGAAATGTTTACCATTTAAATTATCTCGCAGACGTTGGTACACCCAAAAATGGATTACACTAATGCATGTAATCGGAACCAAAGATCTAAAATAAAAAATATTGTGTCGTATACTTCACAATAACTTACACCGGCGCTAGTGGACGTGGCATAACCATAACAATATCAGCTGATATCATCTCAATTTTTTCTCCACATAAGTGAGCATCAACTATGATAATCATGCCCTTAAATTGCCTTATAAATTACTAATAATAATATTTATCCCACATTAGCAAAGAATATATGTACACTAAATGGAAATAGTAGATATGATTATAGATACCCCGTAGCTTAACCTGAAGTGGAGTTGCCATTATGTGTGCGGCTGGTGCATGTTTATGGACATAGTTTTAATTCAATAGGTATATATTTATACATATCTATATTTGAATATATATATTCAAATATGGATATTCAAAACTTAAATAAATACAATCTTTGATCTACAAAAGTAGAATAAAGAAGAGAGTTATGAATTTCAACGATATAAATACAAAATAATTCATTAATTCGAAGAGGAATTGAAATACATAGTAAACTTGTAAGAATAAAATCATTTTACAGTGCAATTCCCTGAATTCATTTAAAACACACTTCACGGCTAATATGCGGTATGAGCAGCATATTATATTTCAGTAATCATTAGGAGTTTTAATGAGCCAATTCACGCCGTTGCGAACGCTGCTCTAACGATGCAGGCTTAACAAATTCAGCGAGATGGATAGTGTTGAACATTCTCGGGTAACGGGCCGGATACAACGCACTCAGGCCTCATCGCAATTCGATTTGACGTCGATTAGTCGCAAATCCAATAGTCTTGAAAGAGTGCCTGCGATTAAGGTTCGACCATTTCGACACCGAAAAAAATTGCCGTAAGTGCTTTCAAGAAGATGAATCCTCTTCTTCCCCCCCCCCTTCCCTCTCCAGCACCCCCTCCCATCCTCACTCCTCCTCCCCCCCACCCACTAACCACGAGGAGGCGTACGTCACAATGGGAATCCGGCGAACGCGACTCCTCCGCGCCTGCAGCCTATTCACAAATATCTCTCCTCCCTCTCTCAATGCAATACGCTCAACGGATCCCTAGCTATTACTCTGTCTCGGTTTTTTTCACCATACGTTCCATTACTCTCTATCCACGAGCTTCGTATAGGTTTCTGGAAACTCTTCCCACATATAGATATTTTTTCAAATAAGGCAGATACAATTCTGTTGAATTTATATGGCGTTGGAAGTTTCGACTATACGATAACTTTAATATTCTTCAATGACTCGGCCAACGGCAATGGTAATCACAAATTAGAATAGACTTGGTCTTCAAAATACAAATAAAAAACATTCATCGAAAAACGATACCGTTTTTCCCTTCATATTACTCGAGAACAAAAACATTATCATAAGCAAGACTCTTGTCATTTTAGCACTACCTAAGGGAAATGATGTTGTTGAAGTCCCAGTTTAAATAAAGTCAAATTAATATCACTATTTTCGAAAGTACAACAAAAAAAAACTATAAGCGAAAGCGTTGACAATATTTTATAGATAACATATCGTAATTTTTGAGCTGTTCAAGCTTTTTTGCCGCGTTCGATCCGATGTTATGAGAATTTCCCACAAGGGAAGAATCATCCTACTTGCACTGGATCCAAATCGAGACCCCGTAAACCCCACCCCACCGAGTGCTACAACACGTATTCTACTTCATATCTGAGAGCTTAAAAATGATACCAATCGAAAAGGTAGTCTTGACTCCGTATTTCATATTTCGTTGTGGTGAGGTCTTTCAGGAGCGGAAAGTGATTGAATACTCTCGGGATTATAACGTCCAAAAATACACTTCAAAGACTGACAAATCCCTTTGTCCTTGCATGTAACGTGAAGTCCCTTCACAACTGAGGAGCAGGTTGTATAGCAGCTTACTTCAACATGTACATAAACAAGAATCAAACATTTATTGAGTAATATTAACAGCCCTTCCTCTCAATAGGCCACTGACACTTCCTTTATTCACTCGCATCACTGTTTCCTAACACACTCCTAGCTAAATGTCATTTTTTTGTAAAAAGGGAGCTGTCAGGAAACATCAAGAGTATATTTGGACATCGTGTGTGATTATTTTGTTCACATAAGCTTGCAATATTTTTAAACAATACTTCTTTAGGGCCCTCGTACACACTGTGCGGGAATCTTCTGCTAATTTTTACCCTTTCTGTACGTCATTTGACGGGTAAATTTGATGCAAACATCCTTTGCTTCAGGCCGCATAGTAATGTACAGGGACTAATTCAACTCGTCTAGATTGTAAGAACTTAGATCTCATCCTCAATGCAAAAACGATGTTAGAAACAATGTCAGTAATTCATGAATTCTTTTACACAAGGTGACTAAAGCTATTTGCATGTAATATCAAAAAAAGTCGTATCAAAAGAAGAGTATTTGTAAATGCCATTTCAGGGCACCATAGAAATGGAAACTTGCCAATATAGCGCCATAAATTGTGCTAAATCAGATAAATATCTTGACATTATAACTCAAATTCTTTTTAAATACATCGTTTACGACAGTATAAGCGCTAAATTTATCTGATATAATGCAATTGTGAGAGATTGAAAAATCATGCTTAAATTCTTAGCAGGAATTTTGGATGGCCCCAGCTATACTATTGTGCAGAAAATAGTGACCCTTAGGACAAAAATTCGTTCCCAATTCCATCAAAAAGTAAAATTCAATACAAAACATTGTTTTTTCGACACATAGCCACCAGGTTCAGCCTTTCGCCAATCGCGCGAGTGAAACGTTTAGCCATGACTCCTTTAGTGGCGCAACCCACGTCTCACATATGTGTTTGTAAGTTGCATATATTTGAAGGATACTCACCGCATTAACGCCCCAAACCCCTTCGACTGATCTTTTTTGTGACGTGTTGTATGAAATTTAAGCTATAAACTTCACATTTTACGGTCATAAATGATCCATGATTAAAATTGAAAATTTTAAATCAGAATTTCCGGAAGGAAAAATTTTGTTGTTCCAGATACACGTAAATTATGACATGGCCTCATACTACTGAATTTACCCTGATATTTTCATACGATGATATTTATTTATTTTATCTACTTCTCTTCCCCGTAAAAGGCATATGGAGACCTTTTCAATGGAGGATTAACAAAATACAATACAAACATACATTCCCTGGATAAGGACCACTTACCCATGCGGGATTCGAACACGCAACCTACGGTTTGGCAGGCGAGGACTTTACCCCACCGCCACCGAAGCCGGCGTTCATTAATTAACGTGCGTTTTTTTTTAAATAATGCGTCACAGAAATTAAGCGAGGCGAGTCGAGCGAAAGTGATGCCGAAGCCGACGTGTGAGCGAGCAAGTACCTTAACACTTTGAACGCGGAACTGGTTCCTGAATTACCCACCAGGTGGATGACAGTTTGTTCGATATTTAGCGTTTGAAAGGCGCATATGGGCCGGCAACGACAATTACTGGCAGCCGTCACCGGATGGGTCGCATGACATGAGAATTTCCACATATCGCACGTGTTAATGAGCCAAAATGCTCGCTCAGCTTAATTTCGCTTCTTCCTCAGTTATGTCGCAGCTTCCTTGTCCAACGATATTTCAAGCGTGTGATAATTAATTCCATCATATCACTACAATCTTGCTTACTCTTACTCCTGTGGCCATTGGCAACCTAGATGGTCTTTGGCATCACCAACCAAGCGCCACCATATCCTGCGGTCGCCTTCTGTATATTCAGTTGGGATTCCATCTTCCTCATATCATTTACTTCGTCGTTCCTGCGAATCCTCGGTATTCCTACCGATCTTGTACCTTCTGGTTTCCCTTTCAGAACTTGTTTTGTCGTTTTTTCTTTAACTTCTTTGGACGTGGCCTAGCTACCTTAATCTCCTGCTTCTGATGATACCCACAATATTTTTTTCCTTATACAACTCTCTTTACTCTTTGTTTTTTACTTATTCTCGATATTTCTCCTATTTTAATGGGAACGAATGTTCTTCGAAAATTTTTATTTTTAAATGTTATGAGCTAATTTCGTGATTATTTTGCAAAATCCCACACTTCAGTATCATATTATAGCATCGGCATCACTATTTTTTTATAAATACTAATTCTTCTTCTGCTTGAAAAGAGTTTATTTTTTTATAGCTCTATCAAGATCCAGTAGAATCTGTCAGCTACTGCAATTCGAGCGTTTATATCTATATCATCTTTGATGTTCTTGTAAACAATACTCCCAGATATTTTAATTGGCTGTTTTTTCATCTATTATGTGAGAGAATTCTCTTCCCCTTTCTATCCTCAAACTACAATCTTAAGTTTTATATAATGTAGCCTTTAATTTCCGTTTTTTTTTATTCAGGCACTTTCTTTTCTTAATGCTCTTCCTCTTTATGTCCTTCTTTCTCAGCACTAATTCCTTACGCGGGGATATTTCTCACAATGTTTCTCACTTTCCCATTTATTTAGCGCAATCCCTTGGTTTTATGCCATGGTCTATCAACGAGGTTTTTCTTTGGCATATGCTGCTCTGAATTTCTCTGTCTCCTCCTATTTTTCGTCACCACTCCTCGTTTTTCACCTAATCCGACCGTTTGATCTCCAGGTTCCGCTTCGAGCACGAGGCCATGGAAGGCGTCTTTGCTTTTCCGAACATCTTATCCAATGGTCCTTGGTTCAGATCCGTAGAATGCCACATACCCTACGCATGCCAGCATGTTTCGAATCGCTTGCTATATAAGCAAATTATTAAGTTTTCGCAATCTAACATTGATAGCTTCGCGGTCAGGCACAGACGGATAATGATATTGTTGTCATAAAAAAACTGTCTTAAAATAGGACACCTAATTTTCCTTTAGACATATATATTGAATTCATGCTAATTTGATGATTCAAAATAATTGATGACCAACCGCATGTTATTCATCAAGATCTATGCATGCTTGTAGGATACAAAATCTTAGCTTTGATAAGTTTTCTTTTCAACGACAAAAATTGAAAAAAAAATGCGAAGCCTTGATATGTTTTTTAATCATACAGTGGTATTATTATCATTCTTCCTATCCAAAATTGGTCATTGTGAATAATGTCATGTATACTCACCGCTGAAATGCCAATCGTTCTCCATTTTTACTATTTCATACATACACAGCATATTTCAAATAGATAAATCGTGATCAAATAAATACAAATATATTATCAGTCAATAAAATGCATAATTCATGCCCAACTAGTCATATTAGTGACTGTTAGTGACCGTCATATCTTGTGAGGGTTATATTGTCTAAAACTTGACCAAAACGATTGAAATTCAATAGTAATTAATTAATAATTTGTTATAACACACCATTTTAAACACCACATCTATCTAGAAAAAAGAAAGGTAATTTCCTACAAATTGTCTATATGTATAGAAAATTCTTGAGGCATTCCTACTCTATGCACCCTGAAATCTCCAAGAGAATAGTGCAAGTTTCAGACATGTTAAATAACAGTGTGGGAGTGATACGCTTTCTCAGTTCTCATGGATACGAATATTTTCAAATGTGGCAATTTTATTGACAGGCCGAAGAAGAACTGCTTTCATGTTTAAACCGGTGTGCCTCAACCAAAGAAAAAGGAAAACTTTCTGGGGCATGTATGAATGCAACCTATAACCCAATACTTCTGGGAGAAATCCAATTTCTAGATTTTTCATTTCGAAAACTTGAAAATTTTGCACTCAAACACAATTGCCGTGATAGTATTTCGTATTTTGCCATTAAACTTTACGCCACAAAATAATGTGTAGTTTAGATATTTCCTAAATAGAGCTGAAAATGTATAAATTTTATGTTGCTTAGGAACATTGGGTAAAAATGGTTTAAGAAGGTTTAGTTTGATGGAGAAGGTGTGGAATGGAATGCTGCAGGGACGTCAAGAGGATAGATAGACTCCTGAGGCGGGGTATGCGACACTTCCTCGCCTTGCATGTCAAGAGGGGAGCAGAAACTTGAAGGCAGAAGGGCGCGACCGCGATTATGAGCCTGACGACGTCTCTTGTTAGGGTTGGGATAGGAGACGAATGGAAGAATCTCGCGCCGTCATTAAGGCGACACGAGCTACCACGAGCGAAACCAGATTCAATGTTTCGTGAGAAGGGAAAGACTAACCTAAGAGAAGGATGATACAGAGATTTTTCTGTAGATCACCTTCTACCATTCCATTTAATACTCTCTTCATCAATTTCGATAGTAATAGAAGGGAATAGTAAATTAGTAGAAGACGAAATAAAATCGCAGATATATCTTATAAGTTCCTTTCAGAAAATACTGCGTTTAAAACATTTTTCGATTAGCGTTTCACTCCTTCCCCTGATTCCCTTGAAATTTTTCCCAGTGGGAGGAGTCAAATGCTGAGAAAAAATGTTTCAACGCAGCATTTCCCGAAAGGAACTTACAAGATAAATAAAGAAGCTGCGAAAATCTTCAAACAAAAATCACAGATTGCTAGATGACACAGGCGATGCAGGAGTAAAGAGGAAGGCAAAAGACAAAGTCATCTAGATGAGACACTACAGAAGACATATAGAAGTCTAAATGGTTATAAATGTGTGTTCCACCCTCATTTTAGCTTTTTATTCACGAAATTTTTTAATTGAAGAGCATTAAGTAGCAATATTACGTTCCATGATCCAAAATTAAAAATTATTCGCTCATATTTGATATACCTTGAGTTTGCGTGCCTGCACTCTTCGATTTTTAATCCTTTTAGGTTGACCTATTTTAGATATTACATGATACTTCATTCAAGCTATGAATATCACCTATGAACGTGCCTGGCGCTTGAATTGAATAACAATGACTGCGATACTCTTGGCGACTTCTGAAATTAGGGAAATTTGTTTTCCCGCAGCTACCAAATTTGAGACCCTTTTCGTTTAAATACTTATACCATATAAAGTGACTAAAAAGCATTTATAATAATCACATGAACGATATGTTCATTTCCAATCTTACCTTCATTTCGTTCGGCAAGTTTAATAAAATTACTGCTAATATTGACTCAATCTAATCAAGTTTCCGAAGGTAATAGAAATATTTATTTGAAAGTTCAGATTAAACGACATTATCAGTGAATAGGTCGATTTTGTGGTTATAAAATGTGACGCATATCCACAAGTAATTGTGTAAAACTTTATAAAAGTTGAATTTTACAGCCTTTCAAAAGGGGATACTAAACTACTGCGCATATACCGCATATTTTTGCAGCCACTCATAGTTAAGGCTCTCAAAGGGTTGCGGTTTTATGAAAGACCCGAAAATGACGCAAGAATGCGTCCAAACTAGTTGATCGAGTGAACATTAAAATGGACATATACTACATCCTTTGCATATTTAATTCTACGCCATTACGCTCCAAAATATCTCGCCCCACATTGATGATTTCATTACTTTCACCCTCGCGTTGCCGTCTTGGATGGACCTAGAGGAGTTAAGCCCATGGATGGCAATAGGAACTAAACGAAAGTAAAACCAGTAAAATTTCAATAGTTTCGTTCCCGGGAGCGAAATGTAGAAACGAAATGGATTTAAACCAGGGGAGCTAAACTCAGGGGCGAAACAAAATCGGAGTCAAAACTACTTCGAGTCGAAACTAAACTAAAACTCTGGGACGAAAAAAACGCAGATTATGTTTCGCACCGGAGGGACCACGTGCTTCACCTTCGAACGGTTTCGTTTTTACGAACAATACAATCACACACCGATTACGAAATTTGGCTGAATGAAGTAGGGGTTCGGCCTACCGCCATTAGATGCATGGGGCACTCATATTTTTACCACTAACATGAGAACGGTGAGCGCAAACTGGCCATCCGATTTTTAAGCACAATTTTGTAACCTCTCCACACGAATGTCAAACGTAATGAGTCGAAACTATTCTCTCTTATCCTCCTCCACTCAAAATTTGGGATCGGAACTTAACTATGAGCAGCGGATCTTCGACTAATTTGGTTTCGTTCCTGGGAGTAAAGTTTCGTTCCAGGTTGAATCGAAACTCCTTGGTGATTTTAATTTCGTGCGGGAACGAAACTAAACCTAGGCCTCGTATTTTCGTTTCCTTCCGGATCGAAACGAAACATTTTCGCTTCGTTTCACTTGCCATCCCTAGTTAACCCTTCAGCTGCGGAAACTAGGTTTTAAGCTTTCGACTATTTTCGATAAAAATTGCCAAAGAGGTCAGAGCTTTTTTCTCCCGGCAGGGGAGCAGGCAAAATACCCTTTTTCGCCCCTTACCGATCCTTATTGCGAGGGCCAACGGGGAGGACCCCACCCATTTAGTGACGCATTGTTGAAATGTCGGATAGTTTGCTGATATTATTTCATCCGTCAATATCTACAAAATAAATATAATTTGAAGTTTTTTTCGTAATTTTCTGTGTAATGTGAAAGCGAAATCCAAGTAAAAGTACTTCAAATTCACCCACATCGGTTAAAACTATCTAATTTCTCACATAATATCTTAAGAGCACAGTGTAAGGATGGGCTAGTACCCCAAGGGAATTGAATGCAACAAGCGCTAACGAGCGAAGGCGGAACTAGCTCGGGGAAATAAAAAGATTGGTTGCCAACTGCCAAGAAAGAAAAAGTTGGGACCATAAATTTAAGAACGGACTGAGAGAGCAGGTAAAAATGTATGGTGGAACATGCTTGTAACTTTTTCTTGTAGTCACCAGTACTCCCGTACAAGTTGATAAGGAGTGAATACGAAATTTGGCATTTTTATATTTTCAACCTCTCCTCGCCTCATAGGGTGATGGAGCGAGGGGTAACGCTATATCCAAGAGTCTTATATTTTCTGAACCTTATTTTGAACTAGTTTCACATATGTATCTCCAGCAATTTACAATTTTAAATTTTTTATTTTACATTCATATCATATTCAACTACCCTACCGGGAGTTTCAGGAGGAATCAGCAATACTTTGAGTTCAATCAAAAGCTTTGATCGAGTGTCAACAATACAATTACTCAATCTCAAACATTTAGAGATTTATTGGTTTAGGCAATTATAATCGCACATCTCCATCCAACATTAATCATCTAATGTCAATAAAAATCCAAAATATGAAATGTCAAAAATGCTGGATGCACAAGAGAAACCGTTTTCATGGTAACTGAAAAATTCATCCAAAAAAATTGTTTACGTTGCCATAGCTCAGTAATTAAGGAGTTGCGACCCCATGTTTGAGGACAAAATATGCATATAATAGTCTCCCCTACCACCTCCTGAAGTTTTGGAAATTTCTGCTGAAACAACTACTGTATTCAGTCCTATTTCTATAATTTAATGTCATCTATCTACCATCAACAGTATTTATACCTCCATTTGTTACTGATATAATTTAAACTTTCCCTTTTTTTATTTCCCAGGAGCAAAGTGGCTGCCGCCCTTCTCAACAAGCACCTGCAGATCAACGGCATTGCCTCCGGAATGCCCGCCGCCCTGCCCAACGGCGTTCGCGGCGAGGACGGAGGGAACGCGGATGCACCGGACGGGAGGAAGTGCGCCCCGGCGTCGGCGGGTTCGGACAGGCGCCGGCGCCGCTCCGTGTCCCTGGCGGGGGAGACGCCGCCGGTGGCGCGGCGTAACAAGGGTGCGGAGGGCGGCGCTGGGAGCGGAGCGCAGGCGGGTGCGGAGGACGATCCGTCGCAGCAGCCGATCGCCGCCGCGTCCAAGATGAAGAGGGAGCGGAAGGCGGCTCGCACCCTCGGAATCATCATGTCCGCCTTTCTCCTCTGCTGGCTCCCGTTCTTCCTCTGGTGCGTAATGCACGAAAATTCACAATTTTACGATTGAGGACCCCAGAAGTCAAGGGGTACAGGCGCTATTTTCATAATGTTAAAATCAAGGGTTGATATGATAGAATAGAAAATGAAATTTATTATTCCGGGACAAGTGTGTCCCTTAGGAACATACATGGTTATAAATATAATAGAGTCAGGAATATTACAAAAAAATGTGTAGATTTACTTTAAACATCGGTGTCACAGAATGCGACTTAATAAATGACAAGATATCGTAGAACAAAAAATACATGTGTGTATATATAATTATCAGCAAGACAAAGGTAGAAACTCATAAATACATCTGATTTTATTAACTTTAGCACAATATTCAGTTAACTCATATTCAATTCACATGCAGCAAAATTTCATAGTATTTCTTTTTGAATAATGGTTGGTGAGGTACACAATATTGCTGTAACAAAGGGATTGAAGTGAATCAACTAACCTATATAAGTACACTTACCAGTGATTCACTTGTATCCATTTAAACAAGCGAAAAGAAAACTATGTATTTATACACCAATTTATTCACGCGATACAACTAGTTTCGACGCAGCGGCGTCATTATCAGGTACCCATTCTTATCTTTTGTATCCATTTGTTAGAACAATTTTATGTAGCCAACCAACCATTATCTGCACTTATCTCCAAAAAGTATAAAAATTTCACTGCTACCCCTTCTAGGGTCCTCAATTTTTTTATTTTTTTATCTCGTATCATATTTATTCTATTTATATCCTATTCTATTCCTATTATGGGATATGAGACATATAAATAATATTAGAAGAACTAAATCGTCCATTTTTATTGGTATAACTAAAACTTTCCCTTCTAACTTTAATTTTAATTACCCACTCACTGATTCCTCTAAAATAAGTATGAATATCTTGCAATTCCAACTATAATTGGAAAAAAGTAAGTTAGACAAATGCCCTAAAAAAAGAGTTTGGACCATCAACATAACGTAATTAAATAGGTAAATATAGGTAGTCGAACGTCCTCGTAAGACTTACCGCAGTCAACAGGAAATTCGTATCCTATTTACTCTGATATATATCATATTTATTCTATCTACAATCATAAGCATTGATTCCTCCATTTGTTACTGATATAACTTTAACCTGCTCTTGTCACTATTTGTACCCTGATGTTACAATGACACCTCTGTCGGGATTAAATTTTATTTTGTGATCAATGACAACAATATTTCAGAATGGATGAATCATACTTCATCAATCCACTCGGCGCTCAACCCAAACACATACTCCCAATTCAAACCGGGAGTTAGGCGTCGCTTTCAAGATGGCGCTGCTCTCTTGTTTTTGTCATTCCATGCATAATCAACTAAAGCAACCAACTTCTTTCTTCACTCTCTCCACTCCTTCCCATATCCGTGTAACATCCTCCTCCTTCAGGAGCAACCTTCGCTTCCTCTCTTCTCTCATTCCCCAAACTACTTCCTCTAATATAAATATAAATATCCTTCACTTGTCACCACTTGTACCTTGATGAATCTGTGGTTACATTGAAACCCCAGTTGGGATTAAAGTTTATTTTGTGTTCAATAGTCTAAAATATTTTTGAGCGGACATATCCTACTTCATTCAGCTGGAATCTTTGGATTTTAACCAGAGCCCTTTTGGTGCTCGATTCAGATATCACTATAAATCATTTTCATCTGCATCTATACAATATCCTGCAGCTACCTAATGTAAGCATGTGGCGGGGTAGTTTAAGTTATATAGTTCAGTTTCATTTAGGAGGCCACTGTAAACATAGGCTCATCAGTAACAGTTTATTCAGGTTATATTATTCACTTCATAGAATCTCCATGGGATATTCTTCATAGAATTGAGTGTACGAAGGCGAAATAACCACATCGGTGAGAGTAAATAATGACTCGCTTGTGCAGTGCTGCGCGGGAGGCCGACAAAGCCTTAAACCTGCTGATGCAGCCAACGGTTCCTCCGGAACCCTCGAGAGATTTGAATCAGTCTGCCCGTATTTATTCTAGAGCTCAAGGAAGATTGGGCTCCCTGCTTCATGTCCCTTGTGGAAGGCAGCGTCCTGTCATCTCTACGCCAGTCCTTATCCTCCCCTTCAGCTCCAGCTACGCGCATGCTAGTGGTCCTTTCTGTCCCATACCCTGGCTATTTGCCACCAATATTCCCGTTGTCTCGTGTGCCGTGATCGTGGCCCAAATTTATTAACTGATAATATTATTTCATTCGTCACTTTACTTTTCACTGCTTCTTATCTCTATATAGCCATATTTGGGGCCAGTTCAGCAGGGCCATCAGGAATAAGAAATTTAGTAATACCAAGACTTAATTAAAAAATAATGGATCTCTAAAGACGGCTTCAGGTTTTGAAAAGAATAGTTTGGAACCTCTACAATCGCATCATTCCTTATTCGCTCCGCTTCTATGCAGTGACACCCACGTTTTTCTCACTGAATTCAAAAAAATCGAATGCTATGCCCCTTTAGAGGTAACACATACAAGAACGCACAAGATGGCACTTTTGCGCTCGACGCCAAAATTACTGGAGGTCTCGTGTCACTTATCATCGGGAAGTTATGGCTGAAGCGTTGGCCGATGTTCAAATTGATGTGAGGAAACCCAAAAAGAGAAACTACAGAATTTAGTTTTACATACAGAAACCTGCCGTGGAAGTACATTTTTTAAGGTAAAGTCTTATTTTTCCCATTAGATTTCTATCACTTTTTTTATCAATTCTTCCTATCATTTTTCAATCTTGTACTCATATTTGAAAAGCAATAACGAGAAGAAGAATAACCGTTTCTGGCTTTAAAAAATTTATAAGCCGTAATTTGTACTCAAGATTTCAGTACCTTTCGTCAGATACATATATCCTATTCTTTCCTTCCCGTTACGTTTAGTTTAGATTGACCATCTATTATAGAAAAGTTAGCAATATGGAGAGTTTATTAAGAAGTTATGGGTCTCCAAACATGGCTTCAGATTAAAAAAAAACTATTTTGAAACCTCTATGACCTTTGCTTTACCTTGTACTGCTACCACCCTCTTTATCGCCATTTTAGGGGGCAGTTTAGCATGACCATTAGTAATAGCAATATTAATAATAATAATAATAAAATGCCTTTATTCGGGCGAGGTTGAGGCTATGATGTCCCCTCATCCACCTAACCCCTCGATAGCGTCAATGAAAACATATTAAAAAATGGTAGATAAACGTTTACAATAAAAAGGATATACAATATGCACTATTTGTGAAATGCCAAAAATATAAACAACTATATGTGAAGTTTTTGAGTAAAAAAGATTTCTGTTTGCGGGAAAAAACATGAGGATAAGGGTATAGTATCCTTCAGCGAAAAAACCCACTGCAGGAAAACGCCCACACAAGAAGGGGGGCGTGAATAACCTCCGAAAACCTACTGATTGTGAGTGAAAGCTAAAGTCGTGTTATTTGTAATATACAACATAGTTAATGAGGTACAAAGTATACACAAATATTACACATGCAATTACGATATAAAATATAACGTATATATTAAGACTTCGTCAAGAAATTCAGTGACTTGGACTCTCTTTCACCTCCACTCTATTTGCAGGTACGTTTCTACGACACTGTGCGGCGACGCGTGTCACTGCCCGCCAATCGTGGTCGCCGTGGTCTTCTGGATCGGCTACTTCAACTCGGCACTCAACCCAATCATCTACGCCTACTTCAACCGGGAGTTCCGCGTCGCATTCAAGAAGACGCTGCTCTCTTGTTTCTGGTGTCGGTCGGGCGAGGACCCAGGTGGCGGGGGCGGAGGGGCCGTGAAGAAAGCCCCCGGGCGCGTGGGGCGGGCCCTGCAGGCCTGCTGGCGACACGACGACAAGAAGCCGCGCATAGACGTTTCGGCGGGCGGTGGACGGGCCACTCCGGGTTGCTTGCCCCGCTCTTCACCATCGCCCACGGACCACGACCCCGTCATCTGACTGAGGTTGCGGCTCTCGCCGTCGGCCTCCAGCGCCACGGTCGTGGGCCGCACCACTCCACACCACCTCACCCCCTCCCCCAGCGCCCTCTTCTGCCCCTTCCGGGGGCAGAGTGCGGAGGAGGAGCCGCCCCCGGCCAAAGGGGGCGAGGAGGACCAAGGTGATCCGCCTCAGCAGCCAAAGCCGCAGGTGAGCTCCAGCGAAAAGACGTTCAACTTTATGCGAAGATACTAGGGATTAGTCGATTCCTAATGTCGTTTCTCGATTCCACCAATTCTCGGGCACGGGATCGAGAATCGATCGCCTAAAGTCGATCCGATTCCATCAATTCCAGGAAGATAAATATTTGGAAAATATACTATTAGCTTGGGGCATAAAGGCAACCACACAACTGAGCCATTGTGCACATGTGCACTATTAACTTAACAATATATGCCTGTTATTGTATTATTACTATCATATGATCTATATATTATTAGTATTATTTTGTATATATTAGTATTGTATTGTCTGTATATGTCTATTACATATACAACAGTTAAAATGCTTATTATTTTATTAAAGCGGAGGATATATTACTATAACACTAATTCGCAATTTTTAATAAAAATACTTTTTGTCCCTTTATTGTCTTTGCGATTTCATTTCATGGAATTCTTAAATTTTAATGACAGCAATCAAAATCCCACCTACTGAAATATCAATATCCCACCAGTTAGCATGAACAAGAATCGATGGAATCAGAATCGAGAATCGGGAATCGATTTGAAAGAATCGGAATCGAAAAAAGTGTAATCGACTCATCCCTAGTAGAAACTAAATGTAAATATTTTTCCAATTAGTTTAACTTAAGCCCCCAAAATGTAAAATTTCGTCGTAACGGACTGAAATAACAAAATCAAATTGTTTCATTACTGTGATTTAGTTATCTTTCATGGGTGAGGGAGAGGATGGGGTTACCGAGTGCGTGGGTGATACCACAGATGGAGTTCACCATGGCCAGCACCTCTTCTACTCCGAAGGTCACGAAACGCCGCCGATGAAAACTGATACTAAATAAATTCATAGTTGCCAACAAGACGCCTAAACTCATCAAGACCGTTTCTATAGCATACATAAGAGCGGACCTCGAATAGTTTCCCGAGTATCCGAAATTACCTGCTACTTCTCTCTTGAAATGAAAGGAGCACTAAGTGGAGTATTAAAACATCAGGTTAAAAAAAAAGGTCACATCTCCCACGTCTGACCGACCACATTTGAAAAGTTCTGAAAGCAAAACGTGACGCTCGCCAGGGCTTTTCGCTGAATTCATCCATTTCCACCGAAATGCCTTTCGTGTTTAACACAATTAGAGGAATTTCCAGATTTAAATACATCACAAAATTCATTTTTTGCTCTGCTTTCAATTAGATTCTGCATTAAACCCGTTTCTTTTTCCTCTCCTACCCCGGGCACCTTTGCTAATTACACCGCCGCGCAAAAAGGAATTAATGGAAGGCTAACACGTATCTCCAAAACAATAGCGGCCCTTAATTAACTCTATGGGGGTGGGTCCGACATCCTACATGCAAGTTTTCTTTCTGCCTAGTCTTTGGAGATTTTTTTTCAATGAGCGCAGAGCGCGATTCTTTTGTTTCGCTGTGCTTTTTGTGCGGCAAAACCGCTTCCGTGAAATCCCTACGATGCCATTACCACTGGTATCCATAGACTTTGCAACTGCCATTCTGCGGCTCGGCGGCGGTAGAGAGAAAGGAATTTTGCAATCGATAGGAGCGGCCTCAATTTCGTTGTGAGGAAGTAAGCAGTTGAAGGTGACTCGGCGATAAAAATTATATTAAAATTAAAATTATTGAAGTATCCAGACAAACGAACTTCCAGATTTACAATTTTTTCACGCGCAAAATTCATTTCAAATTAATTGAAATTAAGGCTATAAATATCATTTAATAACTACTAAAATGAAATAAAATGAAGTGATGAAAAGATTTATCATCAATCTATCGGCAAAATCACATCACTTCATGTGAAAAAAAACACACTAATTTCATCAATTTCGATCGGTACATATCGTATTAAGTTGGACAGCCTGCTCCAACGGAATAAACACCTATTATTTTTATTTCAAGAAACAAACCCTATTTCCTTTTATTTTTCTCCTCCTTCCCCCCAGAACCTTCCCTCAGTCACAGTTATCAGTTTATATTCTTTCACTTTCATCAGTATACATTCATACGATGACTACGACGCAGCATACATTTCGCTACATTAGGCAAATACATGGTCATATCACGTTTATGGAAATAGTATCTGTTTAATTTGATCATGTATTCATAGGGTATGAATTCCCATAAACCTGTATCGTTAAATGTGCTTCTATACCTGCATATTTCAAGTGACCCACATCAAGAGTGTTAAAAAGCGGGCCTATTTTCGCCTAACGAAACATGTAACAATGGAGCACGCCACTCGAGAACTTCATAGGTATCTGAATGATGGTAAAACTACCACATGAAACGCAAGTTTGAAAAAAAAATTGAATCTAAGACTTGATATAATTTGACAAATCTCCTTCACAAGGAAAAATTTGATTCGGAAAAAATGTCATTTTTCAGTCCGCCCCAGTGTTTACATCCCAATAAGATGACACATAACGATCGGTGTAATATTATGACGGATTACTTGCTTAAACCAATGATATCAGCGGCATGTTTTCAGATTACATGGTGTAGGCGATACTCACGACTTATCTACCAGTATTCCGAATATGAAAATATTACCTCCGTGTTTTCGTAGAAGTAATTTGGATACTTTTAGGATGAAGGTAAATTTAGTTAAATTTTTGCAACTGGACCAAAACCTTTTGAGTGGGTTTCACCGGGATCCGCACCTGAGACCGGGTCCACAAATTAAGTACTTTTCACCCTCACCTCAAAAGGGGAAAGGAAAAAGGGGATGGAGGCTCCGCCATGATTTAGAAGCTCGACGAACGCCTCCGGGGATGGGATAGGGACGGAAGCGAAAGGGATGGAAGAATTTCGCGTCGTCATTTCGGCGAAGGAGGCTACCACTGACGAAACCAAATTTATTGTTCCTAGATAGGTCATAGATACGGTGCAGAAATACTTAATCCGCGAACTGAACGAAATACTAAGGAAGGCTGTCAAAAACCGCTACGGGCGTACAGACAGCGTTACCTAGATGTTAATCGAATTAGGCTGGGAGCCGCTGGAGACTCGGAGGCTGCGCGCTAGGCTTAGATTGCATGAACAATTGAGAATGGATATCTTTAAGAGCGACACGGAGAACATAATAATAGAGCCGCACTATATTTCCAGGTCCGACAGAAGCGATGAATTAAGAGAGATGTTTTGCCGAACGGATAGATATGGGAATTCGTGTTTCCCCCGAACCATGAAGGACTTTAATAAATGCTAGCCGTAATTCCCTTAGAGCACTTCCTTTTTAAGTAAGAAAGGTTGGTGGCCAATATTTTTCTCTAGATATGTAAATTTCGACAGTCAAATGTTCCTATGATAAGATCAATACGGAGATTGTTCTCTGTATAGCTAACTTTTGACAGTTAAATGCTCCTATGATATGAACAACACGGATATTTTTCCCTAGATAGGTAGATTTTGCCAGTTAAATAGGCTTACGGCCAGTACCCGAGAGCAGCGGCGCCTATCGCTTTGGGATACTATCCGCTGAACTCTCTTGTGGGGGAGGGAATAGGAACAGGAGTAGGGAGGAAGGATGCAAACTCACTCTAAAGCAAATGAAAACCCAAAGAGGGCGAGTTTTCTAGCAGTACCTGGAAAGGGCATTTGCTGTTCCTAGAGAAATGAGAGAATATTCTATGCGAGAGAATATTAAAGAGATATTGCTCTAAATAAGTTAATAGTAAAATTTTGACAATGGTCAATTCTGAAACATATGCCCGCATTTAACCAAGAAAATAATTTTTAGTCTACGCATATAACTGATGAAATTAGGCTTAACTGTGTTAAACCTTTACATTACTGAAAATGAAATAATAAACTTTGTTCGGTTCACTATTAATACATTTACAAAACAACACCTGGTTTTCACCGATAAAACCCGGTTCGTGCTATTTCAAATATATTAATGTTGAACCTAACCACGTTTATTCCTTCATTTTCCATACTAGAGTACGATTTGAGAAGAAATAATACAAAAAATGTATTAATTTAGAGAACAACGCTTTTATGGCAAACTATAAAGGATGTCAATTTTTCAGCGTGAAATTGTTCATATCTACGCTGGCCATGGATAATTGACTTTTTTAAACCACATTTAAAATTTCATACCTAATCTGTCTACTCTTTCTGTTTAAACTCCATGTCCTTCTTTATCTAGGAAATTTTTGTTCGGTACAATTTTCAATTAATTTTGATGAAAACAAATTTGTAGTTATGACTCCCTCTCATTCCCGTTCCTTTAAATTATCGCAGCGCCCGGTTTTTTAAACTAATCTCCAATATTTAATTTTAAATCCTGAATAACAACCAAGATCCTATTAAAATCATAATAAAAGTGTTGGAATATTGCATTGCCATCTGTTTCTGAGTTATCCTGGAAAATTCAGTTTAATAACAAATCGGAAAGTGGGTTAAAATTGAGTTGCAAGATTTCAAACAACAAAAGGAATTTATAATAACGTTTTAATCATAAAAGGACAAACTATGCCCGGTGTAGCATGAGAGCTGCGCCTCCTTCAAAGTTTTTGAGTCCCAATATCGATCCTTGCGGTACACGCTCGCTAACTCTTTCCCAATTATTCTTCCCGCCACAGGTGTCCGCCACCAGCGTCGGGGAAGCGCTCTCGTCCTCGACGCCCGATTCGTCCCCAGACGACGCCGCCGGGGAGGCGTCGGCCGTCGCCCCGGCGCCGCCACCGCCGGAGCCCGGTCTGCGGTGGCGGGCCGCAGACCACGAGTGCGGCGTCGCGACGTCCCGGGGCTCTCCGTACAAGAGGCGGACGTCGCTCCAGTGCCGCGAGGAGTTCGGCGACCGTCCGGTGGGGTCGTCACCGTCGAGGAGGCGCTCGGCGTCGCGGGACGGCTCGACGCAGGCGACGCCTTTCCGGACGAGGATCGCCTCCGAGACCATCCAAATGGACAACCTCGTGTTCGCCCGGGAGTGGCCGCTCTGAGACCCCATTCGACCACTCTCGTCTCAAACCCCCGATTCGATTCTCGAATCGCATCTACTGTCGAAATACTCGTCACCATTCGCGAGAGAGATGGATCTGTTTTGAGGAGCGGTGTTCGCTGAAAAAAGTCTGATGCATCCTCGAACGGTAATCGCATCCGGTCTTCGAGATAAAAAGGGCCCCTTTTTAATGCTCTCGTCTCGAAATCTCGAATCGAATTGTCTCTCGCAACTTCGACCTCCATTTTGGAGGTGTGTATAATTTTGGTTCACTGCCTCGGGTTCATTAGAAATTGGCGATCCGAGGAAAACAGGGACTAACTCAGATCTCTAATTTTCGATTCGATACTCTCGAATGCAAGTGGTCGATCTGAATAGGATATATCCATTGGAGAGGTGTATCCGTATCGAAAGACGGTCATGAAAAGGGTGGTGTATACTCAATCCGGATCATAATCGATCCTTGATGGATCATTCTCAAGTGGCAGTAAATAATGCAGCGTGAATGTGTTTCATAACAGTGTTCCTTCATTCAACTATTGCACACCTTGCTCACGTGCCATGCTACCGCTTTACAGGTTTTTATACTCCGCGCCTTCCCTCTTTATTGACTTTATATTTTAGATGGCAAAAATGGCGTGCAAACGTGAAAATATGGTTTCAAAATGCTCCTTCATAACAGTTTATTAAAAATAGACAACCTGAACATCGTCAAAGATTGGAGTTGTGAAAATAAGGTAATCATACAGAAATTTTTGTGAAAAATGTCTTCAAGCCACCAATTGATCAAATTATTCGTAATAAAAAAGCATGCTCTATGTGGCTGTGGGTGTTCGAAGGGAAGAAAAAGACTAATTGGTAAATTTGTCAACAAAAACAGACTCTCAAATTAAGACCCTCGAAACCAAGGTGTAAAAATACAATTTTTATAATTTTGGAGATAAGTGCGGATAATGATTGGAGGGGTGCACAATATTGTTCTGGCAAGGGGAGAGAAGTGTATCACTGAATCTATTTATATATACCTCTCAGTGATTCACTTTTATTCCTTTGCCGCAACAATACTGATCACCTAACTTCACTTATCTCCAAAATTGTAAAAATTACACTCGCACCTTGACTTATAGGATCCTCAAATAATATTCTTCCTGTTGAGCGTTATAGACTCATCTCAGTAAAGTTCATTGGCAGTCTTGAAGTACCCGTTCTCCAAAACATTTCGTTCTTTAAAACGCCTATTCATTCTCCCTTGTGTACTTCTTTCCCAAACGATCACTTTATTGTTCGCACCAGGGCGACCCGTAACTCCGGGTCAAAGTTCACCCCCCGTTAATCATTTGCATAAAGCTGCTGAGAGTGGAGAAAGTCCACGGACAAGGGAGGTTCGCAAAAGGCCTCAGATTTCCCTCTGTCGCCCCGGCAACCTCCTCCACCCCCCGTCCCGAGTCAACAGCTCCCTCGGCAAAGGTTTTTGAAGTGTATTATTTGCGAGGGGACAAGAGGCGGGGGAGGTCTCCCTTCAGGGATGCTGAGGCCTACGACGACCCGGAATTTCGTTTGCTCGCTAGCGGCCCAAATGATATTTCCCACGCCAGGGGCGAAAATCTAGGTCCCGGGCAGGAGAGGAGGCGGCGCGAATGATCTTAGCGTCGAGTGGAGACAATGCCGAACGAGCGGAGGGTGAATAAAGGGGGAGGGTAGGAATGGAAAGGGGACAAACAGTCAACTAATGAAATGGATTTTTAAGGCGATGGACGCGAGTTCGGGAGGTACAAGTTCGAATCCCAGTCAAAAAAAATTCATCCAGGATCCAACAGCTTTCTTTGACGTTATTCGTTAATTTTTCATACATTTACTACTAGAGTAGAGGGGGTTACCCTTAGGCATTCATCGGGGGAAGGGCAATATATTTTTGGAATGAAGGAATATGAATGGAATTATATTTTCTTAATTTTCATTATTGAAAATAAAACACTGCCGGCATGCCTATTTTATTAACTTTCTCAATTGCTTTGAATCCTTCTTTACATCAGGCTGCTACCATTAATTTCTTTGTTGAAATGGTAAAGGAAAGAATTATCAGAATAAATGTTCAATCAGAACAAAACTTGATTAGAGCATTCTTTTTTCCACGCAATGATATAAATTTACACCCAATGTTTTGAGTATAAGTTGATTAAAAGAACAAAGGAAGAAAGGGAATGAACCGAATCAAATTCTGTACTCATGGGAACAAACGGAATACTAATGAAGTAAAAAAAATGGGGTATTGTGATGATACGCGATGATGAAGGAGTTAATCAGTCGGTCATTCTTGGCGCCTTACTTTATATACCAGATAAAATTACTATCATATTATTGGCCAAGGGTGCCGACTTACAAAAAACATTGGGGGGGCCCAAACCGGGGACCTTGCCCCGGTAAATTTTATAAGAAGTGATTTTTAAGTTTTTAAGCATTTTAGAAGAGTCATATGATCAACATTAGAACCCTGATCACTCGAATCTCGATATCTGGACACTCCGGGGAAAATCGACAAGCCTTACACATTTTTTCCTCACATCTGTAACGAATTTTTGGGGCAGCTCAGGCCCCCTCAGGCCCTATGGAGTCGGCGCCACTGTAATATTTACCAACCTCTCGGTATTTATTAGAGCGATCATCCAGACTTAATGTCTCTCCTCCTGTTAATGAAATCGCTGGATTAACTTCAATTCCCGTGCTTAATCTACAGACAAGTCCATGTTAATCCAGCATTTTACTGACAGGAGGAAAGCAAACATTCTGAAGCCCTGATGATTTTTCCAATAAATACTGAGACGTTAGCTATTATTTTTTAGAAATTTTTAAATTATAAAAAAATGAACGACCAACCTCAAATAAAAACCGAAACACTCTAAATATACTATTGACGACTCATCACATATTAATTTTTTCCCTCCAGTGTCTCCATGCATCGAGTACACTTGTGAGTGACCCCATATCGATTCCTCTGCTGATTGGTTCAGCGCTATTTCCTACAAAAGGAGGAGTCACTATGGCACGATTTCGAGGACTACTTACTGTGAGGCACGAGTGATGTTGCATCTCAGAGTGAATAGAAACAAGAGGGCTCATTGAGCCTGAGCCACTGAGAACTAGGGTCTACGTTGAAACCGTTTGACCTATGAATTACGCCCACATTAAAAGCACGAATCGCTCCTCTCGTGGGGTCGTTTTGTTTTTGTCTTATTCGCGACGGATTACTTTTTTCAACCTAATATTATCATTTAAATACATCGCTGGGGCACGTACGATACGCTTATTTCAGCATTTTGTTGCATTTCAAACATAAAAGTTTTATATATGAGTAAATTTTATTGCAATTATTAAGGTATTCTACCGCTTAAGATAGGTTTCCGTGAAATGCTTAAGAAGCATTCCGGCAGCTTTCTCTTCCCTCATGTACTTCCCTCTTCTTTTCACAATCAGGCCAACTCACTTCCATTCCATCTAAAAAATCCTATTCTCTTCCTTCCCCTCCCTCGTTTACCCAAAATTCTTCTATCCAACACCGTTTTTTAAAATCCCCTCCCCGCTGAGTACTCGCCCCATTTCCATGCCTTTTGTCTCCTCCGGATCTCATCTAGAAGCTGCTTCTCCTCGATCACCGTGTCAAGCAATTCGAAGTTCCTCCTCCTCTCCGTCCACTGTACCTTTTCTTTTCTTCTCCAGACCCACATTTTGAACGCCTTCGGTCTTTTCTCGTCCTCCTTCCTAAGAGTCCGTGTTTCCGCACCGTTAACTTCCGTATCAGACTCTACACTAACCTTTCCTCTAAACCTTCGCCTATCGATCCTCTCCTAAGCTCATTTCTGTTCATTAACGACTACTTTGGTAACTCAATTCTCTTCCTACATTTTATAATTTGAGACCCAGGAAAATTTTGAAAAGGATTTATTCAATAAGCAGCGAAAAATTTAAGATTATTGCACAAGTATGAGATTAGTAACTCGTTACGTAAAAAGACCGGGCGAGCTGAAGTGACAGGTCCTCTCTGTATTGTGTAAACTGTAAAAAAGTAGCCAAATACAATTCTCTCAAACAGCTTCAATTCAAAACCAAATCCCTATATTCTGCATTTTGAAATTTAAATTAAAGTTGCAACTCGAAAAAAAACAATCTTACCGGTGAAGATGAATACGTAGATCCCGACCAGTGCCACTCCTTCGAGCTAGGGTTAAACGTTTTGATGACGATAATGAGGGCAGATTAGTCTCATGACAAAAATGTGCATTCGATTGAAATGGAGAATTGTATAGAACAAAATGGTGAGATACTTATGGAAATCGCATGCGTGAGTCATGTTTTCAAGGCATGAAAGTAAAAAAAGAAGCTTTTTAGAATCAGCGCAAGTTTGGTCGTGAAATAATCTGAAGTGAAGGCCTAGCCAGCTGTAGAAGAGAGCCCCATTTTTCCTAGCAATTTCTATAGTCTCATTTTGGTGAAGAGTTTCATCGGTAGAATTGTGACGTAACAGGTTGGAAGGGAGAGTTCCACGTGACTTGTGGGCTGGTCGCAATCCGCGCCTCTTACGCAGCAAACCGACGACGCAATGGCTCCATCCAGCGACCCTTCGCTCTCCCAGAATTGACCCTTGGGATTTCCTCTGTCCCCGACAGGTGAGGTGGGGTTGGTGGGGTCATTTGGCTCAGTCGGTGTCCCTTGTTTCTCAGCCTCTCTTCTTACGTGAAAGGTCATCGTTCGCTCACCGTATTGAACGGGATTGTCGCGATGGAAGCGCCACGGCGGACCGGGTACGCATTACGAATTTAGTATTAATCGCTGTTTAAGATGAGAGGACCGGAATTGGGAAAGTTGGCAGGACTGCGTGTGGAGTAAGTGCCCTTTCTCTTGACGAATCTCCTATTCGCAGCAATGAACATAGAACATGGTGGAACTATGCAGTGAAGAATTCTCTGGTCTCACCATGAATCTTTACTGCTATTGTTCGCCGGGAAGAAAACCAGGGATTACATCATGGTAAAACTAATATCTCGTGAAGTTAGGCCTTTTACTCATCACTATTTATAGCGAAAACACCTTCACTATTAGATATGAATTTATTTATTCCGGATGAACTGCGTAACTTATGTGACCATAGATACACCTTTGTGTCCCCTTCCATAGCAAGAAGTTAATATTCAGACGTCAAAAACTGCCAAGGAACAGTTGGAGGCCACCAATGAGTCTAGCACGAACATAAGGAAGTGTATCGGAAGTTTTTCAAGCTTTATCTAGTTGAAGTCAAAATGTAAATGAAATTAACTTTTGATTCTCCATAAAACGTTTAAAGCTGCAAGCAGTTCTTACACATTTTGTATCAATGTCAAGTGATGAAGCTACTTACATTGATGATACACAAAATACCTTTGAAAGCATTAAAAAATTATTTTATTCGCATTGCCATGAATAAAATCTCGCCAAAAATGAATTCAGCAAGAAGACGAAATTCCTTTGGCGATAAATCCAAAGGATTGCTGGGGTAACCTTTACCACATAATGCATGCTCTGAGAATCATACAACTACTTGAGAGTGTTCCCTGACTTGATTGCACGTAAAACAAATGACAGATAAACAAATAATCGAATGCAACTCCAATCTCGGACGATCCCTTTCTTCCCTTCATCCCCGAACCCCGTAAGAACACCCCATGCAGCGTGGTATGCCGATGACACGATGGTGTGCAATTAGTTTTGAGTTTTGAAATTTCCAGCTAAGCATCCAAATAAAAAGGAAAGAACGCTGTGACTGCTTCTTCTCTCGACATATTCCACCGGAGAGGCCATCTTCAGAGTGTGATTTGAAGAAATGCCCTGTGCTCAAAATAGGTGCACGTGTATATATTTAAAAAAAAGAAGGAATCAAAACACTTAAACAGGTGATATCTTGGTGATTGTTTCTACGCGTTCTTTTCCAGTGAGTATGAATTGTAAATAGATAAAAAGTGGTGAAGTATATATACTACGGGTGATCATGAATCAAGAAAAAACGTGAGGTGATGACGGCACGGTAAATTTACCGTGTTGTAGTGAAATACTGCTACGGGAAGATATATGTCTGCCATGTATAAAGAATTTAAATCTGGCAGCTGAGTGTGTGATAGAGTGATAGGAAAGTTCAAAGGGTAAGAAGAGCTTTAAAAAAATAAATCGTGAATATTTATGCAATGGTTATAGAATGAAGATTTGCTACAATGTAAATTTTGAGAGAGATATATTTCAATGTAAACGGTTGAGATATTAGCGGCGAGGACAATCACCATATTTGTATGCTATGAATGTATGTACCAAGTGTTTTTCCGCGAACCAATCACAAAAGGTGACCTCTCTCGGATCTCAGACCTTCCTCTACGACAAGAAGGTTGGACATTGGAAAGCAAAATCGCTTCATTTAAATGGTTAGCTCAATTTTTCATTTCACAAAATATCTAGAGAGAGGTCACCAATATGTGTAGCAATCACAACGGAAAACGCCGTGCATACGAATAGCGCGTAAAAATTGTAGAAATTACACTCGAATATTTTTTTTTCGGCCGAAGGAGAGGACTTCCGCACTGATCAGAAATGTTGCACACTGACACGATACGATGCTGAAAGCGAGTGAGAATATTTTTTATTTTTCCACATCCTTCAAAACAAGACTGGAAATAAAAAAGAGCTTTATCAACAATCAAATTCCCCCGAATGTAGAGAAAAAAAATATGACGTAATTCGATCGAGGAAACTACAAGATTTGGAAGATTTTTACACGGTCTTCCATCCACCCTCCCACTCACATAAATAAATATATTACTTATTTTAATATGTAGAGCCGCCTGTCCTCTGCGGCGCCCCTACTTCCCCCATCCAATTGAGCGCCGAAACTATGACCGAAATGGAGGGAAATTTCCATGCGGAGGGAAATTTCCATGCGGAGGGAAAGCAGAAATCTTGAACGCCTTCTTAATCCGCTATTGGGCCTTTACTTCTGTTCTCTTACGTCATTTTTAATGACTAAAGACTGCCTACTCTATCACCCTCCTCTTGTACTCGGCTTCCAAGAAATATCGTTTCGCTGAATGTACGCGGCACCAAAGAAACTGAAGACAATATTGAAACCACGCGACTAGGAAATAATTCCGATATTACCATGGAAATGGAAACACTTAGTGAATTACGGCATTCAAAAATTTGTTCTCTTCAATTCCTGATACCTATCTTTGTGGCGGAATTCAAAGTAATAATTACATTTTCACTGAAACACAATCACAATCAACCGCTCATTGTGTGAGCGGAGTCTACTATTGCCGCATGAATCAAGGGTACTCAAGTTTGGAGACAAGTTACTAAATAACGGACATAGAGACAAAAAACTAATGAGATTATTGTATTTTTCCATTTTACGATGCTTATGAAACCTTTTTACTTTGGTAACGAATGATAATAGTGATCAATAATACTCTCACTCAATAGTATACTCAATTGGGACAATAAGTACTGACCTCTATTTATTAGATGGGATAGTGTGATCTGACATGGGATGGATGGTGTGATGTGAGTCAAAAATTAATTACAACAAATGGAGCGGAGCCACTTATTCCCTCGAATGAAATTTTACTTCCTCTGTTGTTGCATGATATTCTATGGCTATGCACTTGAAGGAGCGTTACATGGTAAGAAATTAATTCCTTTACTTAACGATCTTATTTGATTAGTCAGATTATAAAATATTATTACGGTGACTAAATCTTTTCAAATACCGTAATTCATCACACTGTGATTGGGAAATGTTAAATGTGAACGTAAATGTTATGTGAATTCTATGTAAATTTTACCGTTCTCCTGGATTTCTCTTACATTCTATCCAAAAAAATCTCCATCTAGGGATTCAGAATCAAATAATATCTCACATTACTTCAATCTTCAAATGCATGGTGTACAATATATTGCAACTAGTCAAATTGTGTGCAAGAGTATAAGTGGCGCCATTCGCTTTGATGGGAAACTTATTTGACCCACAGCACCGTCAACACGCTCTCTCCGAATGAGAAGGGATGTAGGGTTAGAGGGTGGCTGGAGGGTTGGTTGAGAGAGAAAGGGGGGGGTTGGGAGTCAGAGGCGGAACAGAGAATGAGCGGAGCGGAAAGGCATTCTGGGAAGGGTGGGGAATGGGGAGGGGAGGGGCCAACAATGCGACACTTGTCACCGCCGCCGTCGCCGCCTGGCTGGCCCGAGGGCAGTCATTGAGAGCGACTCCATTCAACTCGTGTCGTCGAGAAGGCCACGACCCTGCACTTGCCCTCGCGAAGGCATGCACACTACCATCGCCTTAACCTCGAGAGTAAATGTAAGCTAAGAGAGCTCTTAAGGAGGCTCCGTAGACGGCAAAAGCTGAGTTAATTAGTTGTAAGTACGTCACTGGAAATTTTCCACGAATACTTAAGTTTCACTTCATGACAAGTTTCAATACATTTTCTCCTATCTTTAGGAATGCACATTCATTACATTTACCTATTATATCAAACAAAATGTTTTGAAACCGTTTGAAAAGGAACTTTAAGTACTTGTAGTAAATTTCAATTAAAATTTTAACTTGCAAATGTGGAAGAAATCGACCTGATTAAGCCTAAAACAACTCCCCAAAAAGCTGAGGACAAAATTGGAATCCTCAACACCGAAATATATTTATGGTGTGCGAAAAAATTAAATAAAATGTATTCGTTCAGATTTCTTTAAAAAATTTCTTCGTCTCATTCTTCGCGGGTGTTGAAAATAATGAAAATAATAAACAATAAAAATCTATGGTACTTTTTCACAGGATTTATTCAATACGACCGGTTTCGTCGCAGAGGCGGCATCATCAGGTACAGAAATCGTTATATTAACAGTTATTTTGTTGTTCTTTATCTAAAATAACTGTTAATATAACGATTTCTGTACCTGATGATGTCGCCTCTGCGACGAAACCGGTCGCATTGAATAAATCGTGTGAAAAAGTACCATAACTTTTTATTGTTCAGAATGGATTTTCACAAAATATAGCCAGAAACAATTGAGTTTAATGAAAATAATAATTAAAATCCAGATAAACCACATGTTTACAAACGGTATCGTAAGAATTAGCCAATTCTTAGATAGATCTTATATAAAGATCTTAACAAGACACCTAAATTCGGGGGGGAGGGGGAATGTCACGTGATCTGGGAATATCAATATCAATTTAGTCGCATACTCAGAGGTATGGACTCGCTCCCGTTCACACGTTCACTCTCAGGACTTGACACATGACGAACACACCAGAGGGTGAAAAAGTTTCAAATATAAACAGCAAAAACAATGATAGCGGGACTGAGTTTTCGGTACTGACTAGCGTTTTCAAGATCATAAATATTGTCGATACTCCCCGTTAATTCGATTGTTGCCATGACAAAGGATCGCTCCAACAATGGGAGACATCGAAATCTTGAAATGATGATGGAGCTAACAATGGTAACGTAGGATTGTGAATTCCTCTCTTTAGCTGAATATTCACCCATTTTAACACATTTCGCCTGATACCACATCCAAAGTTTCCATTACGTCTCCCTGATGAATACCAAGGGAACCGCATACAGGAGGTGGCGGTCCGTCCCATAGAAGCTTGACTGATGTTTCCACTTACGGTACACTTCAATAAATTTTCAAAAATGTACGCAGATGAGCAAAGTGCAATCCAATTATTTTCCTCATTTGTAATAGAACACGTGCAATTGCAGGGAATGACAAGTTATGAATTCAATTGGCTATGTCGTCACGAATGAATATTTCGTTAAACAGCCCTAATTATTAGTTTTTACCTGGTGAAGTACGGATCGCTCTATCTTCAAAGTCGCGTGTGGCGACTTCCTCAAAACCATTTATACGCGCAGTGGGTGACAACTTATTTAATGGCCGACTATGGGGCACTCTATCCTAATACTCGTGTGGTTTCTACGCTCACAATGACTCAATTTCCCATAACCCTCGAACCATTCGTCCCGAATCCGTTGTAACGTCAGGCGCAGAAGGGAAGTAAAGGCCAATACCGCGGACTGTTTTCGGCGGAAATAATTTCATAGCAACAGTTGCTCGGGGTTACTGGAATTTGCAAAAAACACTGGACTTGGCAGCGCTGTTGCTAAGGCTAGGAGTGTACAAATAGTTTTGCACCACAGGAATTCGAACTCTAGAATGGTACTCGATCACACAGTTTGATGTGAAAAATTACGTATACCACCTAAGCGGCTTAGGATGACGCATACCGAGCCAAACTTACGCTATCATGTCGAAAGCTTGCACGGTAATAACAGTAGGCTTATAAAAATATGCCTGTACCTCAATTATTTTTTTAACTTACGTCTAAGAAGATATTGAGGTAAATTTATTCACATTTGAGAAACATGCAAATGCTTCTTAAGGTCTACTTAATGAAACCTGAAAATTTCAAGATGATAGCATGAGGTTTTTGCAAGAAATTTACCACCAAAAAAATACATGACGAGTAAAAAGGGACTTATATGAAAATTTCCAAAGACGGAATATCTGAATGTCTTTGCAAATAGTTGATCGGATTATCATATATTCTGGCAAATTACCCATGATGGTATTTAGGTGCCTAGATAAGGTAAGATATCCAAGTACTACTTCAGGCGCATGGGTGTCTAAGTATTCGTGTGGTTACTCCAGTACTAGTCACAAGCGTCGTTACTATTCACCGCAATACCTAAGCTTCACTCGTTGAGGCAATCGAAGGCTCACGGAGGCATATCAATATCCACCTCTTATGAGGAGACTTTGTATTCCCAGCGAAAGCTTGCGCCGTTTCGCAGTAGACGATTCTGGTAAGTGGAAGAGTCAATTCCCTGAAAACAGAGTTTTTACAGGTGGGAGTGTAGCACCGGCGGGATTTTGCTCAAGATTGCCAACTATAAAATGTCTCATGCTTTCGATAAATTATATTTCTTCCTGCAGCTCGCTGCCGAGAGGTCGGCAAGAGACCTAAGGTTAACAGTCCCTTTTGTCGGATGGACAGCGGGGAAGAATCGGCAATCAAATTTATGCCCCATTCTCCACGAGTTAATGTTTCCAATACGAATTGAGATTTCATTTCTCAGTTGGCATCACTGATTTCTATGTGATAATTAATCCTCCCCCAATTCTTTCCTCTCACTCCCCTCTTTCGATTCATTTTCCCATATTCTGCGCATTTACGGGGCATAAGCTTTCGCTAAGACGTTGTTGATAATTCGCCTTCAATAAATGATAATGTAAATGTATACATGTATTCGTCTCTGTCCTGGAGTACCTACATGTGTAATCGAGTACCATCTGGATAGCGCATTTGGCACACTCGTTCCTGATGATAGCATAAAAACTACCTGATTCTAATTAATGTCAGGTGCCTTTCATTTTCCGCGAGTCATATGTAGGAATGACGTTTTCAATGGAAATCTGCCAAGTCAATTATGCAAGTCAAACGTTGCTAATGCTGGTTTCAGACAATAGGCTGCCGCTAAAATATCGAGAGGTATGCCATAATATTTCATTCGCGCGTGCGCAGAAGCCAGTCAGGTGTCGCTCTTTGCTATTCCAGGTGCCCTGAAAACTGCAGGGGAATTAAAAAAAAAAAAGACGGTCATATTGAATTGTTTCGTTATGACGCCACAACCAGTTCACTTGAAGGGGGAGGGGGCGACCGTTTTAAGTAGCATTTTCACTACTCTATGTACATAAAAAAAAACAAGCAAACAAATTAGATCACGTTCTCGTGACCTATCGAGCCAAATAATGTGTTATCATCGTCGTGAATCTGTTCGTATCAGTGTATCGGTAATCAGAGTCGCCAAAAAAAAAAAAGAAAGTTGTAAAAAAAATGGACATGTGAAATAAAATAAGGAAAAATGCGGGTACAAATTATGGAGGAGTGGAAGAGAGAATTTTATACTACACAATAGATATTATCAAAATGTGGACACACGTGTAATGTGTTGTTAAGTTGTATCATGTGTCGTGATGGCACCGAATCAAAGTGTATACGGTGAGTGCGCTCGAAAAGGGTAAAAAAAAAATGCGAATCGATTCATCGAATCGCAGATACGTGGCGCACCCAATCAACACGAGCATATTATATTTTTTACAGAGTGATCTATAAAAGACAGCTGGCGCAGACACACGATAAAAGTAAGTACGAAATGGTTTGCCAACATCGCCACTCACAGACACATGAAAATATTAATAATATTAGTAATCGATATGATTTGGTTCGGATGTATGCCAACGCTGGCACTGTATCGATGGGGAACTCAAACGCTCTGAACTCTTTACTCGTGTAATACCGTTTTCTGCTGTCTTGAATGCCTATTTACTGTTACCTGTGTACAAATAAATTATTTTGGGGAGTGTCTTCCATGAATTTTCAATTCTCACCCCTCAACGATCACCCTCGAACACCTTGGAATACTCAAGTTTTGCAAATACCTCGCAAGAGTGTTTTTTTTTTTCTTACAGCCTGAATCACACGGTCGTCTTTTCTTCGTCCCTTTCGAGGGACAGTTCCAGCGATGACGACAATGATGGCGGAAAAATGATCGTTTCACCTTGGTAATCTAACTTGTACAATGATGGACCATGGGATAGAACTCCTCCAAATGAAAAGCACGAACCAATCGGCATACTTCCTTTAGTATTCACGAAGATAGAAGTTTGAGAAAGCCACGTTCTTTAAAGCTTTGTTAAAGTGAAATAAAAATTATATCCTACAGAAGTGCTATGTGGAGACGGAGCCTTGGTGCATAGGTAAGTTTAATTTGTACCCCTTGTCACAACTTAGGCTTGTCGGCTTATAACTTATACCTATAAGACCAATGCATGAAGCGATCGATAAATCGTGGCTCAAAGACTCAAAACTATAAGCAATGGAATACAGATTAAACCTCCCCTGGTGAAGCCATTTTTCTGCGTGCCAATGCGAGCTTAACAATGCAAGTGGAAGAAATATTGAAGAAAAAGTAATATAAGTAATATTTGCGGGCGTGACTTGGTGGTAATCCTTTTATCGTAGGAGTTGAAGGGATTAAAACTTTGCTATTTCCACATGGTGTTTCATTCTTTCCCTTTTGGAGCGTTGAAATATTGAACCGTTATCGCGTGATGCAGTGATGTGGATCATCGCTCGGCCCGTAAGCTCACGAAGCCTCAAACGAAAAGAACACGTCAACTTACAGGCATGGCTAACGTAAGGAATGTCAACTGAGATGTCTGCTTTTAAGAAACATTATTTAGGTAAGCTCATGGATAAACTTAGTGGCTTAAATACTATGACCGTATGACTAGGAATGCATATCGTACTTTTGATAATCCTTTTGTATGACTGAGCCTGTGTCTTTGTTTAATGCACGCATTACTTTAAAGAATCGAATTCAGTAAAAGCTTGGCAACTTCATGTTGTAACGTTAATACGCAATGAAGTGTCTACAGGCCAATGGGATGCATAGAAAGTCACATGATGCTAAAGGTAATTCCATTTTATCACACAGTGTAAGATAACGTTTCTTGCTAAACAGCGCGAGTGAAATATTGTATGCTAATCCTCGGCGTTACAATAATAGCATAATGCTTTTAAGATTTTTACTATTAATATTATACCTTGTCTTTATTTAATACCGTCCAGCGTCTGATGCTTCGATTACTGAAAGGAGATTAACCTTTGATACAAAGGACACAGCATGTTGATTTCTATCCCGAAATATCAGAAAATGAGACCCAGTAAAAGATAATGAAACTCACAAGCTCAATGAATTCTGCTGAAAGGACACTAAGGCAGATTGCAGAGCACTTCGCTGATGTAAATAATCGGAGATGATGTAAGACGTTCATCTCCGTTTTATTTCTAAATTTAGTGAATACAAATATAATTTCTACCAATCCCAACAGGTAGTACACATTTCTTTTTGATTTTTTTCTTCTGTTGATAACACCGTTTGAGTGGGAAATATAAGTACTGCTATTCTTCTTCTTCATAAATTCTGTTTTATTTATAATTTATATTCTGGTTCTTCGTCCAATTGCGAATGAAACCTTTGAGCACCGCCAACAAAAAGAGCCGTTGTGCGAGTTGGCTTACGGGAAAGGAAATTTTCCCCTTATAGATCACAAGAACTAAAATTGGCATATCTGGACTTAATACCACCCTGACCTACATGTGAAATATTCCGCCAATCATAGCTCAGACCTTGTCTCAATCATGCAATCAGAATAAGAGAACTTTTGGCAATTCCGATGAATGTCAATTGACGTTACCACCAGCAAGCTACTGGCTAAATTAAAAAAAGAAGTTTTTTTCTTTGCCTATGTTCATTCCAAGTTGAGATACGCCGCTTTGTGTTAATACTAGCTAAATTTATGAGAACTAAGTTTTTTGATAAGCCAGCGTTCATTCAAAGTCGAAACGCGCTGCTTTGAGTTGATATGAATCAGTAAATGCATTTATCATGTTTCTAACTCCTTAGTTATGCCAATGAAAGTCAAGTTAAGTTGATGAGAACGGCCTAGCCTTACTCTAAACTCGTTAATTAGTTGATCTGTGCCTCAGTTCCAGGTGACCTGAATCCTCATCTATCCAAACAAACTTCCGGGTCAAAATATCGAGTAAACATGAAAAAAAAGTTCAAAATGTAATCCCTGTAATTACATAGACGTTATTTTTCGTATAGTCAGGGCATTAGATTTTTCGTTCATCGGTATTTTCAAGAAGACGAAGTTATTGCAATATTCTATCAAGTTCAAGAATCAACCGAACAGAGATAACTGGAGGAGTGAAGGGATGTTAAGCCATAAACTTTCCTCTATATGTGCAGAATACTTTACTCTAACCATTTGAAGGTTTGGAATAAATGTCCCATGGATGAATTGAAAGTGACCTTAGGTTTTTAGAACGGAAATTCATGTCACCCAGTGAAATTATTCTCTCACGATGGACGCAGCTGTTCAAAATGCTTTTATGCTCACCAAAATCCATGTACAATCACCCATTCTTCCCATTCACTGGCGCACAACACACTGAAATCGCAGCTCTAAAAATAACCGCTTCCAAACAAACTTAGTTCAATGGAGAGTGACATAGCAAATCGTGTGTCACCCTCGCGGAAACCGCTGAACCGATTCGCTCGCATCCCATTTTACGAGTTGACGCCCTTGTCCAAATACATCGGCGTTGTCTCCTGTGTTTTCATACGCGTCCATTCTATTGCATCGAGTTTATCACCACAACGTCGGTGATCCGACGCGATTACTCCGACAATACGGCTATCGCTACGTACACTGCTTCAGCCTTCAGAGAGCATTAACATAGACAGTTTTAGACAAAACAAAGTGAATAGTCCTCAAATAGTATACATATACTCACAAAAATTCGTATTGGGAGAAGCACAATTGATAACGTGGTTTACATGAGGCTCTATGAAATCAGTATAAATTGCTTTTATAAATTGATAGTTTGATATCGCGATCATAGCAGAAAATGAGGATGTTTTACAAAACTCAATGAACGTAATTGAAGAAAAGTTTCAGGAATACGACATGAAAATTAATACATAGAGCTATAATTCATGTACAGTCACTTTCAAAAGTTTTAGGACAAAGTTTGTGGCGCCACTTCTGCTTCTCAAGAAAATTTAGTTTCCCTTACTCCATTTGTTTTCCTTGCTCACGCACTGCAAATATTTCGCCTCCATGTGAAGATATATGAACAAAGAGGGAGAAGTTACTTGCTAAATTTATCGTTTTGTTTCGATCTTTGATGGATTTAATGATTAATTTCGTGTGCATACTGTGTGTCCTTGCTCCGGTTTTCACTGCTGGTCTGATATTATGTATTACAAAAACCTCAACGTCAGAAGTCGTGGTGGCGTAGTGGAGTTAATGCGACGTCGTCACAGTAAAGGTTATTGGATCGATTCCCCTGCTCGGAATTAAGATCTCAACATTTTTTTCCTTGGTAACTCCTTTTGTATTTAATAATGGGTTTCAAAGAATTTAAATTCGCTGTAACCGTTATATACTTTATAGTTTTTTTAATGGTAAATGGTAATATACAAGTTAAGAATTGGGCAAGGATTGACGTATCATTTTTATGGATTGCTAGTACACATTTTGAAAATTAGGTATTTGCAAAAGGGGTAACCGTAACCCGACGGTAAGGGGCGCATTCAAACCCAGCGTTGGTATTAACTTAATGATTTTAGATTGGCAATGAAGGGTCATACATAGCAGTTGATTATTGCATTAATTAGTTTAGAAAGCTGTTGATTATTATGATTTTCTTCAATGAGCACCATCCTTCATCACTTGTCTCTTGAGACGGGTGATAAAGCACAATGTTCATCACCACAAACCTCAGTCTAGGGATTCGAAATAGATCTTCGAAATTAAACTTTTAAACGAACTATTTATAAAAATTCCCTGGACAAGACCGCCGGTATGGGCTTCCCCAATATTTTTTAATGAGTCGGCACTCCAGCATATGAACCCATTATTAAAGATGGCGGAAATAAGGAATTCGCCTATATTTGAATCCTCTTTCAAGTACTGTGTTAAGGCGAACGACAAATAACTTCACTTGCGCGTCCAGAGCACGTTAAAAAAGATAGGGAGTAGAGAAAGCTAGCATCGGCTTTCTCTTGTTCTTAACGAAAGGCGACAAGGCACAGTGGGCGGAAATCGGAAAAAGCCGGACAAAATTACAAAATGGCTTTTTTTGAGTTATAAACTTGAAACTTCGCAGGTATACTTAAAAATGATTGAAATTTATTGATATGTACTTCATTTGACATAGATCTTACCCGTTACTGAGGTACAGAGGCTAAAACGTGAGCAAATTTCCATAAAAACGCCCGTCTTCAATTTTCTCTGAAAATCTTCCAAAGTAAGTGAATGGTGAAGTTATGGGTGGATTCTTGCCGAATAAAAAACCACATAATCTGTTAGCATGGTGTTTTTTCTTAGATTTTCCGTAATCTTAAAGAATACAGTCCATAAATTCTTACCGTGCAGTAATAAAATGGCGGATACTGTTTTTCGACAAAGTTTTACATTTAGGTAGACTTTCAAATAGGTTTTCAGCAAGGTCGCGCAGAGTAACTTATATGACAGCATTGTTTGAAGATTTCTTGAGGTCTTTATGCAGTTTTATTTGAAATAAGTTTGCGTCGCCGGAAATTACATAGATTTTTCGATCGCACGGCAGGGTTCCTCTCCGCGCGTTGGGAGTTGGATTAGCCGCGCCGCGGTAAGGTTATTGAAGCTGTATGGGTTTTAACGCTCAACATTCACCGTTTTTATGTTTTGCTTCAAGACACCGATTCTCAAATGGTCTATGGTGAAGACAGTGGAGGTTTTTTATGCGATGTACTTGCACGTTTCATCGAAGTTCATTTCGTT
Source organism: Ischnura elegans (assembly GCF_921293095.1). Lineage (NCBI taxonomy): Eukaryota > Metazoa > Arthropoda > Insecta > Odonata > Coenagrionidae > Ischnura > Ischnura elegans. Next base: position 114,054,602 of record NC_060247.1, read on the forward strand.
ATCTTTGGATACGATCGAAGACCACGCTTCTATTAAAAGCGTTCAAACCTCGACAAAGTGAGTTGTTTTCCTGGGACTCATACAAAAAGACCTACCAGAAAGATACCAGCTGAGACCCTTATACCTTCTTCAATCACCGATCCCTGACCCTAAGGATTCTAATTTCGAAAACGGTCGTTTTATGACACCCTGGAGCGGATCCCTTGGACGTCTTAACGGAGGTATTTCCATGGGAACTTCTAGCTTTTTTAAAATGTGCTTCATACCCTCAGCTCTACTTTATATCCATAAAATAATATGAAAATGGGGGAAAAATTGTTCACTGAGAAAAAAATGTTTGCTGCATTATTTATTGCTGAGGCTGAATTTAAGAGAAAATCCAGGTGCTCTGAAATTCCTCAGTGATTTCCTAACAAAACGTATCACAAGGTGTTCCCTTAAGAAATTGGCTGAGAGTCCCCGAAAAAATGAACGATTTTTGTGTCGCTTCAAAAATTGGCCCGCTGAATCCACAACATTTCCGGAATATGCTTTGCATTACTTTCTCAATACTTCTACGGGAGTTGGTATTTTTGTAAGAATCTATTTCTTTCAAATTTATTGAATAAATACTATTCCACATTTAGCTTTACGTTACAAAATTCATACTTAATTCATACGTACCGACGGATCAATATTGACATAAATGGCGTGAATAAATTATTCTGCGACAACGTTGCGCTTGATAAAGGAAACTTACCCATGCGGGACTCGAACTCGACACTTCTTTGACAGGCGAGCATTTTACCCCGCCGCCACCCAATTCGGCAAATTGAACAAATAACGAACTGCAATAAGCGTCATTAAATTAATTCCCAATGTCCCATTCTCTCACCACTGCACTCCAAAGGTTTTCTATGGGATTCAAGTCTGGGGAATTAGATGGCTATGGCAAAACATGAATCCGTGGATGCTCTTCAAAAAAATTAGAAACGATATTTGCCCAATGGATTGGGCAATTGTCCTGGACGAAAGTCACTTCCTCGCCAGGCGGAACGACCGTTTCAATATACGGTAGAAGATGGTTCGTCAGGAATCCCACGTCCTCCTATGCATTCAGTCTTCGAGACGTGGAAACTATAGGCCCAGGCCCTGCAGCCGTCATTGCACCCCAATAACTTTTGCTGAGGCGTCCTGAGTTATTCCTTGTAAGGATGTGCCGCTGAACGTATCTATGAACGTAATATGTTCATAGATACGATGTTGTATTAATCAATTCCATCATGATTGACAAAACAATAGAAAAAAATATTAGCAATTTAAGACGCACGAACAAATGAAGCGGATAGTTTACCAACACTGAACATGAGACATATAATTGTTCATGAGAAAAACATGGATTTCCTTAATTCAGACTACAAACACTCAAAGGTTGACATAGTAATTAGCTAATCATCATCGCGAATGAAACACGAAGCCGAAATTTGAATTTATTTGAACTCATAGGGCATATCAGATGGGATCATGGGAATCCTTGGAATGAGAATATCCTCATCTTTAAATTTTCCTTTGAATATAACCGCGTGAATCACATTGATTATTGTTTTTTTATCACCTAACATGTTCCATTGCATATTTTAGGTTTCAAAGGTTCATGACCACCGAGTCAACCTTCAGCTGTATATTGTGCGGTGGTAAGAAAGTAGTCACATATCAGAAGTTTAAAAATGCAGATGGATAGTTGGTGACTTCATCTATTTTTGTAACACAGTCAATAGATTTGAGTAAATGCAGATTACCAATTATTTGCAAATTTCGAAGTTTCGAAGAAGTAATCCACATCTTCGTCCTGAGCCGCCAAAATCGCTCGCTCGCTCTAAAATTTGTGATTATTGTGCTCATCAGTCATGTTCGAGAGCAATTTGTTGAGGAGTTCATCTTTCGATGAAACGATATTGCAAAAATGCCGAGGATATGAAATAAATCCGCTCGATACGTCGACAAGAACACGGCCTTTACCGAGAGTCAAAAATTTTTATGAGGCTCAGTCATTAAATTGGTAAAAACAAAAGAGATCATTTAGTAAGTAGAATGACCGACTTGAACTAGAGCTGTTGAAGTGTTGCCAACTCCTAAAAATGTCCCCTAGCATCCATATTAATTTCTTCCATGAACTGATATTATTTTTAAATGTTAATTCTGCTATTCGAGGTTGATACGAATCCAAAAAATTCTATTCATCTAGAAAATCGTTCAAATATGTGTAGCCGTTCTCGGGTTACAAATAGTGTAATTAACACGATTTACGACTTTTTTATGAATATAAATATACTTAGATTAAATAAATAACATAGAAACACTGAAAAAGGGACACTGACAAAATGTTTTTCAGACGTTTCTATGGGGTTACCCACCATTCTCAATGAGTGAGACAGGATTGCTGATGTCTTCTGTGGAGTTTAGGGGGGGGGGGGGTTGAAGGGGTAGGTGGAGGTGAGGGGGAAATGGGGTGGGATTGGCTAGTGGCTACTGAGTGACGTTCAGCCCTGGCGGTTTGAACGCTGTTTCCACCCAGGTGTGCTGGGTGAATTTTCTGGTAGTATGTATTTCGATTTAGGAAAGGGAAAAGCACTGCTCGAAGGAACTATTTTGTGTTGGAGTACTGGTTCAACGAATGGGGGGGACTTGGTGGAGAGGTGATGGTTGTTCATTCGAATGGATACTGCCGTGGTGCATTCTCCAATGTATTAGGCAGGGCAGAAATTGTAGGATAGTCGGTAGATGGAATTAAAGGAAGTATTTAAAGGAAAAAGGAGAAGAGGAAGATTAATTGATGAATGGTGGGGAGGTGGAGCGAAACTAAAAGCAGCACTTGCATCTTGGGCGGTTGCATGTTGAGGAGGAGGAAGATAGTGGGGCAGTGCGGGGGAGAGAGGGGCGGGTTGATCGGAATATTTGCGCACGTGGGGTGCCTTTCTGTAGGTGATAGAAGGGCGGGAAGGGAGGAGATTGGAAGTACTTCGATTTGCGCTGATGATGGGGTAGAGGTCTCTTAAGGTATTTTTTATTTCTTAGGGCTGTTTAGGCCTTCTTCTAATTCATTGGATAAAATTCTAGATTGTCCATTCGCAATAGGGTATAACATCAACAGGTTTCCATTATCAGCTCGCCGATTACTTGGATGAATCCGTTCTGACAAATTAGTTGGATCTTTGCATTGATTGAAAACTAGAAAACACATTCACCGCAAAACCCAAATGAAGTAGTATGTGATGATTATAAAGGCTATTTGCTGTATGTAAGTCAAGTTGGACGTCATATAATGACACACATATCACCCGTCTCAAGGGACGGGTGAAAAGTATGGAGCTCATTACAGAGAATCATAACAATCAACAGCTTTCTAAACCAATTAATAAATTTTCAATAAACTACTATGCGTGACCCTTCATTGCCAATCTAAAATCATTAAGTTAATACCAACGCTGGGTTTGAATGCGCCCCTTACCGTCGGGTTACGGTTACCCCTTTTGCAAATACCTAATTTTCAAAATGTGTACTAGCAATCCATAAAAATGATACGTCAACCCTTGCCCAATTCTTAACTTGTATATTACCATTTACCATTAAAAAAACTATAAAGTATATAACGGTTACAGCGAATTTAAATTCTTTGAAACCCATTATTAAATACAAAAGGAGTTACCAAGGAAAAAAAATGTTGAGATCTTAATTCCGAGCAGGGGAATCGATCCAACAACCTTTACTGTGACGACGTCGCATTAACTCCACTACGCCACCACGACTTCTGACGTTGAGGTTTTTGTAATACATAATATCAGACCAGCAGTGAAAACCGGAGCAAGGACACACAGTATGCACACGAAATTAATCATTAAATCCATCAAAGATCGAAACAAAACGATAAATTTAGCAAGTAACTTCTCCCTCTTTGTTCATATATCTTCACATGGAGGCGAAATATTTGCAGTGCGTGAGCAAGGAAAACAAATGGAGTAAGGGAAACTAAATTTTCTTGAGAAGCAGAAGTGGCGCCACAAACTTTGTCCTAAAACTTTTGAAAGTGACTGTACATATTTGACGGATAGAATATCTCTTAAATCTTTAATCAATCGATATAAATTGTTTGCAAAAGTTTAATCAATGGTTTCGCCATTATAGCGGGAAAAGAAGTAGTTCTAAAAAAAACTCACTGAACGTTTTTGAAGAAAAGTTTCAGGATATAAATGAAAATCAATAAGAGTAAATCCAAGATAATTTTACGCAGAGTTTATTGGGGGATATCCAAAGTCCCCTTCAAGAGAGAGAGATTGGAGGAAGTGGAATATTTCGCCTTCCTCGAGAACACCATTACCTGGGATAAGAGAATCACAATAGACAAAAACCGTCGTTTAGCCCTAGCTAAGACTGTTTTTATGGGTAAAAGACCGCTATTCTGCTCCAAGAGTATTAAGGTCGTTTCCGAATGCGCATAATCAAGATGACTTGATTATCTTGAGTTCATTTTATGGTCAAGGATAACGTTATCATATGACAATTTTACTAACTACCTCCAACAGAAGAGACATCTAGTGGCCATCCTTTGCATTAATGACTTCGATATCTATAGTTACTACCATAGGAGTTCACAAGTATTACAAAAAGGATCCTCAAGTCGGATCCTGCAAAATAAGTTATTCAAACCGCGCATTTGAATGTGCTTACAGAGGTCGCCATTCGCGTGGCTGACGGACAAATTGATCCAAATTTTACTGGGAAATAATATATAATTAGGTGTGTCAACCGAAATTTAAATTCGTGATGATGTGACGTATCAAATTCATAATATTTCAATGATATTTGTCACAATTGCGAACATTATGACACAAAATAATGGAAAAAAATTGAACGCATTGCACTCATCACCGCGCCGCGGACTTTTTTGAAAGCCGATTGAACTTCGACCGTATTGGCAACAGAAATCAGCCTTCTATTGGATGGAATTGGGCCTCCTCTATGTAGTCCCCTTGATAGAGTTATTAAAGCACTCTACATTATATGGTCACTATTAAAAATTCGATGCTCATTTTGTTTAACTTGGCAATCACCGCTGGATGTCTCCTTCGTCAAAGGCAGTTCGTTCGAATACCTTATCGTTATCCTAAATCATCAAGTGAACTCGAAACCGGGTTAACTTTATTGTTGGCGCTTGTGAAAACGTGATAAGACTGGAGGCGAAGGAAACATAAGATAAAAATACTCATGCGAGTAGTCTCCTAAGAAGTTAGTAACACTCTATGGATCAGAAACATGGATTAATTATTGGAAAGGCTCATCAAAAGGGAATAGAAGCCGTCAAGACGAAGTGCAGGAGGTGGGTGCTGGAGGAGGTATATGAAATAAACGAAAAGGAGTATCGAAAGACAAGAGAGGACTTTGGAGCAGTATTCGTCTAATAAGGACGCATGTCATAAGACTTGGTGATTACGTAAGCAACATTCATCATCATCACCCGTCCATTAATCCTGAGAATGGTTTGATGCAACTCTCCACTCAATTCTCCTCTCAGCAAATCTTTTCAAATCTACGTATTTCTTCTCTTCCACATCGCTCTTTTAATGTTCCTTATATTTTATTCGAGGTCTTCCTTCTCCAGTACAGCCATCAACTTTGCCCCCGACATTATTTTCATCAAGCCATCATGTCTGGAGATAGGCCCGATTAGATTGTTTCGTCTTCTTATCAAGGTTTTCACGAGGCCTCTCTTCTCTCCTACTCTTCTTAGGAGTCACTCATCACTTACTCGTTCGATCCATTTGATTCTAATAATTCTTCCGAAGCATCACATTCCGAAAGACTTCACCCTTGATTTGTCCATTCCTGTAATTGTTAATGCCTCACTTCGTAAAGGAGCATACTTCAAATGCAAGTTCTCATAAATTGTTTCTTTACTTAAATATTTAAGTTTCCCGCTGTAAGTAGGTCTCTCTTTTCTTGGAATGCTCTCTTCTTCTAGTAATTTCTTTCTGTTAATATAAGACACGGTCTCAGGCGTTACTTTGTGGAATTGCTTCATCATAGAGTAAAATAAAATTACTTTGTTCTTTTCCACACTTTATTTTAAATAGCACAACCCGGGTTTCAGCAACCTCATGATAGCATTAGATACTGAAACCCTGGTCGTGCTATTTAAAATATAGCGTGGAATAGAACAAAGTAATTTTATTTCACTCTCTAATTTCTTTCTTGCCTCTTCCATTGCTAGTTATTCAGCTTTCCAAATAATACCACTCTTTCACCTCCTCCAGTTTTTTTCCCTATTTTTATTTTCGTCTTCACTTCTCCTCTTCAACTGTTAGTAAAATCTTAGTTTCTTTCTGCTTGTTGACTCTGCTATCAAAGCTATGTCGTCGGCAAATCTCACATTCAAATTTTCATTCCATGGGTTATCACGCTTGATGACTTTTCTTTGATTTCTTAAGAAGGATTTCATGGATTGAAAAATTAAATAAAAATTACCTGCGGGAAGGTGAAAAGATATGGCAGGAAGGCAAAGCTGAGCAAAATATATAACAAGATTAAGGAAGTGATGAATCTGACTTGAGGTGGGAAAAAGTGACGATTGCAGTATACCAATCATAGGAATGCAATATCATTATGAAATTATTAAATCTATCGACACGAGCAATGAGATGATTTAATGCGGATAGCAAAGAGTAGATAACGACTCTCTTTTAATTAAAATGGCAAAGTTACAGGTTAAATTCCCTCAAGAGGAGACCAATAAATTGTGCCCAAATGTCGTGGGAAGAGTCGAAATGAAGGACTAAGCATTTTCATATTACCCAGGTGATAATTGGATACGGAAATTTATCAGCGAACTTTTACAATTTAAACTTTATGACAGTGAGTCATGCATTCCCTTTCGTACTAGGCTAATGACTAAAACATCTCATAGAATAAGATTCACATAATTATAACTGAATACATGAATTGATAAGGTGATGAAGTTAAATTGAGTTTAGATGAGTTTTTAAACCATTTTTGAAACAAAAACCAAAAATTCTATTTAAAAATATCTCACGAAACAAAAGGTAAGCACTTAGGTCGGAAATGGTAGTTCATTTCACATAATCCTGTGACAAATGAGGAAATATAATACTCTCGAAAACATCTTTATATCACAAGATACATGGTAGTAAATTTCAAATAAAAAATGTCGCGAAAGCGGCGGTGTAAATACGCCATCAGGACAGTCAGCTCGTAATCCGTTGGCGCGAGGGTTATGCTTTGCGTTCAGTATCATTGATGGGTGAGATCTCCGGGAGACGTAAGTCGCTTGCCAAGACTGTTTCTGCCAATACGGCGAATAACTCCGAAGTTTCGCTGCCAATGGCTATAAATGTAAAAAAAATTCAAGAACGGAAAAAACATGGGTCTCCTTTATACGACAAAAGCCTTCAGATTTGGGAACAAAAAAAATATCTCAGGCGAACGCAGAGATTTCGTATCAATGGGAGACTATAGTATAATGGCGGTCTGTACACCCTCACCTCTTTTAACTGTTTGACGGCTCTGTAAATTCCGTCTGGCATTTTTGACAACCTCACGTCGGCAGGAGAGCCGGTAGAGAGAGAGAGAACAAATACAAGGAATTCCCGAAAAAGGCCCAAGACAGGAAATACTAATGCCAATTAAAGTTGGAAGAAAAAATATCACTGACAAGGTTTTCCGATTGTCTCAGGCAATCATCAGCGGGGATCATCAAGGTGTACCGACGAATAAGGGAAGACTGTGGTGCAGAATTCGTCAAAGAAGGAGCCTTGTCATAAGACTATGTGATTTCTTGAGCAATATTCATCAGTCTCTGGTCAAACAATCCTAAGATTGTTTTGGCGTTGCTCTTCACTCTAAACTCGACCTTGGCTATGCTAAGAATGACTAAAACTGGACTAAGACTCCTATCCAACCCCTCGGCGTGTTGACACCTGTTAAACCTGTCTACAAACCAAGAATATCTTTGGAAATGACGAGCAAGCAATAGAGTTATCCCTACGCTATTATAACCTGGGATAATAGAACATACAGCTATGGATAAATTTTCCCTAGCAACTTTAATTGGTATCAGGATGTCCAGTCTTCGGAATTATTCACCTTAGCCGATTGGTTGCTCAAACAATTATATCTAGTAATTTCTGGTTGGATCTCCAAAAAAAACTCCATATCGCTTCCATATGAGAGGGAGGGTTGAGATAGGCTAATAAATTCCTTTCCCGCTTTCGGTAGCCAAGAGGACCGAGAACCGTTACAGCAACCCACGGGTTTTTTTAAGTTAAAATCTACAGAGGCACGTCAAAAAATTTTAGAATCATTTTCTTTGCAATGAAAAAAGTACCTAAAATTTTCTTAATTAACAAACCAGCCAGCCAGGTGACATCTGAACAAGAGCACTCGGGATTTACAGTGAAATCAACAGCGAGCAGGATAACGCTAAAGAATTTTGAGAATCTCCTTTTTTGCGACGAAAGAAGTACCCTATTTTCCTAGTTAACCAACCAGGCAGCAAGGAGACACGTGAAACAGTAATAGGACCTTAACAATAATAATGGGACAGTAATAGAACATTCGGGCCTTACATTGAAACCAACAGCGACGCAGGAAAACGTTAAAAATTTATGAGAATCTTCTTCTTTGCAATCAAAAACAGTAAATTCTTTATCATTTTTTCCTGACAAATCAACATCCAAGCAAAATACTCAATAATAAAATTAATAACATCGTGAATAAGTGGCAGACGCTTAAATATAGCCCTCTATCTAAGCAAAAAGTCATGTTACCAGGAGTCTAATATTTCATTTCCATCGCTCACGAGCAAAATGGTCTATTTTTCAAGCTGGGATCAAGTGATCCAAAGCACCCCAGGTTTAAAGGAATGCACGCATTGAGTAGGAAGGAGTATCTCTACACACACGGCGGAGTCCTCCCATTCTGTACACATACATATGTGGGTGTGTATATATTTGGATATGGGGGTGGCGGCGAGTCCCTCAGGAGTGAGGGTGCGATGGTGGTGGAGGGGAGGGAAGGGGGGTTGAAGTTTTGGTTTCGGTGTGGCGCGCGCACCCACCCCCACCCCACATTTATGACGTCACCCACCCTCCCCCGCCCCCACCGAGGATCGATCGAAAAGAGAGAAAGAGGGAGAGTTCACATCCTACCCTCTCTCTCTATCACTCTCTCTATCTCTCTCTCCTCTCTTCTTCGTCTTCTTCTGCTCGGCGGAGGAAGGGTAAGGGGTGGGAGGGAGAGGAGAGGTGGGAAGAGTATCGGAAACAAAATAACCCCAGTCAAAACTCTCTCTCTCTCTTCATCGTGTTTTCGCAGTAGGTTTGCGTGTAGTTAGGCCGTATTTCCCCATCCCACCCCCTTCTCGCGCACAGAGGGCGGCGCGCACTCACGCACAGCCGCCACGGAGAATGCACGCAACACGCCTCCGTTCTATTTTTAGAGTGCCCTCCCCACCCTCCCTCCCATTCCCCATACATGCACAGCATACGCACACACACATATATATACAAATATGTTTGCGTCGACGGCAACACCACCTGTGTGTAGCATCAGGTGCAACGGCCTCGCGTCCACCGATTTTACGTTTTGTTTTCGAAGGTTATACCCAAGGGGATTGCGCAGAGGAGGCCCAATTCCATCCCACATAAGGGTGATTTCTGTTGCCACTTCGGTCGCATTTTAATCCGCTTTCAAAAATATCCGCGGTGCGGTGTTATGAGTGCAAGACGATCCACTTTTTTCCAATATTTCTTTTGCTGTATTGTCTTTGTAAATGCAAGGAATAGCATTGAAGAGTTATTAATTGTATATATCACATCATCATGTATATTAATTTCGGTTAACATCCATCATTTTACCTTATTTCCCCTTGAAATTCGGTTCAATTTGTCCGTCGGCGACGCGAGTGGCGACTTTTTTAAACCCCCTAAATATAAATACACAGTTACTTTGTTTCATAAAAGAAAAAAATATTGAAAAATTATTAATACACACTTCGACAAATGAAGTTTTTTGCCCATTACTAAAAATGTTAAAATTAGTATAAAAACCCTCTATTTAGTACTCTGTTTGTCCAAAATTTCCCCCCTGGTTTTGGTTCTTGGCCGCGCCACTCCATCTAAGGTATGGCGGTCAGGGACACTACCGCCAACGAGGCTGGCACTGAGCCGCGAGGGTATAGAGCCATGGCAACGCAAACATTTTTGTGGATGCTCTTTGTAGTTAACATGATAACGGTTTATCTTGGTATCCAGCCTATTATTTAATGCACTGGGTATTTAAGGACAATTAATAATGGTTAAGATTGGGCGAAAATGTGCTCTTATAATTGTCTGAAACAATTTATCTTTGAGCTTGATGAAACGATAGCTTTGAGCGAATATCTGAAATACGAATGCGCAATCTCACCCATTTTGAGATTATATACCGATGGCTAAGTTCCAGCAATACGTATCTCAAAAATAGAAACTTTTCAGAATAGCAAGAAAATTATTTTTGTTTTAATTGTACATAACTTTAATTGAAATTATAAACCAAAAATACATAACGCTAAAAAAAGAAGCATACAGTTACAAACAAAGAGTTGTTTTTTGCTTGAATTTTATTTTTTATTAACATCAGTATTAACTCAGACCGGCCAAATTTTGAGATGCGTGTTGTTCGAACTTAGCCGTCGTTATGTGCTCGTTATACTTGAAATTTGGGTGACGATCGGATAACAGCTAAAGGTTTACCTGCGATAGTAGTAGTAACAATTTTTGTGGGTGCGGCGACGGAGGGATAATTATTTCAACACGTAGTGCTGGAAGTGCACTTCTATCTCACTCGGTTGGCAGGCAAGTACCTACGAGCAAGTGTACTCCTTATTTCACACACTTTTGAACTCACGGGGAATCTTTGCCATGTATTCCCCACCGATTTCCTTCATAGCAGTATTGTCCACAGTGAAAATTTAAACCATGCAAAATCTCCCGAGGCCTCGTGCCTTAAAGCCGAGTTATTGCAATAATTCGATACCTCCACTGCAAAAACGCTCAACAATCGCCCACCGAATCAAATCCGCTCATCTAGTAGCCCAACAATATGAATCTGCTCAGCTGGAAGTGTCCGGAGCATAAATCCTCACCTCCAAGCTTGGAGAATAGGAGATGAGCGTTTATGCTCCGGACACTGCCAGCTGAGCGGATTCGTATTGTTGGGCTAATAGAAAAGCGGATTTGATTCGGCGGGCGATTATTGAGCGTTTTTGCAGTTTTGCAGGTATCGAATTTGATAAATAATGGTAGGCAATCCGCAGAGCACATTTCAACACTTTAGTAATGGTCGTCGGGTCGCCTTGGTTACGGATTGGTCACGGCATGCAGTAACTCGTGCCCGACTAAGGAGCCACTCTGGGTCACTTTAACGGCCTTCCTTTAAAAAAATCCTGGTTGCAATGGTTAAGCCATTCAGCAGACTGCATCACATATAGGTTGGTCGCAATGACTACATGATTTAATCCACGCTTCCCGGCGCAGTTCGAGTCGACCGCTTTGTTTTTTCATTCAGCCTGCTCAATATGACTTCATTTGCAGCATTATCATATATATGTGCCCTAGTTTAATTCATATCATGAGAATTATTATTAACCTCAAGCAATTTTTAATACAAACGGAAAATTGATTGAATATACAACCACTTTTTTTACTCGTCGACAAGAATTTTCAAAAGAACCTGAACAATGTACCTACATCGAAATTTTTCCAATGCTCAGGAGAAATTGCTATAGGATACAAGAAGAAGATATAGGGATTTGAATGGAGCACGTATTTGTATATTACAAGGGATAATGGGATACTCAGCATAGTGCTGTAGAGGGTAGAATGACGGTTAAGCGGTGGAAGGCGGAGGAAGAGAATTGGGAATACGCATCAAATTAAGAGTAATAGGCCAGACGCGGATCTCATGGATGATTTGCGATAAGGGAATGGTAAGCAATATTCGGTGGTAATATGAGACTGCCGAGTTCAATTTTGAGGGAATTCGCAATAAAGTGGAGTCTCTTTACAGCTGGGAATGTAAGCGTTGATGTTATGAAGCAATTTATTAGGCATTATATTGGGACCACGCTTATTTATGGTAGTGAGGTATGAACGAAGACAGCAGCGGTGAAATCAAGTTTGCAAGCTCTCGAAATGGTGATAAGGAAGAATGAAGAAGATTGAATGGATGGATCCTGTGAGTAATGCGGTAGTTACAAGAAGAGTAGGAGAGGTCTTTTGAAAATCTTTGGTAGAATACCTTTTGGTAATTTCGTAATTATTATTTATATTTATTTAAATATACTACTTTTGCTAATTTTGGTACATGCCTTTTTTCCATTATTTATAAATCAATATATGGAAGATTATTATAGAATGATGATAACTTGAACCAAGTCGCTGTTGCAAATTTTGACATAAAAAAAGAAAAAAAGAAGAAGAGAAAAAATCACAAAATTCAAGGTTAAAAAAGTGTACAAAATGAAAAATATATTTTAAAAAACAATTTTTAAGAAAAATATACACAATAACAATGGTAATAATTATGTTCCCCTGCATGAATAGCAATATCCAAAAATCCTCTTAATTTTTAGGTTTCCAATATTCATTTTCACACAAACAACACTACAGACGACAACAGAAAATATGCACCAGTCATTTCTTTATACTTCTGTTATGTCACTGGTGGAGGTGTGATTGGCTCACCGGTACAATTTTTATGTTCGCGTCTTCGCTGTCATTGAGTGTAGACACTGGTCCTTCTGTGTTACCTAAAGCTCATTATATTTTGTATATGTCTTTGCTTGTAATAAATATCGAGTAATATACATAATTATATGCGGGACAATTTAATCGGTCGCATCGCGAGAAACAATTATCTGATGAAAATTATCAATGAAGGACAGGTAGAAGAGAATAATAGCAGAAGTATGCCTCGTATGAGACTCATAGAGCAGGTGATTAGGGACGTAATGCAGAATAACTATCAAGGTGTTAAAAGGTCGACTGGGATGAGAATGGAGTGGAGCGCTTAGCATCTTTCGATCTTTAACCATCTTTCGCCGAAAGGTTCTCTTCAACAAAACACGCCTATAACAGCGGGCTCTACCGTCTTCTCAGAACAGGTAATGCTGCTGCTACGCACCTGGATTTCTTCCATGAATCTGCAGCTTCGTTCAGAAGAAAAGTTGGGATGTTAGCAGAAATTGGTCCACATTCATGTAATACATCTCACCACTGAAAATCAGGAAGAATTAAATCTATGCATCAAAATTTTCATATCTCATGTTATCTACCTAATCAACAAGCATTATGCACTCATTTGTCTTTGCGTGGAGTCTCTCAATTATTGTAGACTTATTTCTGTGAAGTAATTACTTGTTTTAGATTTTGTTTTTGTTTATTGTTTTAATCTTTTATGCTTTCTTCAGTTGATCGTATTGTAAAATGGTGTCATCCATTAGAAGTGAATGAATAAATTCCAATCGAAGGGTTGATGACTGCTAATGATGATGTGATCCATGTAAACAGATTAGATAGTAAGAAACAACAAGGAGATGCTACGACTCTGGATTGAATTCCGGAGGCTCGTAAACCACTGCAGTTATAACTGAGGCTCCAGTGTTACATGGGCGAGGAGGTTGGCAGTTCTATTTCCGCCCTCCAATCCTTGCGAGGATTCCTCGTTCGGCCCGACGACGCGACGCCCGAGTGGTTGGTTGCTGGTATGTGGGTCAAGGCCAAAGGAGGGGAAAACGATTGTGCCAATTCCGGCCGGGTGCAAGTAAGTGCCCACTCCACCACTATATAGATCCTCCTATACATTCTCCTCGACGGCATTTCTTCGCCGTCTTAGAGGTCATGTAAGCTTACTAAATGCCTAGAATCTTCTTAAATGTAACCCAGACTGACTTATTGGACAAAAACACGCGTTATTAATATGCAGGCCAGTTAAGAGGGTTCATATCTCTTGCTTGACAGGCCTTTCATGGTGATGGATTACTTGCTAAAACCATACACAATATCTTGAAAAATATCTAAACCATATCTTGAACTTTAACGAGTATATAATGCGGACAGTTGTCAAAAATTTTCCTATGCCTCAAAGGGGTCTAGCAGGTTAAGATGGTGAAAAGTGCCCCCCGATATTTTGATAAATAAAAAATATACACTTAAAGTGCATCCAAAATTATGTGTTTACCCAAAGTTTCAGGCCTCAACAATGGAAAATAGTCCCAGAAAAAATTGAAACACGATTTTTAGTTTTTTAACCATATCTCCAGTTTTTATTTTTGTAAAATCGTTTTCTTGATTTTAAATTGTATATACTATTATGGTTTAGCGTCCTGATTTTTTCCAAGATTAGAAACTAGCAGGCCATCCCGCATGGCTCGGGAAGGATAATATCCAGAGAAGTAGGAAACTTGGAACTTGGAATTAATGGTCAAATGGCAGGATTTTTAGGTAAAGGAACAAAGCAGGTATGAAGAAGGTATATTTTAATAATAACAAACAATGGAAAAAACGATTTCCATATTTTTTAGCTTATTGATCGCTACAAAACATAGTTCGTTATGTGTAAAATTAAATCATAAATCAATTACAAGATTCCAACGATGAAAAAGACAAACAGACGAAGAAGGTTAGGAAAACATCTTGTATAAATAAGTTGCAGTGAAAAAAGGCCTCATTAAGTTTTTCTTATTATTGTAATAGTATTCGACCGAATAAAGGTAGGTTCCCATGGATTAATAAATAAGTAATCTGGGAGCCTCCCTTTTCTTCCAGCACTACCTTCTTCAATTCACTGTAAAGCCTACTCCCTTTCAATCTATCTAAAAATCCTATTCTCTTCCTTCCCCTCCCTCGTTTACCTGACATTTTACCTTCTAACACCGTTTTCAACATCCCTTACCCGCTAAGTACTCCCTCCATCCATATCTCCTGTGTCCTCTGTATTTTATCTAAAAGTTGCCTCTCCTCACTCACCATGTCAGGCACTTCGTCGTTCCCCCTCCTCGCTGTCACCTTCTCCATTCTTCCCCATACTATCCACATCTCGAACGCCTTCAATCTTCTCTTGTCCTACTTCCTTAGTGTCCACGTTTCCGCACCGTAGAGAGCTACACTCTAGATCAAACTCTTCACTAACTTTTCTTTAAACTCTTACACAGCGATCCTCTCAGAATCTCCTTCCTGTTCGTGAACGCCTCCTTTGATAACGTAATTCGCTTCCTGATGTCCTTACTATTGCATCCGCTTTCCTCTAAATCGAAGGTACCGTCCAATTTGTACGAGTTAGTGACGCTTTTAAGAGTTACGGCCCCTTGACTTCTTCTGGGTAACATTTCACTGAGGAATGTGAGGAAACACTGAGGAGATATTTCACTGAGGAATGCTGATATGCTAGACCGAGGCTCAGAGTAACGATAAGTAGAGGGCAAATTACGTCACTACTTTGGTCCCAACATACCTCGAGGGTCTCAATGGTAACCTGCAATTTTGTCACGTGACTTACATTCACGTAGCAAATTGTAAACTATTGCTGTGCACTTGGATACCAACAAAAATCATTCATGAAAACGTCAGAGATCTTTTCCATTGCTGAGTAAATATTTTAACATGTCGTATTTCATTTTGATGTGTGCCTACTGAGCTCATGTATCTCGTGCGACTCACATAGACCTGTACACACATTTACAAATTCCATATTCAACAATAATCAATATTTAATTGACAACGCTATCAATACGTGTGTTTTCTTTTATAATATGAACCGCGTCACCAGGCGATCGATTGCTTTCGGCTTTACTTTACTGTAAACTCGAACGCAATTATTTTTTCACGACAGCCGGCTCATTAATGTTTTATAGACATCTATAAAGTATGTATATATATGACACAGACATTGGAGATACGTCGTCGTGGGAGGACAAGTCAAGGAGGCGGTGGAGACAGGCCGCTGTTATTATCGCTCGACCTTGATAGTCGCCGCGCTGTCTCAGCCAGCCGTTTCCATTCCTATAGGCCTCATCTGACGATTCGCTCCGTCTCCATCGCTGCTGCTTTTATCGCGAGGGTCGCCAAGGAGCACGTAATTGCCCTCATCCTCGATCCTCACGCGCCCTCTTGCTCGTCATTTCTTTCTTGTACTTTGCGGAAGTAATGAATCTGCTATAGGTGAGGGGTGAAGGCCGGTTTATAGAAATTAAAAATAAAGCAGACAAAACAAAAATAAAATAAAAAGATAATAAAATTAACATAAATAAAAAATAAAATAAAAATAAATGAGAATACAAAAAAACAATGTAAATATTTTTTAAAGTACGCTTTTACGATTAACATTGGGAAATGTAATTAGTAAATAGTAAAAAGTGAGCTTTCCATCGCTCGGAGACTTAAGCTGGGCGATAATTATGTGTATAAGAAATGACAGTAGAATAACCTGGTAGGTAAGAATTGAAACCCACTTTTTATTCCCTGAGTAAAAAAAATATTTTTTACTATATATTGTAATTTATACTAATTTAAAAACAGTTTTTCTCACTTTTTTACTTTCTTCTCTTTTTATAGAATATAAATGTAAATTTTTAACTAATTTTTTGATCCAATTTTACATTATTCTCATTATTTTATTTTTTTAAATGAGACGTTTAAGAAAAATTTCCTCATATAAAGTGTGAAATAGAAACGCTTAAAAATATGCAAGACGCGTGAAGTCAACTTATAAACCATAATGAATAACTCAAGGAACACAAGCGATTATTCCGAGATTCGAACCTGTAAATTTATGGTTGCTACGCAAACGCGTTAGCAGTTGATGATGATAACTGATATATGAATTTTGAAATCATTAATTCTAGCCCTGAAGCTGATCGATTGATGCAAATGTTATTCATCGAAAAATATACTGCCTAGACCTATATCTAGGAATAGTGCAAGGATGCATTTTCCCTGGGGAGCAGTGGCGTAACTATGGGGGGATGAGGGGATAGATCCCCCCCCAAAAGCCACAGAGAAATATAAAAAATATTTAATACTATTGCCTAGATTTAATATATAATAACTGCATCGGCTTAAAGTTAAAATTTACGTGCCAAAATGATGTAAAATAATTTCGAGGCATGTTATTTTTCAAACATTTTCCCGGACTTCTCGTTAACTGGGAAGGGGAGTCGCATCCCCATCCCCTAGTAACGCCACTGCCGGAGGGGGGATTGGAACCACGGACGTTCGGCTTCACGAACCTCCGAGCAGACTACGATGCTCTTCCTCGAAGAAGTTTCCATCACAAGAATATGAAACTCATTATCAGATGTGTAGTCATCAAATGACGATCGACGCGATCCTAGGATGTAGATTGGCCAGGCACGCAATTTTCCTGATCGCACCCACACGGCGTCGAACTATGCAATAATACGTTCCACGACTTCTTCGCCCACTCCGTGCATTGCGCTACCTCACGCGGAGGTGTAGCCGAACGGAAAATCCAATCCCTCAGCCCACGCGCACCTCCTCTTCCCAAATACCTTTATCCTTCGTTTCTCGGGCAACGAAGAGATCTCTCGCACTTTGCTCCGCCCTCATAACGCAGCACGGAAAACTTCCTGTTAATTACATTTCACGAGCACAGTCGTGTCAAAAGGTATTAGTGAGTACGGTAGATCGGCGTATATTACTTCTTGTGGGATGCAGTATTATTTATCGGAGTAAATGAGACCCTCTAAAAATCTATTCGAAAAGAAGCGCGTTAGTCAGGTGATGTAATAAACAAAATCGTAAATTAATAAAAATGCCCAAATTTTCATTTCATTTTACTTCATACCCGTGGGCCTTTCTGGCGCCTTAGGATTTCTAAATTAAATAAGATAATTTAAAATAATCAATAAAAATGAATATGCATAAAATTAGAACCAAAAATTACAATAAGAGGGAGTCGTGAAATGGAAGTGGGAAAGAAAAAAAGGAGACGCGAAAATCATTTGTGAAAACATGAACGTTTTGAACAGAAAATATTTAAAAGATCTTATGTATGCGAGCAAATTTTTTTGTAATTCACCTGTATTAACCTGCATATGTCATTATACTAAGCACCATTTTTGCAGGAATTTTTCAGCGTGCGCAATCTTTTAAAATGACACACTGTTATATATGCTGAAATTTATAACTTTCTGATTAAATTTTCCAAAGGACATCATGCCATGGAACTTAAATAATTGTTATAAAATAAATGTTAATAAAAAGCTATATGGATAAAATAAAATATGCTAAATAAAAACATCTACGTAGGATGTTTCCTCGTATTTGAGTGGGAAATACGTGGGAGAATGGAAAGGCACCTGAGAATAGAATTCAAGCATTCAGAATGTGAGGAAGTAAGAGAGAAGCAAGGCACGAGAACCAGTGGCGTAGCCGGGAATTTCGTTCGGGGGAGAGGGTCCAAAACCAGGGGGAAATTTTTTGAAAAGCAGGGTACTAAGTAATGGGTTTCAAACTAATTTTAGCACTTTTCATAATAGAAAAATCTTAATGTGTTAAAAAATTATTTTGAAATTCATGATTTTTTAATATTTTGTTTTCTTTTATGAAGGAAAATAATTGTGTTTTTATATTTCGGGGGGGGGGGGAGGTTCCGGATCCCCCGGAGATCCCCCCTGGCTACGCCACCAGAACCAAGCAATTGAGCGTAGTTATTTTTCATGAAAATTATAGAAAATATCAAAAAAGGGCGCATCTCTGCCACTCGACCGGTGTCAATTTGTCTCCTTTGGCGTCAAATTACTCACGCTACAGCGCGCTGTCATTTTGAAATTCACAGGGCTATAGATTATATTTGCCTTTCCATTGAATGAACCCAAAGCTCATAATATAAAGAAAATAAAAGAACCGAGACAAATTTATGCTCCTTATCTCATTGATAGGTTATGAGTTCCAATTTTTTTCCGAAACATTTACTCGCATGACTGGTGGTGACTCGCGCCGCCTCATAACGCAAGATCCTCCCCTGCCGAACTTCCTACCTGACCCTTGTACTGTTATTCATTCGTGCTCTTCACTGTGAGATTGTTCCCATAACCGTACGCGAAATCCTGGTCTTTAGCCCATTTCCGCTTGAGAGTTTGAAGATATTTAGTTGTTTCGCTCGAAAGGTCGTTTTAATTGATCCCTTAAACATATTTTGGTTATGCATTCATCAAACAGTTTTCTCAGTATGCCTTGTGACCACATGGTGGTAACGGTATCAAACTAGCAATGAATGAATCAATGAATTGTAGGCCCTCCTTTCTGCGCTAATACATCGGTTTAATCCGGGGGGCATTGTTGTCTCCTTCTTTTCGTTATTTTTTGAATAAACAGTTTCCATTCCCTGCTTATTACATAGTATATACTTACTGCATGCACGTATTCCTTCTATCCTTCTCAAGATGGTCAGAAGCGCAATTACTGGGCTTTATTTCGGAAGGGAGTATCAGCTCTTCATTGCTTATAGAAGAGTTCAGTGGTAACACAGGTAATACGATTCTTAGTTCTTTACTCAACTTACCGTTTTACAGTTCCACAACTTGCAATTCATCCATTCTATCGCAATCCTGGAGTTGCAATGCGAGCGACAACCGTCTACTACTCCCTATCTCTAGTTTCTTCTTTTATTATCCCGTGATTATTCATCGTTGTTTGTTGGCCTGTCATTGTTCTTCTGAATCACGAGCTGCTTTTAACTGCACACTGCTAACTCCTTATTAACAGCTAGAATCGTTGTGAGATATGATTCTGGGCGAGATGAGTGTTATTTAAAGAAAAATATACACGTCACTGTATGCCTAGAAGTAATAATAATAATAATCGGCAGTCGGCTCCGCGCACGTCCTCAGAGCCAACGCTTCGACGCCTTCTTCTGTCTCTGCTGCGGATTCAAAATCCTCCAATGAAAGAAAGGCTTCCAACACGCTCGCGATCTTTCAGCACTCCAATTGTCGCGCCGTCCCGACCTCGTTATTTCCGAGCTTCGGATATTTCGAGTGTTCCCCGATAGAGGTGCTAGCTCGCTCCCCGTCGCGATCAGAGCACGAATAGGGAAAAATGTCTGAATTATCGTCGAAATCATTAATACGATATTTTTATCGAAAGAGGGCATGAAAAGACGGCCGGAGCGAGATCTGGAAACCTCCGTGAGGCTGGCACTTCATACTTTATGGGCGGTGAAGTGGAGGTTCCAAAATATAAATCGTCACCCCGTGAAGCAGATTTATGAAGAGAAAACGAGAAATTTCCACGCGCATGCCCTTTCGAAATAATTAATGTTTCAATAGCATCCATATCCCATAGGTTTAATATGAGTAACATGGTTTAATTGACAAGATAGTGTACTTTCTCCGGTGTATAGACACTTACAGATGAAACTATCCACGCGATTATGAATTTCCGAATTCCTGACTCTGCGGATTTGAGAGCATAATGCCATTTTGACGTCTAAAATAGGCTTTTGGAAAAAAAATTAATAGTGAGAGAAGATAAAACCTTAAAAGCATCCGAGTTGGTGGGCAACGAAAATCAAGCAGAAATTCTCCAATTAGGAATTATTTCCTAAAATATTTAAAGCACTTTTGAAATGTGAGAAGTAGAATAGCGAAATTATTGAGAGAGTGGTTCATTAACTCATGCGTCAAATTTAACACAACAAATTTTTAGATATACAACCTCCTCAAATTTTTAAACAACACAGATGTGTTTTAGATATGTTCTGTATCTGAAGCCAAGAATGCTTAGCAATTATGAGTTGGCATAAAAACATATCATATTTCATATGCTTTCAAAGCGTCCATTATTTTTATTTTAACATTCTTTGCTATGAATTATAAAGCAACGTTCGATTCATAAACAGAACGTAGAAGAGCAAAAACATGTCGTGGCTATATATCTCGTCTCATACCATACGCTCATTTCTCTAAGTACAGGAAAGGCAATACAGTCACATTATTTATCAATCAACGAAACTTCGCGATGCATCAGATTTCGCCGTTTTCCCTTTCCAACTGCCTTAGGAAATTCTCCCTCTTTTGTAATATCTGAACTCGCCGATGAATAGGCTCAGTTTTGGTGATCCGACGAATACATTTCCATTTTTATATCAAAGCTTAACTCAAAAGTCTTCTTAAGAGAAGAGTTCAATTCAATTATTTGGAGTACTGCAGTTTTCTTCCGATTCGTCCACTTGAATCAATTTTTTTCATTTTTTATTCGAATTTCAATCACTTCTAGTTAATTACTGCGTCTATCCGTGCTACTGGATTTCTTTCCCACTTATACATCATTAAATTTTGCGTAAAGCAAGGGGACATGCATAAAAATTATTGAATGACGTCAATCAAAGCTATTGACCTCAAAAGGTAGAACTACACAGCAGTGGCAGTAGTAGAATATAGTGGCAGTGAGGAATGACCTGAATATGGCCTTGATGAAAAATGCGTCCTACCAGTTTGCAAGTAGGTGTTGGTTACGGAACATGTCGATAGCTAAGTTCCAACAACACGTAACTCAACGATCGAACAACACGTATCTCAAAAATAGCAACTTATCATGAGGGCAAAAAAACGACTAATTATTTTTACTTGCACACTGAAATTAAACACCAAAAGTTCATAAAACTGAAAAAGTAGCATTCATTTGCAAACGAAGAGTTTTTTTTTGCCTGTATTTTATTTTTTAATGTTATCACACTTTGTTTAAGATATCTGTCTCTAACCGGCCGATTTTGAGATACGTGTCGTTAGAACTTAGCCATCGATATGTCAATTAGCAACCATAGAAAGGAGAAGTTAAATGGGGTACTATCATTATTAATATTATCATCATGGGGATGGTTTAAAGTAAGCAAATTACAGTAGAAAAAAGGACCTTAAAATAAGTAGAGGGCAGTTAAGATCCGTCTTTTTCCTTAATCATATCTTATAAATATTAATTTTTTCGAAAGGCTCGAAGTGTTACTGCGATTAACCTTTTGGTCATGTATGGTTCGTATTTAAGCGAGAAAAAGTTTTTGATGTTAATCCTTTGTGGGTGTATTAGGAGCTCTAGAATATAATTATGAAATCATGGGGTAGGAAAAAATCAAGTTGTTATGGAAGACTGGGATGCTTCAGAATGGAAGGGGAGGGATGGAAGCGAAGCAAAGGAATTAGGATTAGGAGTGAGAAACGAACAGGGGAGAGAGTCGAAGGTGGGAGAACAAGTTATTTATAGCAAACACACGGTTCAAACTCCATTACAGACGGAGGGACAAATATGGAAAAGTCTCGATGACACGAGGAGGCGTCAACTAGGTTACATCATAGTAATGCAGAGGTTTGAAAGTAATGTGAAAGGATGGGAAAGTTTACTAACGGAAATAATCAAAGGTGCAGAGATTTCAATTGGATGCGTGGTGAGTGGATGGATGAACTAACCGAGGAATGCATGGGAAATTATTAGGAAAATGCAATTAAAGAAGGATGGTGAAACTTGGACAAAGAATTAGTCAAAATGACGCATTGGGAAATAAATAATACACTACGGGAGGAAATGGAGAATACCACAGAGACTTGGAGGAAAGGGCAATTTGGGCCATTATTATTAGATATGAGAATGGAATATGTGAGTCGTTATTAGGTGGGGGAAAAGGACGAACAAATTTTAAAAATAAGGTGCTGAGAATTAAATAATATTAAAAAAACAAGAGGCTCGGAATAAGTGGAACCTCAGGACGTGGTGCTTAAGGCAGGCACGCATATTCTACGACTTGCTTAAGCCCCCTGAAAAAGGCTTACGGCCTTTTCTGGTCACTTGGCTAGTACTCGCAATTTTTTCTACCGTTTCTTGCTTGCGGATCGTTTTTTTCGGTTATATCCGACCAATTTAAATTGAATTCTAGGAATACCAAACATTTCTTGCCTTCCAGGCTCTCTGACGGTTAAAAGGCTGCCACAATGACTTCGGTGCCACTAACAAGCTTCACCTCGATGTTCAAGTTCCTCATTACCGGCGATTTTTTTGACACCAAATGCCCCCGAAAATTCGAGGCATGTAGGCAATTGGCAACACTATAATTGATAGATAATTAAGTTTATCGACAATTTTTTCTTGGGTGTCAGTCGATTGTAGAGGGGTCGATTCTATGAGTATTTGTCATATCTCGTCTCATTCGCCCCTAACATTTGTATGAATTAGTCAATCAGTGGTCGGAGGTGGTTTTATAGTATAGATATGATTAATTTTCAATCCTTTGGTCCTACACTACGCGTGCAGTACATCGGAATAGTGATGGGATGAAGATGATTGCGCGGTATTCGACGGGATACCAACGACTGTTCAAGACGAACCAAAACTAGGGTTCACTTTTATTGACGCCTGCGGCTGCTATCGCCTTTAAAAACCCTAGACACACAAACACACGTGTCCAGGCAGGAGCAATGAAGCAAAACCCTTGCTCCGATTCTATCGGGATTTTTTCCGATTGTGTTTTGTCGGTGTGGGTGACGTAATGGCGGGGCGCCGCCGTCACTTGCATGGATTCCGACCTCTCCCAGTCACGCAAGCCGAAGGGATGCGATGTAGGAGGTGGCGACCTTGGGAAGGCCCCCCACGAGGGAAGATAATGCGCCCTGCGTGCACTGTGACGTCACGCAATTGAAGCCACCCCCGCACAATACGGTGGACCCAGTACACTGCCTTGACGGACACATATACTCTGGTGCAGACACCGTACTCCGTACATTTTACCAGCCTCGGAAGATAAGAACGTCCGTTTTCCGCACAGTGCTCAATTCTACCTTGACTTGATTCTACCTTGATTCAAAGTTAACTTGAATACTCGATGACTATCTGTACTACGCACCACACTACCACAGTACCAGCTTCCTTAACCACGAGCTTCCAAACCTCCCATACTGCTGCTATGCCAACGGTAAAAGGTCTTCTCTTGGATCTTAAGTAGCTTATGTACCTATCGACAGAAAACACCTCGATTTGCTGTGAAAAAGTAGTGGCGGTTCGAGGCAAATAATAGATATAACTGACCAAACCAAAAACCAATCAGTGATCGAAACGTCGACGGAGATGGAGTTACTCACCCGGTGGAACACCAAAGAAAAGTTCACGCAATTTTGTTTTAAACCGATTAAAATGCGCCCACAGTGGCATAGAAATGCGGCCTCGGTGGCGGTGGGTTTAAGTCCTTGCCTGCCACACAAGAGGTCGAGTCCCGCCTGGATAGGTAGCTTCTATCCAAAGCATGGTTGTTCGTACACGTGTAATTGTTACATTTGTTGAACACCCCGATCTATAAGGCCGATGGTGCTGTTTTCGGTGGAACAATGATAAATAAATAGAAGCTTCAATGGGACGGACTGTTACCTCTCCTGAGCGTGGTCTCCCTGGGGGCGCGCGTGTTGAACGACGGCTTCAGGATCTCTGAACAACTGTTGAGTTACCGTGGGGTGGAAATAATCAGCTTGGCGGAAGGGAGGAAGGTTGGCAGTCAGACGGCGAGAAGGCGAAGATTCTCTCCTCAATTAGGGCGACTTTATTTATTCCTGCTACTCTTTGATCCAACGGGATAAACAAATGTGACATAAATCGGCTTGCATTCGGATATTCAGAACTCGGAAGCATTTTTTAGATTGAAAAACGAAGACTGATGCTACGGAAAGGAATCATATGCCACGTATTAAACATGTCACCAGCGAATAAAGTAAGAGAACATATTTGCAGTGGGTGATATGTTCTGTGTGCTTTAGTTTTATTGGCAGAGTTCCTTCATGAATAGTTGGCAATTTTTGCCTTTGTATGAATGTGATTTAATAATATGTTAGTACCTTTGCGCAACGTTTTTTGGACCGTGTAGTGTGCACGAGGGAATCCTAACGCATGCTGGTGATTGATCACCCCCTGCCATACACCCTAGAGGTGGCTCGCAGCCTATTCCGTAGATGTAGATGGGCGAACGAAAATCATTCTTAGCCATGGGAATATTGGGGTTCGCATGAGTTTTAAGTTACCAAAGTTAACTTCAGTTTTGAAATAAGTATACCTGTATTACTCTAAGGCAGCTCAAAATTTGTCGTTAACAGAAAATGTGTTAAAAAATTGCTCCCAAGTGAAATCGGAAAACCCGAGGATCGCCCTTGTAAAGTATGCAAATTACGGTTTTATACAGCCGAAATATTCAAACATGAATCGGCATGGTGAAGTATTGCATGATTATTTTTTCTGCGGTTTATTTTCATAAATAATCTTCACCAAAAAAATGCATCCGCACTCGCAGCTTAATTTTTTCAGGACCACCCTAATGAGGCACGTAATTGCAATCCTAGTGCACTTCCCACAAGTACCCCAATTGCAATATCCATTATCCGTATTTAACTTATAGGCCATTAAGGCGGTAATCCGTGATTTCTCGGAGTATTAATTAATTTGTGCATCCTCAAATCACTCGGTTGATGTTACTTAAAAATTCGATAATTACAATTGACACTTACTAATCTCTCATGTCAGTAATGGAAGCCTCAAAATAATAATAATGATGTCTACCAAAGACCTACGATAATTTATCTTTCAGCACTTTTCAAACGAAATTTATAGGAGATCTATTAAAAGGTATAGCTTACCTATGCGTGTGAACTGACAACAAAATATCTTATATTTGGTTACCTTCAGAATATGATCAACGCACAACCTAACCTTGATGCCGACAAAAATGATTTTTAAACCTATTTACTTGGTATTTCCGTAGAGTAAATATAGTGGATATTTCTTTGGATCCTTTCATTTTATTTTAACATTAGCTGGTAATCACACTCAAGCCTGAGGAAAAAAGTAATTCATAGCTTGCTTCACAAGATAAAGGACCTAGCACAGAGATTAAATATATATATGCTAAGAATGCAATTCAACTATTTGGGCACTACACTGGATGATAACGGATACAGTATTACAGAGAAGAATAGGAATGAATAAGAAATTTGGATATGAAAAAATAAAGGCGAAATCGACGGAGAGGAGGAGAAACGACGAAGTGCTGGACATGGTGGGTGAGGAGAGGTAGCTTCTAGAGGACACGAAGGACACAAAGGTATGGATAGAGAGAGTACTAAGCGGGAAGAGAATGTTGAAAACAATGTTATAGAGTAGAATTTTTGGTAAACGAGGGAGAGGAAGGAAGAGAATTGGATTTTTAAATGGAATGAAAGAGAGTAGGCCTTATTGTGAATTGAAGAGGGAATTTTATGACGAGAGAGGAAACTGGCAGAATACTTCTTAAACACTTAGAGTAAACCTACCCTAATCGGTAGACTACTTAAATAGTAGGATTATTAGACAGAATGTAAGGGGTTGAACCTAATTGTGACTTGAAGAGGGAACTTCAAAGCAGTAATGGAAAAATCGATTTAAATTAAAATCTAAAATCAAGTTTTAATAGCCAAAAATCAATGAAATCGAGATCGAGCCTTTATCTTCGATTTTCAATACAAACTCGATTTTTCAACCTTAATCTTGACCATTTCGTATGATCTAAGCAGCGTCACCGCTAGTCTTTGTTAACGCTATCCGTCGCACGTAAAATTTCTCTAAGGCCGGTAAAATTGGAAACTACGCCGTAGGTCATCAAGAAAGCATCTACATCAGTTGATCTTACTTGAAAATGTTGTGGAACTGAATTGGTCCAAGCGGCGATCAAAAAACTTAAGTGTGTGGGCATTTTTAAATTTTACCACGAATAATTCATGCATATATTCTAATTGTAAGTAGATTTTTGGGATATTTTTCGACATTAATGTGAATTTTGAATGTCCTTAGAATGCTAATTAAATTTCTATGTACAAACTGCATTCTTTTAAGAAGTCTATTTTTTTCGAAATACCGATATTTTTCTTCAAATGTCGATTTCTGTTGAAATTTCGAACTTTTTATTTCAAATAAAAATCGATTGCAGGAAAAATCGCGTTAATGTACGTTTTTCCATCTCTATTCACATCAGATACGTCTTTTGAGCAGACACATTGCCTTGATTCGATGAGGTCTTTCACTGAAATTCGATATCGCATAATACTTATAGAAATAGGGGGATTTTTCCATCACTACTCCCAAGTTGGTTGGGAAGACAGGCACTTCGATCGGATCCTCGCAAACCTACTTCCACAAGTAGAATACTTTTATAATAATAATAATCCTGAGATGTAATTAAGAGAAACACGTGTGCTGATTACTACACAAAAGTGTGCTCTTTCATGAAAAGTTGCAGCGTCCTCGATCCTTGGAGATTAATCGCCCACCCTTTCACTGCGCCCCGCTCCACGCCACATTCACTCAGCATCCACCTATCTTATATACACATGTCACAAACACACACTGACGTATATTTATTCCACAAAAGCGTGGGAACCCAAGCGTAAAAAATGGGACACACTCGTTTTTAAAGCTCGAAAAGCATTCGATTGCTTCCGCAACCTTCTTCGGCACGACGCGACGCGATGGGGAAGACAGTTGAATGAGAGGAAGTTGAAATGGGGAAACATAAAAATAATTCACCAGACACGCTCCATACTAACACTGTAATTCAGAGCATGGTTTCGACAACACTTTATCAAATACACTCTGTCTCTAAAATGAATGGACCGAGTGAGAAATGAGGAAGGTCTAAGAAGAGTGCAAGAAAAGAGAAGCCGCCTTAAAACCCCAAGAAGACCACGGGAGAACTTAACATGCTAGAACATGAGACATGATGGCCATATTAACCCCTTCTACTTCAATTCATTTTCTGAATATTGTGCTCCTACCCTCTATTTATCTTTTCTGTGATTCTTTTTAAACGGAATGGATGGTAATGAAATGGTATTTAGTTGTTTGTAAACAACGTAGAACAGTGAAATGAAAAGTGATTTTTGTTTCATATTTTAAAGTATCTGGTTGAATACAAGTTACTCAGGCAGGCGGGACATAGCGGAATGACATCCTAATTAATGAATAAGAGAGATAAAAAATTTCCACAAATTAATTTAACAAAGCACGACGCGTTTCGGCCATCAGGTCATCCTCAAGTACATATTATTGTTATTATTGTACTTGAGAATGACCTGAAGGTCGAAGCGTGTGGTGCTTTGTTAAATAAATTTTTGGAAAATTGCCATCACTCGTATTTGTTAACTAGTTGATTACATCGAGGACACACCTATCGCTACCCCGGAAAAAATCATTTTATTCCTTCCCATACATCATATTCCATTAAATATAAGTTATATGTGTGCATTATGGATGTTTCAACATTTGAACCTTTCAAAATACTGATATTGTTCCCCTAAAAAGTGCTAAAATTATCAAAATCTGATGACGAGCTAAAGTCGTCATTGCGCGATTTTTCATTGGAAGTTCATGACAAATTACTCTGACTTAATTATTATTCACATCTATGTGTCTTTCGTATGCCTTACCTTCTTCCAATCACAGGTTTTAAATTGTCCTTGCGTTTTCGAGGCAATAATGAGTCCATTACCTTGCAAATGGTATTTAAAATAGGCAAAAAATAATTTAAAATATATAAATTTTTTATTGCTTGCAAAGCGCATATTGTGTTCTCTAAACAAAAGAAAAAAATTAATAATTTTTATTAAAAAATTGTTAAAAGAAAAAAAATATATGCATATATTCAATATGCCAATGTTTTATAATCTTTCCTTTTCCACACAAACAACACTTTACACAGACAACGATACACATGCGCCAATTTGGACGTTGATAGCAGCAGAGAAGTCGAGAGTTGAGGAATTCGGAACGGGATGCTACCGAAGAATGATGAAGATAATAATGATTGACAGAGTAAGTAATGAAGACGTAATTAGAATAACGGGAGAAAAGAGAAGTACCTACTCTTAAAACTTTCAGGAGACGTCGGGACAACTTAGTCACATTATGAGGCATAATGGCTCGATGAAAACAATCGTCGAAAAACAAGTGGTTGGGAAGAAAGGCAGAAAGAGGACTAGAATGAGTTTCATTTGACAGGTTATCAAGGAAGTAAAATACAGATATGAAAAACTTGGCAGAGCGGAGTGATAACTGCGTTCAAGGGGACTGCACAGAGGAGGCACAAGTCAGATTTCCGAATGTCAGTCAGGCCATGGAGGGCAGATTTCTGTTGCCACTTCGGTCGCATTTTAATCGGTTTTCTAAAGTGTCCGCGGCGCGGCGATGAGTGCAATGCGATCCATTTCTCCGATATTTTTCAGTATTATACTTGTAATTGCAAGGAATAGCATTGAAAAGTTACGAATTTTATACATCACATCATCATGTATTTAAATTTCTGTTAACGCCCCTAATCATACCTTATTTCCCTGTGAAATTCGGATCAATTTGTTCATCAGCGACGCGAATGGCGACTTTTTAAACACATTTGAATTCGCGGAGGTTGACAACACATTTACAGACACATTTAAGGATCCTCTTTTGTAATATTCGTGGCTGCGTCAAACCAATCTCAGGATTGTTGACTCACGATGATGATTTGTCATTTTCAAGGTGCGCATTCATTAAATGCCTGATAACAAGTTGCGAATCCATGTTACAAAATAGAATTCAAGTGTGGAACATACAAGGTGAGCGATTTTTTCCTGCTTTGTAGTTCAAACAAAGCGAACCGCATAAAAGCAATCCATTTGAAAATGTTGTCGTAGCAATGAAACGTGTTGTGGGAAAATAAATTCACTGGACAATTTGCAATGTCTTCGTTAAATAATATTAAACGCGGAGTTCAAAGATGGAAGAATCTGAAACGATTTTAATTTCTCCTCGTGAATACCATTGATGAATCTTCCCAGGTTCTCAGCCAGGTTAATTTTTTCATATAAGCCGACGTTTCGGGAGACAAGTCGTCTCTCGAAACGTCAGCTTATATGAAAGAATTAACCTGGCTGAGAACCCGGGAAGAATTCATCAATGGAATAATCTTGAATGAATTTTAAATATTCCCACGGCCCCTTGCATATCAAGTGCCTTTATTTTGGATGACCCGCGCCCGCATTAGAAATGCCAACCCACTTTCTAATCCTACGGCATCTGACGGTATGGATGCGAAATGAAAGCAACAGGGTTTACACCGGTCCTGAACGAGGTCTCCATGGCATTGGAGACAAGACGAAAAAGATTTTTTAATCTGGACACGGGACGGATCGCCCTAAAGAGTAGTTCCTACCTGATAAAAAAACTAGGGATGCTTACATCCATCGCACACTTATTTCGTGGTTCGCCCCCGTAAGGAGGATGAGGATGGTTTCTCTTAGCTCAAGAGTACATCGTCTATTTAAGAGGATGCGACCAAAATAAAAAGTGACCTTTATAATGCGGGGTTGAATACACGGGGCGATGCTCTCGACGGACTTCCGTCCTTTTAATTACTTGCATCTCACTCGCCGAGAGGAGTTCTCTTGTTTATTCTCTCGATGCGCGCTTGTTTACCTCGCTCCTGCGCATGCGCCACTTCCCATCGCCTGGTGCATCACACAATCTCCTGCACCTCACCCTCAACATCCCCCAAAATGCGGCCGGTTGATGGGAGGGTTGGAGATGTTAGATAGACGCCTAGACCCGAGAGGGTTGCCTGTGGCAAAGAGTGCGTGGGAGAAAGTCTGAGCGTCAATAGAAGCCACACTCCAAGTTTCTATATAAAAAGCTATTATACATAGAAGTAAACCGTCCCACAAAACTTTGTAACGTCTAGCAAAAAGCTATTCTAATCAAATTGCTACTTAAAACTTTTAAATCCTTTAAGTGGTTATGTTGGAACCGGGCTTGTAAAGAAATTGTAACTGTAAAAAGTGAGTGTATTTTACTCAAAATGTGAAGTTTTCTCACGTGATATATGAGTTCGGACCGTAGGAAAATTATTAAATTGCAACGTCTAATCATTATATTTTTTTTAATATTGAGAAATGGTTGTTACATAACATATTTACAATGAGATTCGAGTCCATATTGGTACCAATAAATTCCAGATAGAAATAATTCGTCCCAAAAAACTTTGTACCGTCTAACAAAAACGTATTATAACCGACTGACTACTTTTAAAAAATTCAAGAGCCTTGTAATTTTGACCGTGAAAATTTTAAGTGGAAGTGTTGAAACCTGGGCTTGTAAAAACATTTTGTAACGGTAGAAAGTTAGTGTATGTAAATCGAAGTTTGAAATTTTTCTCTGAAAGTTGCTATTTATGTATCCAAAATGAAAAATGAAAACAAATAGTTGTCGTTGAAATGGTTTTATTGTATTTCAAAATATTCTCCTCGATGAATGATACATTTTTGCATACGTTTGAACCAACTTTTGTAGCAGTTTTGTCATTCCGATTGAGGTAATAGCACAAAACCATTTTCAACGTATCGACAGCTTTTTATGGCGTCGAAAATCATGGACAACGTACTTAATTCTTCCCAGACGGAAACAAAAAAATCATTGGATACCAAATCAGGACTGTATGGAAGATGACCCATTAATTCGATGCTTTGTCCGATTAAAAATTCAGTCGTTTAGGCCGACGTGTGAGTGCTCACATTGCCATTGTGAAGGATGATCCAACGTCGCTGTTGTTGTTTTTTTCTTATTTCTTCAAAGACTTCTGGCAAAAAAAATGACATTGAAGAGACCGTTTCACGAATTTCTAACGGCACTGTAGCCACATTCCCGTTTATCCCAAAAAAGCGGGCAAGAATTTGCTGCAAAGTGCTTCTGGTGCGAACAACTTTTTTGAGTTTGGCTCCCCTAGGAAGACCCAAACAGTCGATTGTTGTTCAATTACAGGCTCATATGCATAATTCCAAGATTCTTCACCAGCGGAAATGTTATACACGGATTTTGACACAATACGATTCTATTTTTACAACATTTTCAACTTTGTGCCAATCCACACGCGAATTTGTTTTAGCAATGTCTAAGTGCTTTATGTGTAATCCAACGCGCTAAATTTTTTTAGCTAAATGTTCGCGCAAAATCTTGCGTTTCCTTGTCATACTAATGCCAAAGAATGCCTCAATCTCACAGTGTGCCACATGCCGATACTGCCTTATCATTTCGTGCACAGCATTGATGTTTTCTGACTCTACGACCGATTTTGGACGACCTGTTTTTAAATTCGTCCTTGAGTGAACAAAAGCCACGATTGAATTCATCTAACCAGTGATACAGTAGTTTTAGATGGTACAAAATTGCCCGAGGCCGAAGCGAGTTGACCGATACACCGTTGTTGAGATAATCCACGTCAAAATTCGTAGTAAATCATTGCACGAAAATTCTCGCGAGTTAATTCCATTGTTTGAATGAGATGAAAGTTTCAACTTAATGTCAACAACGCAAAAATAGAATCCCACTTCAAGGCGTTCTGAGCGCGTGTAACGTCAAAACTTTCAATCTTTACGATATGTATGTCAGATGGCACCTCGCAATACCATTGTTGCCCAAGGTCCGTAAAGGACAGGTCATAGTGCCCATCGTGCCGGTTAGACCGTCTTGGTTCCACCTGTCTGATTTTAGCATGGTGTTTGCATAGAGTGTGTGAATTAATTTTTTTAAATTACGTGCTGCAGTGCTCCGGATTGCTCCAATTCCACGAAAAAAATGTGTAAGACTTTTTCGTTTTTCTTCTGATCCTAAAAGAAGAGCTGTGTTGATGATAAATTGCAGAAGAAACAAATGGAAATCTACAATCACACCGCGATTTCTGAGGTAAGCTAGTGACAATATTATGAGTATTTTTTGCCTGTAATTGCACTTTGTAATTATTTATATATTCAACGTAAATCTTAATTATTCTAGTAATGATTTATCTCAATGAGGGAACTTCACACAGTGGAAATATAGGCCTCTTAAAAGTTGTCAACAACGCTCATGTCACCAGCATATTTTGATACGGATGCATCGCGTTTTGCCTTGAAATTATGTCCTTTCCCGACCTTTTTGTTGCCAATTATGGATACATAAATAGAAATCCTCATATATGAAAACGGCTGTTACCCTAACATCCCATGCCATGCGCATATCGAGGCGACATCATGACATGTGGATCGTGTAACAAAGGAACTTCGTGGATATTTGCGCCGCTTCGGCTTTTTCACATGTTGGCTAGCACGGATATATATTGAGCGTTTTCATTAAAAATCAATGCATGGAGGAATGGTTATTCAATTGATATTGCCTCCCCTTTCTTCCGCTCGCGCGCAAAGCGCCGAGAGGTTGAGGGGGGGTTTTGCGATGGACAAGCCTCACAAGTGCGCTACCAGGTGGCCCCGATTCACAACCGACACGCGGACGACATGTTTCCGCTCCCTGCCCCTCACCCGCAAGCGCTGAGCACCAAAATGTGTCACATTTCAATACTGCCGAGTGAACGAGGATGAAATTCACATTATTTACCGTGAGAAAGAGTACCAACGGACCGAGAATCGAACCAGGAACCTTTGACTTTCTAGAAACCGGTTGTGGTTTATCTGAAGTCCATTCTCCATCGCGTCGCCATCTTAGATGGACCGTCGATGATCTACTCGACTAGCCTCGGCAAAATTGCTACATTTTTACCTTGGGAGAACGTGCTGGAGTCTTACCCCTAAGAATGAATACCATGGTATGAGCCTAAGGCGGTGGCGTTAAAGCACAGAGTTACTCTATGGTATGGAAAATTAATGATTCGTCGCGTTTAAGCATTAAGTAGGCCACGACAACAGACAAAATAGTCACAAAGTTCTTTTGTTATATCAGGGGGTGAAAAGCCAAGGGGTACAAGTGATTTTTTTCTCGACAGAGTTAGGTTAAGTTAATTGTTAGAAGAAATGCACTAAAACTTGGTTGCCAATAGATACAAGTGAGTCTCAGTTTGTGCTGACATCGAATGGAAAATCAAATGCACTACTAAACATCTAATTGATTTCGTTTGTTTTCTATACCTATTTTCTGTACCTAACGGTGTATAGAAAAAAGAAATCACCATTACCCCTTGGCTTTTATTATCACACAAAATAAATTTTGGATAACTCTTGGATGAGTTCTTTTACCCATGTGTCCAACAAACAAAGCTAATTTTTTATAATAGCGTGATGTGCGTGAAAGTTATGATTCTAGGAGAAATTCGTGATACGTGTAAGGTTGGAGAGAGAGCCGTTAATACGCAACGTCCTATCCTGGAAAAAATCGGGCCTACCTCTTCTTTTCAGGTACGTCCTCCAAGCAGTACCATCGCGTTGATTAAACTGATTCGTTCACTGAAACCCGAAGCCGCATATTATTTACTTAATTCGGTGAATGGAGGGAAAGATGAGTTGCAACGAAAACAATCTTCATAATAATAATATTTTTGTCAATCTCTTTTTACAACTATTTTGTGCCCTTCCCAGTGTGTTCGCCACCCGTTCGAATTACCAACACCCCAGAAAGGATACAACAAAATTCTTTAAAATATTTCCCATTCAGGCATTGTCTCATAATTTAAAATTTTGAAATTAGAAGTGTTCACCGAATTTTCATGAGTTGGTGACGTCATTAGAGTTCCGGTTCATGAAATGAATCTGAAAGGACCGATCATTGAGGCCAGGGATCACTTATTAGAGCGTTTGAAGAAAGAGATCAAAGAACCATTGAGGTCAAATCATGCACAAACCTGGGGAGCCTGTAAGTTCGGTGTGAAATCATGACGCCATCAACTTACCTGCTAAAGCCTTATGGCCGATCATTTTTTTTTTTACCGCTGATGGCTCAAAGCAGTTGAAGACGGATTGAAAAACAGAACGGAATAATTGAAATAAATTATTGCAATTTTCCACGATAACATTTATTTCAAAATGGAAAACTTCCACTCCATAACGCATGGATATTCGTATTTTAATTTGAGTCTTTTATTTTTCAAACTCTATTTCGACAAAAATTTCATAAATGGTGAAAGAGGCCGTTTTTGAATGCAAGGAAAAAAGCTTCCACTTTAAATTGAGTACGAATCATGAATGAAATCTGAGAATCTTGTACGAAGTTGAGGGTTTTGGAGAGCGAGTAGGCATTTCGAGGAGGAGATGGTCCATTGATAAGACGTGGCCAGCAGTAACGGCTTTTAGAAACGACAACACAATCAGAAACGCTCGTATTGAAATGATAAAATAAAGAGAGGAAAAAATAACGTACTTTCGCGGGAATATAACTTCGCAGACGGCCCTTTCACTTGTTTCACCGCATTCAATTATTTCTCCTGTCTTCGCGGCTGCCGCTAGGTGGTGTTGTCATGGCCGCCTATTCATTCCGCCCCCACCCCCTCACTCCACCGCGCTCTGCTTGACTCCCGTGACGTTGTTAAGGGGTACTTCGCCAGGATATCCAGAATGGATGTCTTAATTTTAAGGATATCCACTTCCATTCCAATGCACTATGCATAAGGTTATTGTATCTCCATGCTCAGACTTGCTAGTCCCTTGATAATGATAGCAATAGCAATGAAGTGCTGAAAACTATTGGGTCGTTAAAAATATAGTGGGATATTACAATGTCAATTTTTTTCAACTTTTCAAATGATTTAACGCTAGAATTATCAGGGATGGTGAATTGATGGTTCGCGTTTTTTTTCTCGCACCATTTCATTATTTCACAATTTATAAGGCTCAGGTTTTTTTACTTTTGATATTTTGAAACAAATAATGTGAAAATGAATTTTATTGTGAGAAGAAACTTCAGGTCAAGAACAATGTCAGCTTTTACCTAAAGCGACCGCGAGCGGTCACTTTAACGTTTACGTTTTTATATTTTATACCGTTTTAGCTCTATTTATCGATTCTTGGAGCCCACTGTGTTAAACATCAAGCATACATTTTATCACACACGCACACTACTCAAGTTTGGCTAACATTCCTCTAAAACAGTTTTTACGAATGATTTTATCGGTTATGTGCAGGGAGGCACATTAGCGAAATCGCTGTATACACACGCACACTACTCAAGTTTGACTAACATTCCTCTAAAACAGTTTTTACGAATGATTTTATCGGTTATGTGTAGGGAGGCACATTAGCGAAATCGCTGTATGTTGCGTTGTTAAGAGTCAGTAAATAGTTGTAGCCAAGCCAGGCGGCGCCGCACCCCTACTGACCATTCACGCCGCGTACCCTGCAGGGATATCCGTGAGCCCCCGGGGAATACCCTTCAAAGTGTTCAAGAGATCACTTTACAAGAGAGAGAAGGCTTCACGATTTGAAGCCACTCCTTACAAGATGTTGCGCTGGTTGGTTGCTGCCTATTTCTGTGAAACATAAACATACTTAAACATGTCGAGAATTTCGGCCGTCACTTCCTAGAAGTGCCTTGCGCTTGCAAAAAAATAGGCTTAGTACCATTCCAAGTTGATTTTCTCACCCAAACAGTTTCAGTACTCCAGTGCCATTTTTAAGAGACTAAAAATTTTGAGCGGGAATAACTTTATGTACAATGCTGCACTGAAATGAAAGGAGGAGTTAAACACGCAAGTCATTCATTGTTGGAGGTTAAAATACACGGTAGAATTTTCGGTGAATGATATTCAAATCATTAAATAATATATATCATATAAACCAGTTGTGGCTACCAGGAAGGGAGGGGTTTTGAAGAAAAATAGGGCTGAGTCATAGGATAAAGATACAACAGAGGGTGCAATCAGTGACGTCCAACGGGAACATTTGAGAAAAATTAAAAAATCAGCCATGTTACTGCAGTTAAAACATTAGTTTGTAGTATTAGCTTTTATCGTGCGAGCAGAAGTAAGCTTATTGATGTAATTTTTATATTCTTTTGTATTCTTTATATATAAAGAAGTGTCTTTTTGATGTAAAGATCAATCAAAACATCTTTTGATACAAGAGGAAATGTTCACCAGCATTTCACCAGGAACAGGGAGACTCTAAATGTTCCCTACTGTAGACTATCTAAAACTTATAAATCATTCCATGTAACTAAGTTGCACCTGTTTAATAGTTTACCCTCTGAAGCTAAATTTGTTAGTGTTAACAAATTCAAGAGAGTTGTGCATGCCTGGCTAATAAAAAAGGCCTTCTACTCAATCGAGGAATTCCTTGATAGCGACAAGGGTGATTTAATTTTTTTGTGATTTAATATTCTCCATAATTTCACCAAAATGTTCATTATAATTTCTTGTATCTTTTAATATTTTTTGTATAGTTTGTGACTGAATATTTTCAGAAATTGCACTAATAGTATAATAATTTTCTGTATTTGTAATATTTTGTATGCCAATCATGACGAAGACTAATGCAAATTGTGTTTTGTTTTATGTCTAATAAATATTATTATTATTATTATTGAAGTAATTACACCTCTACTTTTTTTCAGTCGTAACTATTCTTTCACCCTGATGACGATGAATGAGTAGTTCATTTATACAACGGAATAAACCGGTGGAAATCCTGAGAAAACTTCACTCAGTTGATTCGTCGGGAAAGAATTACTTCATTTCATGACATGTATTTTGAAGGAGTCAGCAAAAAAAGGCGAAAAATTGTTTAGTGTAGAAGACTCGTATCTCTTCGAAATTTATTTTGCAGGAAATCGTGGTCGTGAGAGAATTAACCTGATTGTTGCAATTTTTTATCGTTAAATCTCAACGTTTATTGTTCAGTTAAATTTATTCTTTCGCACTCATGATGATGGACGAATCGTTCATTGAAACGTTGGTGATATACAACGGATTAAACCGGTGGAAACCCCGAAAAGACTTCAAGCAGTTCATTCGTCCGGAAAGTTCTTCATTTTTGTGTACTATCACATCGGTTGCTATGGCGAAGACAACAATTTCATTTTCGACCTGAAGACACCGGCAATAGTGCCAGCGAAATTGTTGTCGTCGCCACAGCAACCGACGCGGTAGTAACAAAAAATGAAGAATGTCATCGCGCACCGCGGAAATTTCCGTTGTCACATTACTTTATCTGATAGTATGAGTTTTGAAGGAGTTACCATAAAAGGTAAAATAAATCGGTCTGTTGATAGGGAGAGACAGTGGCGCAGCCAGGAATTTTTTTCGGCGGGGGGTCCAAACCCAGAAGGGAAAATTGATAAACAGGGTACCAAGTAGAGGGTTTCCAACTAATTTTAACATTTTTCATAATCGAAAAACTTCAGTTACCGAAGAAATATTTCGTAAAACCATGATTTTCAATATTTTATTTTCTTTTTGGTGATGCGAGGTAAGCGTGCTTTTATATTTCGGGGGGGTCCGGACCCCTGGACCCCTCGCTACGCCACTGGGGAGGGATGCAATGCCTTCTTACGCACTGATCTGTGCAGAAGACGCTCCTCTCAAAATTTAGTCAGCAGTAAACTGTGGTCGTGAGAGAAGTAGCCTGATTTTTGTAATTGTTTACAGCTACATATCAACGTTTGTTGTTCTTGAAATTATTCTTTCACCCTGATGACAATAAATGAGTCGCTCATTGAAAAATTAGTGAAATAAATCGAATTAAACCTGTCAATATTCCGAGAAGACTTTACGCAATTCATTAGCACGAAAAGTATTACTCACTATAGGTGCTTTCCATTCATTGACAAACGTCGACACAAGTCGACTTGCGTCGCGGTTTTCGTGTTCCATTCTGTGCGTATCGCCGACTGTTGTGACACAAGTCAACAAACGATTACACGCAGGAAAATGAGAGTTATAAACAAAAGCCGCGAGTCGACACAAATCGACGCGCGAGTCGCATGAATGGAAAGCACCCTATGAAGCTCTTCATTTTCGATTACTATCGCATCGGTTGCTATGGCGAAGACAACAGTTTCATCTTCGACCCGAAGACGCAGGCAGAAGTGCCAGCAAAACTGTTGCCATCCCCAAAGCAACCTACGCGATAGTAACAGAAAGTGAAGAACTTCATCGCACAAAAAGGAAATTTCCGCTCTAACATTACTTATTTATTTTTATTTTATTTTTTATTTTGAAGAAAGAGAACCACATAAAGCATATAGTTGCCATTTTATGGTGGCCAGGTAACAATGCATAAATTAGAGGACGAAGACGCAATATAACAAGTAGAAAACAATAATTACATTTACAAAGACAGAAGGACAACAAGAATCTGCAGTGACAGCCTACTTCTGTGACAGATATGATAGGGAAAGGCTTATGAAGGATTTCAATGGAAGTGCAAAGGGGTCGATTTGTGGAGGGAATGAGTTCAACACAGAAGTAATGCGGTAGAAAAACGAACGTTTAGTGAGTGAAAGTTTAGGAATGGGTATGTGGATTAGGGGATGAGAACGGGTAGGGCGGGGTGGAAATTTAAAATTGATAAAAGAGAGCAATGCAGGGCAGTCGATGGTGGAATTGAGAATCTTATAAATAAGTTTGAAATCAGCTATGATCCTATGGGTAGTGAGATTAGGGATGAAGAGAGAGGAGAGAATAGCATTAGTGGACATGCTGCGTAAATGCGGTAAGTATACTATTTTTTTACTATTTTGGCAAAGAAATTGCCGACAAATTCCAGGGATGAGGGGTTGGTTTGTGAAGAGATAGACGGGATGGGACAAGAGTAGGTTCTTCATATGATAACATGAGTTTTGAAGGAGTCACCAAAAAAAAAGGCAAAAGCTGTCTACGGTGAGGTTGGGATGCAATGCCCTCTTTTATGCATTGATCTGCGTGGAAGGCGCGCCTCTCTTTCGAAATTTATTTAGCAGTAAAGAGTGTTGACGTGAGGGAAGTAAGGGGAACAGCCCTTCCTCCCACTCCCACTTGATAGACTCGTCGCGTGATGCGCCCTATCTGTTGTTGGGAAGGTTCGCTCTCAAAGCGACCACTCACTCCAATACACAGAACGCGATAACTCGATGACAGATTGAACGATGGAAAAAATATAAACGCGCTGGGGCCGTTTTCTTCTTTTTTCCATCGGAGCTACGAGAGAGAGGGGGAGAGATAGGAGAATGAAGAGGTTTTTTTTCGTGTGTTTGTGTGTGTGGGGCGGCGATTTGCATGGCGTCGATCTGTTGAAAGCGGCGGGGTTGTAGGCGTGGGTGCGAAATAATGGAGGGTTTCGGAGGGAAATTTGATCGTGTTCCGCTCGACACGCGTCGTGCTGCTCAGAGCGATAGGATTCAGCGCGTAGTGGCATACACGCACGCTCGTGTCTACTGCAGCAATCTTGGGGTGTACGTGGTGCGTTCAGAAAATAGCGATGATGATAATTTTCATCATTTCCATAACTTATCTGCCAATATTTTTCCCTCTTCTATGTCACATTCAATTCTTTTCTGTTTTATCTTTCCCATTTTTATCCTCTATCTACTGGCACGGTAGATTTCATTTATGAAAACACATCAAGCTCTGGTGAACCCGACGTACTGTGTTCAGAAAATAATGGGAACCATGGGTTTTCGACAAAAATATTTATTGATTCGTCTAAATTCATGTTGTCGCCTTCAAATTATCATTCCCATAAATAAGTCCCCAATTATTCCCCAATAGATATTATTCACCCGTTCCAGCACTAATTCCAATCTTCGAAACACTTCTTAAACTTGATATATGGGATAGCCTTTAGCTTTCTCAGGGATTTCTCTTTTAATGTCATCTATGCTTGTAAAACGATAACCTTTTACGGTTCTCGTTTTTTTTTCGAAATAGAAGACATTCACTCGGAGCCATTTCTGGAGAATACGTACGCTGGGGCATCGAAATACGTTTCATTTGGCCAACATCATCATCGTTTTTGGCTAAAAATGAACGAAGAAGCAGTGAAGTGTGAACCTTTGATCGCCGATCTCATAGGAACACTTTTAATCTTAGTGGCTGCCACAGAAAAGCTAAAATATGAATACAGCTGAAATTTTTAAGATACTTCAGGATCGTATATGTGAACATAATAATAAAAAAATTATAATCAGACTATCCAAACTCGCGAGGAATTTAAAAACTTAGTTCCCGTTATTTTCTGAATACACTTCGTCCCTCTTCATAGATATCGCTGAATACGACGTCTGTATAATTCATCAAAGAAGTATCGTCATCACGTGATTAAAACTAACAAATAAAATCCATGAATAAAGATCAATAGTTGGTGGAGAAGATGAAGAGGCAGGAAGGAAGAGCGAAGTTTGTATGATAGCGACAGCACAAGGAAAAACAGGGAATAGGGGGAGATAATTGGATGGAAACAAGCATTCGTTTGAAACATTAACACAAGGGTCACGAATCCTTTTTTGTTTTTAATCTCGAGCTGTTCCAAAGCATAAAGCTCACGTCTTTAATCAGTTAAATTTAACACTCTAACATGAGCTAGGGTCGAAAATATTTCTTTTCTTGCGATTTTTTATGTGATTGCAATATAATGCAACGACCTACAGAAGAGCGTGTCTTATTGTTTCTACGTCCATCTCGCCTCTAAGCTCACACCGAAATACGAGTGTATACTTAGAAATAAGGTCTCTTAAGTCGTTGCTTCGCTGCAAGAAGCGCTATGAGCAATCAATCATCGCCACGTGTTCCTTGGTTCCTCCACTACCATTCTCAATGGCCGCGAAGAAGCTGTCGATCATTCATTGTTGGCACAGCACCCGTTTCAATGGAGCTTCCCCTCACCTCTCCGTCCAGGTGTGTTAAATTCGGCCAGTCATACGATTTTTGCCCGGGAAAAGGTGACGCCTATCGATATTAATCGCAAATTGGTTTAAGTTTACGGTGAAAAATGAATGGATGTTAAAAACGTTCGTAAGTAGTGCCACAAATTCCTTTCCGGCCGCGCAAACGTTCACTTCCAGGCGGATGCCCAAAACAGCTCACCGAAGACCACCAGATGCAGCCCGTGGAATGTGCGGAAGACTTACTGCGCCATTTTGAAGAGGAATGAGATGATTTTTTTGGACACTATCACCCGGTGATTTCCACATGTTGCTCGGCCTAAAGAAACACTCAGGAGGGATGAAGCTCGCGACGGACGGCGAGGTGTAAGAGCAGATGAAGGCCCTTCTTCGCAACGCGGACGGAGGCTGGTATGACGACGGGATTCAAAGGTTCATCGTGCGGATGAGAAAAGTCATTTAACGCCAGGGTGACTACATCGAAAAAGGCCTGAAGCCAAGACCTTTCCGTCGATGTATCCAACAATTTAAATAAAATTTAAATGTCATATTCAATGACAAAAAAATGGGGACCTTACTTTTAAGTTTACCCTCGTAACAAGTGTATTTGTGAGTATCAATGAGGGGGGGAATAAAAAGTGAGAGGTGATACAAAGTAAGAATCCGATCGGTGCCATTGGCGCAGCGAGGGGGAATTTTGGGGGATAAACCCCCCCCCCCCCCAAGAGCTCAGAGAAATTTTTAAGTTTAATCCATTTTTCCATTTTACTTAATTGGATTGATATGCCTAATAGAATAATAATGTAAGGATTAATAAAATATCCCTCAGAAAGCCGTAAAACTCACCTTTTTGAATCATTTATCTTAAAATTCCGCAATTTATTAATCTCGCATCTACCGTTTATCCTGGTGTGTATTCCATACCCCCACACACCCCAGTATAATAATAATAATAAAATGCCATTATTCGGGCGAGGTTGAGACTGGAAAGTCCCCTCTTCCACCTAACCCCTCGATAACGTCAATGCAAGCATATCATAAAATATTAGACAAACGTTTACAGTACCAAGAATATACAATATACACTGTTTGTGAAATGTCAAAAAATATAAACAACTATATGTGAAATTTTTGTGTAAAAAAGATTTAAGCTGGTGGGAAAAAACATGAGGATAAGGGTGTAATATCCTTCAGCGAAAAAACCCACTGCAGGAAAACGCCCACACAAGAAGGGGGGCGTGAAAAACCTGCGAAAACC
Organism: Ischnura elegans; assembly: GCF_921293095.1. Classification (NCBI taxonomy): domain Eukaryota; kingdom Metazoa; phylum Arthropoda; class Insecta; order Odonata; family Coenagrionidae; genus Ischnura; species Ischnura elegans. Next base: position 114,097,541 of record NC_060247.1, read on the forward strand.
TACTGAGTGAAAGCTAATGTCATGTTACATGCAAAATACAACATAGTTCATGAGATGCATAGGATACACAAATATTACACAAGCAATTAAGATATAAAATATAACATGTATATATATACAAGCATTCAGTGATGCATATCACTTTGTCGCAGGTGCTGCTCAGTGTCATGTATACCTACTTGTTGTGAGGTGAAAAGTGCTTTGTGTAGCCTCCTCTTAAAAGATGCCAATGATGATGAGTTCCTAATTGAAAGGTTAAGATTATTCCATTCCCTACATGCAGTAACGGTAAATGATTTGTTGTAAATGACAGTTCGGTGATGAGGTATAACAAGATTGTGATTCCCTCTTGTGTTAGTCATATGGACAGTGTCAAGGCTCCTGAATTCGCATGATAGGTAAGGAGGTGTTTTTGTGTTTAGAATTTGATATGGGAGAGAAAGAGTAGTGGTTGCACCTAAACCCCGCCAGCCTCAATTACCAGCTGCGCCCCTGACCGGTGCAAATAGTAGAGTTCCTCAATTCATTCCTTCCGCCGCTAGGGCTCTTCCGCTTTTTAAATTCTGGCATGCTCGTCTGTTCACGCCGTCTTCCTGCCGAAGCAGCACTCCTTTCTAACGAAAGTCAAAGTTCTCGCGTCAGTTATCGGGAGATAGAATCCGTATCATTATTCCCATTCACTCCGATAGGGAAATGCAAGAGGGTCGTTCAAAAAGTCTTCAGAAAAGGGTAGAATCTTTGTCTCCTTTCAGCTCTATAAATTTTATTGGCAGTTTTCTAAGAATTTTAAGCAGTCCAAAAAGTAGAATTTCGGGATCTCCTTAAAAATAGGAATTTTTTTCGGCGATGATCTGGCTCCTTAGACGTAAACCTTTGTCCACCAAGCCATTTCTTCAAGTTGGGAAATGAGAAAAAGTCACTGGTGGTCAAATCTTGTAAATACGGTGAATTTTGTAACAATTGGAACTACAATTCGGTAATTTTGGCCAATACAACTGCATAGGTGTGAAACCTCGCATTGTCTTATTGAAGGAGGAATTTATTCTCATTCGAATGAGGACGCTTTTCTTGATTCCTACCATCAATCGGTCCAATAACGCGATATTATACTCTCCTGTTATCGATTTTCTCTTGTTTAAGTAATCGGTGAGTTTATTCCGCATGGATCCCAAAATATCGTTGCAATGACCTGAACGGCTCATTTCACCACCTTCACCTGTTTTGGAGCCTATTCACCTCCATAATTCCATTGTTTCAACTGTTTTTGTCTCCGTAATGTAGTGATGAATCCAAATTTCATCAATAGTAATGTATTGACGCGGAAAATCCTCGGGATTGCGGCGGAAAATCGACAAAACAGCCTCGGAGTTGACCACACGATTTCGTTTTTCCTCCACTGCGAGCCACGGCAGCCATATTGCAGTGAATTTTTTCACGTCCAATTTTTCGTGGAAACTTAAAACGACTGTGCTGTGCAATATGCCTGTGGCCTCAACCATATCGCTAACTTTGATTTGCCTATCACTGACAGCCATATCGTGGATTTTGTCAATCATTTCGGGGAAAGGCACTACTACAGGACGTCCGGCACGATGTGCATTTTTTTTATTTGCGGCCACGTTTAAATTCTTTACCCGATTGTAAATAGCTGCAAACACAAGAGCTTATGTGACAGAAACTTCATACAGCTCAGCTTTGATTTCTTTCAGCGTTAACCCTTTTGAAAACAAGTGTTTGATCACTGCACGAAATTCACTTTCATCCATTTTCATAAACAAATGAAAATTGCTCACTACAATCGGTAACAACAATGAAGCTATAGCATGAATACTGCTGCAAAGGCCGTATCACACTAGCGACTGCGGCCGGCGCTGCGGCCGCGACTGCGACTGGCCCGTCGACCAATCAGAGCGAGGCAGTCGACGCTGCGACTGCGACTCAGAAGAATAGCCGACCGGCTATTTTTCTGAGTCGCAGTCGCAGCCAATCAGAGAGCTCCATTTAAATCTCGCGCGCAAGCGGCAGACGTGTTTGTTTTGGTTACCATAGCGAGGGAACTTCAAGAAGGTTGTGAGATGCTGAGATAATTTCAGATTTTTAAAGTGAAGATGGAAGCCCAGCATATTGGATATTGGACCCGAGTACACAGATAAGTAATAATGAAGTGCGTTTTAACATATTTTAGGAGCAATTTCAACAATTGCTGCTCTCTATCCATTCTTTGGGCTTTCGTAAACAAACAAGCCACAAGCAGAAACGTTCATACGTGCGTATGCGCGACCGTGGCGTCGGCCGCAATGTGTGATGGGGTGCAGTCGCAGCCGCAGCCGAAATCGCGGTCGCAGCGGCGGTCGCAGTCGCTAGTGTGATACGGCCTTAACTCGAGCAGCTGAATATTCAAGAATGCTACTTACTGAAAAAATTAATTTTTTGTATTAAGATTGCAATCATTCAGAAGTTCTAAGGACTTATTAAGCAACCCTCATAACATAAGGTTGCAAACATAATTTTGGAAGTCATATTCTAATTCAATATCAAGGAGAGAGTGAAGGTAAGTGATTAGCCGTTTGCGAAAGGCTAAGACAAGTTTTTCATCTTTAAGGTACAGGAAAATATGAGCAAAAATTTATTTTAGAATTTATTTTTATCTATAAGAAATTTATCCTGAAAATGCCAGTGCGATGTCGTATTTTGTGGCATTAAACCCTGATGAAAACAATCTTCAAGTGTCAAGTGAATGGATGGTAAGAACGTAAAAGGAAGATATGGACCATGTAATGAAGGAAGTGAAAGAAAACGTATGTATGAAAAGCTCAGATTCTTCATTAGGTATGAAAACATTAGCTGATAAGAGAATTTAATAGGGAGCTGCGTCAAATGATTCAAGAATTTTTTATCGGTAACCATGACGATGTGAAATTCCTGTACCACATTTCTTTATTCTTTTAGTAAATTTCAATTTTTGAAATATCATAAAATGATATTGAAAAAAAGGAACAGTCACTATTGAAAGGTTAGCAGATAGGAGAACGGAATGGAGAGCTTAGTTAAATCAATCTTAGAATTCTTGACCATTGACCATGATGACGTAATAATTCCAATGCCACTCTTCTCAATTCTTTTAGATTTCTTAATTCTGTAGATGGTGGGAACAGAGAAGGAAGATCTCAGATAAATATATGGACCAGGTATTGAAGGGTGTGAAAGAAAAGAAAGAAACTCTTAAGTTAGGTATTAGATAATATATGATAGAAGACTCGATCAGATAGCGGCGTCAAACCAGCATTTAGATCGTAGAGGAGTGATGAGGATTTGAAATTACATCGCAGATACAATTTAATAATTAATAGGTTTTAAACCATTGAGAGACCGTTATAGATGGCAATATTCCACTCGGAATTTGGATGCAATTGCCCTTTTGGCTGAATTGCATGTAGGAGACCGTATGTAGTCAAGAGTATTCGAATGCTAGTGTGTGTGAGCAAGGACATTTCATAGATGAGCCCCCAGTCTGCAGTGGCAGATCCAGAATAGGGACAAGGGGGGAACTAAGTGGGGATTAGCCTACCAGCAGTATTGGGGGTGCGAGAAAAATTAAAATTCTATCTAGCGTAAATTGGATACTCAAGGGGGGGCTATAGATCCGCCACTGCCAGTCCGTCCCGGTAGAAGCTTGGTTCATGTTGGTTCACTTATGGCGTGTTTTAATCGGGATTTCAAAAATGCCCACAGCGCGAATTTGGCTGCAAAGCGATTCATTTATTTTCATTATTTGCAATCGCGGTGGTCTTGATTAGATTCGCCCCGTAATGAGACATTAGTAGGAAGGAAAACATAATGAAATGACACATGAATGGAGAAGTCCTCAGGGGTAGACAAAGGTACAGTTACGTTGGACATATCAAGAAGGATATGGGAGGTAAGAGTCCCAGGGAGGTAAAAGAAGTGGCTTGGGATAGGGAGAAATATAAATAAAAATAATAATTTAAAAAATAATACTAATAATTGAAACAAAGGGCAGCAGTATACCAATCTCAGTGTTGCAATACTCTGGACATTTGCAATTCTATGAACATTTGCAACCGCGGGGAAGAGCCTTGAAAAGTAATAAATTTGATGGATAACACTATCATAAGCATACACTTCTCCAATAACAATAATTATAACTTAATAACTTAACCCCTTAGCCTTCCTATTAATGTCCCCCTTTCCTTCGCCCGGCAAAGATACGGCCTTGGGGAATTCATTTCTTTCAACTGTTCAATGACCGTATACAACGTCCATTAACTTATATATGAAGTTTGGTTAACAATCCTTATTATATCTTATTTATCCGTAAAATTTGGATCGCTCTGCTCTTCAGCGACGCGAGTGGCGACAATTTTAAACCGATTAAAATGCACAGACGGTGAAATAACACCTAAAGGCCGAATGAATAGTCATCTATTGTCACATTAGTACATAAGAATTAGCATTGAGAGTGGATATACCACCTAAAAACTCGACAGATCTTGAACCAATGAGACACCACTAGAGATGGTAATAATGGACGTGGAATATTAGGTAGGATTGCTTTACTGCTAAAATGCTTATAACAATGCTTGCATTATTATACAACAAATCAATCATAGCAATGTGACATAGCAACCAAAACAAAAAAAAACACACGGGTTTAAATCGTGGCCAGTTGCTGTTCATAATGTGCGATTTTAACTGGACAAAAAGATTATTATCAGCAGTACTGGAGACAGCTCCCGCACGACTGAAACCGTCTAGTGTGAAATTGTGCATTTGTTTACGTGGATCACTAAGCAGAAAGACGATATGGTAGCCGTGTGGCCCCAGTGGCACTGGACGGCAGCAATACGGTTAAAAATCGTGCCCGGGTTTTAATGATGTTTTAACCGTACAATGTGAAATGTATCGTAAACTTCTTTGGTGGACTAATAGAAAAAGGCCCGAGCGGTTTTTTCCCGCACAGGCGAAAACGTGTGAAGTGCAAGGAGCTTAAGGAAGAGCCCCGAGCTCGAAACGTCGGCAGAAAAGGAGTTGTTAACCCGGTGGAAATCCCGAGAAATGTGTACCCGCATAATTTGCCGGGAAAGCATCAAATATTATTTCATTCAAAATGCTTGTTGTCGACGTAAGCAGCCAAGGGCATTCAAATATTGACCCCTGATATATGCCTGTGTGTTTGTGATAGCAGTCATCATTTTTCGTGGAGCACAGATATCGCCGCACTACGAGCCATCGTCCTCTGGATTATCCGCTCCCGAATTCCGCCGGGAAAAAAAGGAAGAAGAGGAACGGGTGACGTTAATGTCCGTCCTGCTCCACCGCCGCCACCTTCGGCGGGATTTATTCCTTTGATTTCCGGAGCGGGGAGGAGAGGACAGGGACGAGTGTGGAGATAAGCGGACGACTGGGTCCTTCCTCCATTTGCGGGTTGTGAATGACCAACGCACAAATAATACAACCGAGGGGTCTACATAGAAGTAGTCCCATCCCGTCCCATAGGAGGTTGATTTAAGTTATCACTTCGGTCGCTTTCTGATCAGTTTTCGAAAATGTCCGAAAAAGGTTATTACATGCATACATTATAGATATGCTGTTGCACATATACAGATCTATTCATTTTTACATTAATATCAGCACTCCTCTTCCTAAAACAGCAAGGGTATCATTACGTATGTCAGCATTTGTTATCACAGAGTTATATCATCGAAGGAACTATGTGACTTGGGAATTGAAAGTGAAATTCCTACTATAGCAGTCTCAAAACTATTCTACTGAAGTACTTAATTGTTGAACAGAATGTCATGTTGAATAATTTAGTACATCTGGTGGAAGGAAATGTGATGTCAAATGGTATTTATTTAAGAAATGGTGGACAAGTAATGATTCTATTTCATAATATGTACAATGGTATCAATTCAGTTAGCTGACATCGAATACGCAGTGGATATACATTTAATATTTGCATTGTCTCAATACATGGCGCATCCTATGCAAAGAAGCCGGCATGGAAGTATACAATTCTTAGAAATGTTTTTACCCTTTCAGTGCTATAAGCATAATTTTTATTCCAAATAAAGGAGCCAAAATCTACAATAGGATATAAATATGTATATTTTTATTAAATTTTTAATATCTTAAAATTATTTTGCAATTCCAATAATAAAAACCCAAGATGCGAAAAGGCTCGGTGACAACGGAAGAAATATGTTAACCAAAAGACAAATATTCATCCAATAAAACTCCCAACTCACATAAATTACAGATTTTTATTGCAAAGGTTGAAAAAAACCAAAAGAAATGTCCGTGGCGTAAGATATATATTTTCATCTCCTCTCCTTTCTGAGAAAATCAAATTAAATTTTGGCTGGCAATTAATTTCTCGTGAGTAATGAATTGAAGGCAAATAAATCTGTTTTTTTCACACACTCAGGGTAAGAGAGGATTTTGATCCTTCCCTTGGACCACCTCACAGAGCGAGGATTTTTGTGGTTTGGGGGTGTTCAAAGGTTTAAACTGGATATAATTCCAGTACCCCTCGTCAGTGTACAATTACCCTACCAATACATACGCTTCCCACTTTCAAATAGTGAGAAAAAATGTAATAAATATTTGTTAACTGGCATGAGTTGGTAAACTTCTTGAATAAATTAATATCTTCCTACACTTGAACTCATACTCAGTTTTACTTTTACTTCTCGCATGACGTGACACACATTAAACAAACTGCAATACATAGATACGTGGCTAACAACGTTCCCTGTTACTACGATAAATACTCAAAGATAATAACCAATTGTGAAATCCTGATTGATTCTCCAACAATAAAATGATAAACAATTTAATTAATGAATTAACTTGCGAACAATATCCTGTAAGCAACTGTTTAGAAATAAAATGTTCAAGAACAAATATTTTCCATGTATAATGTTAATTTTCTGCTAATTGAAACTACAAACTTCACACACAACACAGACAAATGAGCGAAATAATTACTGCATCGTAAACTGGCTGGTTGCGATGAGCATTTTTATTGGTATATCTACTGTACATGCATTCGACGTGACCGGCACATAAGGGGTATTTTAAAACACATCTAAGCGTGCTTCGACTTGAATTTTATTTGATAAGGACACGGTAGAGCTCACCTCAGACCACGGACTTATATAAGCCCCAGACTAAGCCGTTGCAACGTATGGCGTTTAAGCACCAACGCGCTGGTGTTTAAATTCCACACATTACATTCTACACGTTCATGCAGGGTAGGAGAGGGTCAGTTTCTTTCACGTAGTCACCACACACGGTGAGTAATTATGGACTGTTGTGGTGTCCAAAATCTTGAGTGTGATCACAATCATTTTAATGTGAATAAAAATCAAACATTCTTTTCGTTATATTTCTACAAATATTAGTAAAATTACTTGGAAACCCCCGTGGAAAAGCAAAACCAATTTATGCCGTAAATTTTATGGTTGAATTTAATTTGAAAGGGTAAAAAAATTAGGGTGATAAAGTCGTTTCATCCCTTCCCTCGTGTAGAAAAATCCGCTGATTTTAGTGAATACAATGATTCGAGTTATAAGTTGTGTGGTGACCAAAATCTCAAACCGGAATATGAACCCAGCACCTTTGAAAGGGTGACCAAACACTCTGCCCTTTCAGGCGCCATACATCCCCTTGCTGTGACTCCTAAAATTGCATTTTATTCGCACACATTTTGAAAAAATCGACTTTAGGCTCGCTAAACCTGTACCCTGACCCACTGTGGTAAAGGGAGGAGAGGAGACACCTTCCCCCGACCCCCGCCCCACCCCTTCGACATCGCCATTGTTGCCACCCCCTCGAGTGAAGGGTCGCCTTCCATTGTTCCCGGTCCGCGCTTTCCCCTCTTCATCCCCCCCACGCCCCCCGCCAATTTCATTTTTCGCCCTCTCAAGTGCTTTTTAAAGGGCCGTGTGGTTGGGTCGAAGATAGCCACCACAAGAGACCCTTCCCTTCGCCGCCTTTTCGGGCCTTGCTGCCAGTGCTGCTCATACCTCTGCGCCCGTGTGGGACACCTTTTGTCTTCAACACGAATTAAAAAAGAGAAAATAATGATAATAATGGGAAAATGAGAGGATAGAGTTGACTCCGTGGTCCGTGACAATCATTCCTACGAGGTTGAAACGGGCGTGGGTAGCCGCCGCGCAGTGGATTCGACACGAACTCGAATGGGTCGTCTACGTAAAGGAGCATACCACCACAGGGGCTGAACCAAGATTATTCCTAGCAAGGAGGATTCTCAAGTCGGTAAAGAGATGTGTTTTCACGCCCCGCGTTTTTGAATGGATTTTCAAACGTCACCACTCCCGTCGATATTGATAGTGTGATCCGAATTTCACGTGGAAATATAGGTTTTTAAAGTAGGGTGTTTCAGGAGGAATGTGCAATACTTCAGGAGGCGGTAAGGGAGGCAATTTTAAGCATTTTTGTCCTATAAATATGGGTTCGCAATTCCGTTGTTGCTGAGCTATTGCAGCGGAAGCATTTTTTATATTATGTAAAATTTTAGGTTTTCCCGGCGTATAGATTGATGAAAACATTTTTTATATGCACTTTGAAGGTTTTTCGGTTTTTTTAACGATTTTTCTTGGGTCCCCAGCCTTTTCGAAATCTTATCATAGCTCTAGATTTTTAAGGACATAAAACATTTAACATTGGACGAATGTTTGCAATTGTAATTGTCGGAATAAATCTTAACATAGGTGAGATTTCGCAGTTCTATTGTTGATTCTCGCTCAAATCTCTCGTTTAATTAAACTCAAACATTAATTGTTTCATTTGAATCGCACCGACCATTATAATCACTAATTTTTGTCCAACCTTAAGTATTTAATGTCCTTAAAAATACAAAGCATTGAAACAAATCTCGAAAAGGCAGTATACTCTAGAGGAACAGTTGCCATGGTAACTGCAAAGAGCATCAAAAAAATGTTTACGTTGCCATAGCTGGGTAACTAAGGAGTTGCAACCCCATGTTTATGGGCAAAAAAATCTTAAAATTGTCTGCCCTACCACCTCATGCAGTATTGCAAATTCCCCATGAAACACGCTGCATATAATATGCAGAGATCTGATATTTAAATGAAGTGAACGTATTTGAATTACTGTTGATGATCTCATTTTTGGTCATTTTCACTATTAATTGATACATTTAAAAAATAATTTTTATTTTTAATACACTCCAAAACTCGTTCGTGTAATCGTTGCATTTGATTAATCGTTTCATCTTTTTAAACAAAAGTGTAAATTTAAATTCCAAGCGAGTTGATCGAAAGGCAGTTTTTAGCCACGTCATCCAAAGGTGTAAATTTTTGTGGAAACATATTCATTTATGCTTAAAGTGGCTAAATTAAACATTTTAATAGTAACTTAACCAATGGTATTATATCATAGAATATATAGTAAATTGGCCAATAAATAATAATAATAATAATAGATGCCTTCATTCGGGCGGGGTTGAAACTAAAAAGTCCCCTCCTCCACCTAACACCTCGTTTGCGTCAATTCAAATATATAAACAGTAAATGAGCATTTAAAATACAAAAATATTCAAATTTTACTCTAACAGTGAAATTTAAAACAAGATAAACAAGTACAAGTGGAAATTTCGTGCAAAAAAAGATTTCTGTTTGTGGGAAAAATAAAACACACTGCAGGAAAACGCCCACACAAGAAGGGGGGCTTGAAAAACCTGCGAAACCCTACTGAGTGAAAACTAACGTCATAATACATGCAAAATACAACATAATGAATGATGTACGTAGTAAACACAAATAATGGTTAAATTAATGGCGATCTTGGGTCTTAGAGAACGGCCCCCATTACATTTCTATGCCGATAAATTATGAAAGACTTTCTAGTTTCCATTTTCTCTCTTTCCACTTCGCCATCCCTCCCCCCGTGTCCCCCTCCCACACACCCATTTCAATTACCTTATTGCGCGAATCCTAACGGCGTAAGCCTTCACAAGTACTGCAATTGTTTGAAAGAGAAAGATATGTGCCACATCGCATTCGTCAAGGCGAGCCTAGAAAATGTGGAAAGCATATGGGATAAGATGCAAAAAGATTTAATCAGGGTTTGCAAGTGAAACGAAACGAAAATGTTTCGTTTCGAGCCGGAGGGAAACGAAAATACTATAGGTTAAGGTTTAGTTTCGTTCCCGCACGAAATAATACAACCAAGTGGACCACATAGAGGAGGGCACATCCCATTCCATAAAAAGGTCGATTAAAAGTTTGAATCACACCATCATTTTCCCTACCCCTCAGAATGATAGCTCCAGCGATAGGTTTTCAGGGACCAAAAGAGTGATCGCTCGAGCCATAATTTTCTGAATCACACAGTCATTCCCACCGTCCCTTTTTCCAGCGCTTATTCCGTCACTTCCCCTATTTGCAATTGTCAGTCAGTTAAATACCAAGCGTGGCGTTGCAGTTTCAATTCAGCTTATCGCCTAAAATTTCAATTTAAATTTCAATGAATTTGTATGCACCCGGTAATTCGCCGCAATGGTCAATGGAGGGTAGCAATCCCTCTGTTGACGGAGCAGGCTGAGGAAGGGACTACATTCTGACTCCAGGGCGATACAGCCCAAGTAGCAGACCCCTGGTCTTCTTCGCAACTTCCTTCCATCCTTCTTCTTCCTCAAATCCTTTCATACTTTCTCCCCATCTTGGATCTTCCTCCACTTCTTCTTCCATCTAGTCTGCCTTCTAAAACTTGTAACCTACTATTTCCCAATCTATTCTTTGTCTCCATGCCCTGCCCGTCAAATTCTATACTTCAAAGTTAAATCCTTCATTGGTTTTACACTGGGTTAAAATCTCCAAGATTGCAGACGTTATGTTAGACTATTTGTTATCTAACGTCCTAAGAGCTGAGAAGATACCATACTCAAATTGGTCTGGTATTTATCAGCTTCCCTTCACCATGCTGAAGATATGATAGGTAATATGCAGACAGATAAATAACGGATAAACTGGGCCACTAGATTTTCTTTGGATATGAGGATGTTAGATAAGTAATATAACGAAACTTCGGCAGTTATGGAGATTTTAACACAATGTTAATCCTGACAAGAATTTATCTGTACTATCTACCAAGAAATCATGAAACGCTACATCACCATATTTTGCATTTATTGACTTCCGTTAATAGCATTTTCTTAATGCAGATTCTTCAATTCCTCATTCCTTACAATCCTCTGTTATCCTTCCATATTAATTTTTCTTCCCCACTCTCGCAACAAATTCTCTTTTTTTCCCTCAACGTCTATGCTTCCGAACAACAGATGACTTGGTATGATGACACTTCTTTCACTTGTCTTCAATGTTGCAATGACAATATAATTACCACCAGGAAAGGGAGGCGATATTCGCTAACTTTCTCCCGAACACAACTACTCAATCGTTCGCTTTCTGGATGTTTGTTGAAATTAGTCGTCAAGCGCCCGCCTCCGTGAACCCTGCGGAAGTAGGGCATTCGATAAATTAATAAGGAAGCACGCCGCTGCGGAGTAATTAAAGAGTTCGCCGCAACACTCATGCTCCTCTGCGGCAAAGAGCCCTGTCATCCGTCGAGGACTGAGATTATCAAAACTCCAGTAAAACTCTCGATCTATCAAATGCAGTCAGTTGTTTTCCGTTGCTAACGCCTGGGTTGCACGTGGCAGTAGACTTCTATGGCAGTATAGCGCATTTCGCATTTTGTTGACAGTACGGGCCCTATGCGTTGCCTGTTCCCCATTGTGTCGACAGAACAGCCCTGAGAACAGTGTTGTAAAACTTCCGCCCCGCCAGTAGTCATCCTGCCAGCGAATGCAACTACTCATAACAGTGCCCCAAAATGGTGCAGTTCATTCTGGGGAATTAGGATCGCACGAAAAGAACGTAAATAAAGAAATTTTGAAGCGTAAATGGTAATCCTTTTTCCCCGGGAATATAAGCTGAAAAATCTTTTTTTGTCGTTTTAATATACTAATTCAATATGCACAAGCTGAATAATGGAATGAAAAACTTCTAATGTAAAAAGTAACAATGAGTTGAAGATTAGTAAAATTTATCACTCCTTCTGAAATTGAAAAAATGTCTACTCCTTCCATATAATGCATTTTTTGGTGGTTCTGGCTTATATTTCATGAAGGGCGGGGTTGAATGAGGCGAGGATATGATATCAGACGGATAACTGGCTTTTCAATGCTCATCATCATCATCATCACTTGTCAACAATCCTAAGATTGGTTTGACGCAGCTCTCCACTCTATTCTCCCATCAGCTAATCTCTTCACCCCTACGTATATCTTCTTTCTTACATCCTTCTTTGCTCGTTCCATATATTTTGTTCGAGGTTTCCTTTTCCGTTCTTGCCGTCTACTTGTCCCTCGACGATTGTCTTCATCAGGCCATCATGTCTCAAGATATGATTGTCAGTGTTATTGAAAATACACTATAAGCGAAATGTGGTTTCTAAGCGATAAATCGCAAATACTAGCGAAACGGAAATGTCCCAACAGTTCCAATGCTTTTCATGACGACAGAGGTTAAAAAACAAAAGAAGTCGGAGTTGCAAAGGAGAAATAATTTTATCTCACCTTCTTTATGAAAACATGAAAATGCAACTTTGCTTAACAAATATTTCATGCGACAAATACATTTTTTTATTCTGTAATTATTTTCTTTGCCTGTGTTGTAAAATCAATATTTTTATCTAGGGATACAACCATAGCCATCGCCCCCATGTGCACTCGAAATTGAACTTCTTCCACTTCGCTAATAGATCGAATAAAGGCTTCAATCTATTCGCGCTCTCTTTGCAGTGCTTCGCAGTCGCTGTCGCACGTGCGAGTCGTCCATTAGCGGTCAACTTCGATAGCTCCATTGTCGAAAGCGAAATGAAAAGTAATTGAGCCCTTTATAATACTTTTCCGATGAACAATTTGTCATGAAAATTGGAAACCATATAATCTTACTGAGCCCGATTGCATTTCTTCGTTACTTATCGATGGCTAAGTTCTCACAACACGTATCTCAAAAAAAAGCAACTTTTAAGGAGAGCAAAAAAAAAGATTTATTTTTTCATTTGAATATAATTTTAATTGAAATTAAAAACCAAAAATACATTAAAATGAAAAAGAAGAATACATTTGCAAGCAAAGAGTTGTCTTTTTCTTGAATTTTATTTTTTATTAACAGTATTATCAGTATTAACTCAGACCGGCCAAATTTTGAGATACGTGCTGTTAGAACTTAGCCATCGTTATATTATCAATGCAAATGACCACGTATTATGGCATACGAGGGTATCTGCTATTTCTATCATTATCATAGCAAAGCAATATCTTGAATTTAGGTGAAAAAAGCGCGGTTGAAGAGCATTTCAAATCCTATGTTGTTGATCATGTGTGGATAGACATCATAAATAGAGTTAATAAGCCAAACTATCCGTCAAGAAAAGGTCCAAAGCACAAAATGATCCTCCGAAACAGCTTTCTAACACTGAAATATTCTTTCCTGTATTGGGAGATAGGGGATTGGAACGGTCTTCCTAAGGTAGTTTTGAACACTTCCCGTATAACCTAAAGAACTTCATGAGAAGGTAAAATAAAATTGAATTGTAAGGTTCTTCTTCATTTATGTATGTTTAGTATGTTTATGGTTAATTTTATAATTTATTACTTGTTAATGAGTTTCTCCATTTACATCTACGTCTTTTTTCCATTTAACTTGGGTAACACCAATCCATATTACTACCCGACCGAATGGTTGACTTGTTATTATATTTTCGATGATAGTAATATAATGTATATTAGCAGACTTTCACTGGGCCAGTCCCAAACTTGACTTTCCGTCCGCGCGCTACGGACACTCCTTTCCTTTCCGCCTGCTTGTAAACAGTGCGCTTTCCGAGCTGCATTTGTTTCTCTCTCTTCCCCCCCCCCCCCTTCCATTGCAGTGCCCTTGACCCAATTGTCAGTGCAGCGGCGCGCGCGGTGACTCTCCGTGACGCCGCAAACACCACCATCACTCCCCTCCCGTGACAGCCCCTCCCCTACCTCTTATTCTTCTTCTTATCCAACCTCTTGAGACATTCCCTTCCATCCTCCAAGACAATAGGCCCACTTTCCTCAAATGAGAGTCTACGGAGTGATAGCGCTAAGCACTGAGGTTTTGGAGATGCCTATTATTGCGGACAAAAGCGAATTCATCGTATTCTTTCAAATGCCTTATAATGGTGTAGTAGTCTAGCGTGAACATTTCATTGCATGACCCGAATTTTATTCTCCATTCACTGTCATCGTCATGATCAACAGTCATCAGTCCTGGGATTGGTTTGTGGCGGCTCTCCACTCAATGTTCTCATCGTTTATTCTTTCAACATCTACGTAATTCTTCTGCTTTACGTCATTATCATCTGCACCTGGGGATCGGGTTGGTGTGGTAGCTAGAGTGTTGGCTTCCCACCCGGCGGGCTCGGGTTCAAATCCCGGCGGTGGCAGAGAATTTTTAGAAACTGCCCGATCCCTGCTTGAATGTTGTGTGGAGGACATTTCAAGCGCCACACTCCGTCCGTCGGATGGGACGTTAAGCCATGGTCCCCTTGGCGCCTCTCGTTAAGAGCAAGCTAATACCGACGCCGGGTTTCTCTCCACCCTACCTTACCTACCCCTTCTCTCATGGCGCAAATGACTTCAGCTGTCGGTCGCCTCCTCCAAATACTATACCATACCGAAAAATCTCACCCATGACCAAACTCTGCCACTCTTCCGTTCAGTGGTAACTTTCATTAGACCATCAAGTCTCACGATGTGGACCATGTAACTGTCGTCTCATCTACCGAAGGTTTCCAAAGACTTCACTCCTCTCCTACTTTTCTTAGAACTTCCACATTACTCACACGATCCATCAATTTTCTCATAAATACTCTACACAGGATTCTCCACTCCCATGGTTCCATTGATCCCCACCGGTCGCAATAAAATAGCGGCGCTCCAGTCGCTAGGATACAAGTCAACTTACGTATTAGCCCGCAAGAGATACGCTACGCGTTGAATGTAATCGTTCATTGCTCAAACTCAAGATCAATTTCATATCAAATAATTTAAAGAAAGGAATTAGGCATTTACAAGTGAAATGTTCTCCCTTCAAAACAATATGCATGTGCTTGTAAATGTGGTCCAGTGGTTATGGTGCTGAAATTCCGAAGCTCCATGTTCGATTCCAATCTTTGGTATTTTTTTCATAATTTCCATCTACTTTTTATTTAGCAGAAACCTGCTTTTCACAATTACATTCAGGCTTTTCACTGAAAATTTTAATTCTGTGCGAATTTCTGTGTTTTTCTATACTTGTGTATTCTGATGTTTTCCCATTTTTTCGCACGGAAGCTTCCTTTGAATTATCACATTTTCGTATCGCAACTCAACGCATTATCAATATACCCATGTGTTTGGTCTCCTTTTATGTTGCTGTGGACTAATTCTTACTATTCATGCTCAGTTTTCAAATAGGATTTCTTTATTAGTCAAACTTTTAACTCCCTGTGGAGTAGGAAAAAACGTAATCGGAGACGTAATCGGATTAGTCTATTTTGCCGACTATTTCCCTATTTCTAGGTCCATCGCTACCCAAGTAGCAGGTACTATTCCTTCACCTCAAGTCCATGGTTTCCTAGCCCTTAAGAGTGCCGGGAAGCGCTACCGTTCTCTCGCGAAAAGTGCAGCCCTTCTGCAATGTCACTCTTAGATGCTGCCAGCTCACTAATCATTCAATAGTCAATATTCATTTTATCTCAACATTAACTATTTCAATTAAAATACAAAAATTAACTCATATTACCAAGCATTCGTCAAATAATACATTAAAAAGGTGAAACCATATATAATAAAGATTTCCCAAAGTTTTTGAATACATACCTTTAGTTGTTTTTGATATCTAATTTTTTTCCTAAGCCAGTGGCGTATCCAGGGGTGGAGTACGGGGGGTCCGGACCCCACCCTCCCCCCCCGAAATATAAAAACACAATTACTGTCCTTCATAAAAGAAAACAAAATATTGAAAAATCAGGAATTTACAAAATGCTTCTTTAACAAATCAAGTTTTTGCGATTAAGAAAAGTGTTAAAATTAGTTTAAAACCCATGAATTAGTGCCCGGTTTTTCAAAAATTTTCCCCCCTGGTTTTGGACCGCGCCCTCCCCCCTCTCCCCCGAACGAAATTCCTGACTACGCCACTGTCTTAACCTACTGCAAAATCAGCAAAAATGCATCGGCACTTTTAGCCTAGTAACTAGAAAATCGGTTGCGACTCAAAGGGGTAGTTTCGGGATGGTCATCACCTCTTCTCTTCCACAGCAGGCCAATAGTTTGGTTACCTTTGCATTGATATGCAGCTTGTAACTAGTCATTGTGTTTTCCGTAGTTAATTGATTTTTCTTCAGGTCTCCATTTGTGTGTGCTCCCCGTTCACTGCTTTTTTTGTAAATACATGCATGGTTTCTCGTGAAAGTTACGCGTCCTCTAACTCTCTCATTGCTAATTCACATTCAAATTGCAATCGGCTGAAACTACTTAAAACCCTAGGATCTCAGATTTTCCCGGCAAATTTGTAGTAGGAAGAGTTCGGGTGCCCCAACGGGTCCAAGAGTTGATTTCTTCCAACGTTCCGAGCGAGTTGGTCAGTCACCGTTTTCAGGCTGATCTATTCACCCTAAAGACAACGGCAGGATAATCGCTCGAAACGTTGGTAGAAATATACCGTTGGAGCCAGTGGGAAACCTTAGAACTACTCCTACTAATTTATATACCTTCTACGAATTAAGGGAGAAACTTTTTTTGTTCCATTTATTTTCATTTTTTTAGACTGTCGTCTATTCTGGCTTCCACGACTTAGTTTTATATCATAGTTTAAGAAGAGTTATTCATTTTACATTTTTTTAATGCAAAAAAACTAAGTCTTCCACTACGTACTCATATGATACAACGCAGAGATTATACTCTGAATCGAACCATTCTGAAAATTCTTTCCCTCTCCGCAAGATAAATACCTTAATTGATTAAATACCTCAATTCATTAAATACCTTAATTTAACTGGATTTCAATGTTTAATAATGATCAATTATGGCTCTTAGCTCTTGAAAAGATGTAAATAAATATTTACTGATCAAAAAATAGTAAAATGACTGATTTCAATAGTTTTTTGTTAAAAAAAGGTTGAGGGAGAAAATAAATAAATGATAGCAAAACCAAAAGGGCGTCCTATGAGGGATCGCCGATGTGACATTAATTTTAAATTGACAGATGTGGATATTGTATGCACCATCCATTGCATTTTTATTTCATCGTTCTGTAATTGGTATACCATACCTATTTGCTTGGTCTCAGACTGTGTAGTGAAGTAACAGAATTAACTATCGCCGATAAAATTCAGCGATCATTGGAAATCATCAACTGTGTTACATTTTCAAAAAGTATAATTTAAAAATCGTAATTTTTTTCGTTTATATCTTTACGAGTAAAAAGTAACGTTGCTTCTATCTGAGTTATATCCGAGTTCGTAGAGCAGTGATTGTCGCTTGTTCCCGTTCCCTAACAACTCCGCGATCAAACGCATCCGTGCATCGTAACCAACGTCTTTCAGGCAATCTCGCGCCGCGGCACTGGACCCAGGGCTGCAGAGGCGCCGGCGCCAATAAGGAGCGGGGCGTCACCTCCCTCTCCGTCCCTAGAGTGTCCTCCTCCATGCACCTCCGAAGCACATACTATACGCGTACATACGCGCACGCTGCAAATAAGTGCACTACATATATTCGTATCGACAAGTGCATTTTACCAACACAAGCGTGCGACGAGAGAATATCTGGGTCAAAGAAACGAAAATAGTAAAAAAAAAAATAAGAAGAAAATAGAAGAAAGAGCTCGCTCGCTCCGCAACCCTGAAAAAAGCCCGGTTGCGGCGTCGCGTCCGGCGACTCGAGTGCGTGCGTTCTTCCGCGGTGCACTCATGCACGCGGGCTCGGAGCGAGAGAAGAGTTTGGCGGGAAGGCCGCGGGGAGGAGCCGCGGTCGGCCCCTAGTCTCTCGAGATGATAAGAGGGAACTTCACACATCGCCGAGGTTTTCCGCGAGAAGAGTAGAAAAGGGTCTGAGGGATTAGAAGTGATCACAGGAGATATAGCAAATATTTAATGTTAGCCTTGTTAGAGGGAGAGAGAGAGAGAAAAGACAACAGGCTTAGCGCGAGGAGTGCTGAATGAAGCACCTGCTATTCAGGAACGGTTATCGGGTTTCCATTCGGGTCAATATCTCCATGCAGGTCTGTGCCTTTTTCCGATGCGGCGGTTCAGCAGTTCAGTTCTATTCCGAACAGGCAAGCCAGTTTAAATTTTTTTAAATAACAGTGCGCCGGTTTTTTCTGAGTATTTAATGTGATAAACCACCCACGAAGTGTCCCGAGGTCTACAGTGTTTGTTTCATGAAATTTATTACTGCACTGTTTTTAACCGAATGGTTCCAGCCCTGGTTCACCTGTCTAGTTGAAAAAAGAGGTTGAGCAGTAAAAAATGGTTCAACAGGAAAGGAACGGTTAAGTAAAAAAATCTGCTAGGCAGCAGAAAGAAATGTGTTTATGATGTTTGGATGTTAAAAATAACTATATTTTCAATTAATATAAAGTAAAACGATCATTACTGCTTCAGTATCATTTGTGAGTACAAAGGCTTATTTTCTGCTACGAATTCCTGTGTGGGAATTCGTTCATCCCCTGAACGACTAAGTACTTTTATTAATGGTGGGCGGATTTTCGTGTCCACATCTCATCTTTTTTTGTTAAGGGCTGCGTTGTCCTGACAACCCCCACCACACACTTATTGAGGCGGATTGCGCGGAAGCATGTAGAGTTAGAAATTGGATTTTTGTCAACGGCTTTCGGGAGCAGCTGCGTGTTGCGCTTTGTCATGCGAGCTTAAGCGTCCATTACAGGTCGCATCATCAGGCGATAAAGGCATTTCATTCACCAGGCATTTCATCTCGCTGCGAAAGCATGGGCGTACCCAGCGAGGGGCAGGGGGGGTAGCTGCCCCCCCACCAGGAGCAAAAATCGCAAAAGTCTTTAAGCAAAATCAGTACTGAATTGAAACCAAAGTGTTCAACAAATTTTCTTTGAACCTACTAAAAATGATATGTGTATAAGATATTTAATTAAAATAAAACTATTTTTTCAAGGATATAATCTCATAAACTAATAAAGCGCTGTTATAATTTTCTAAAAATACTGGTTTCATTCACCTTTTCCAAGCTAAAATGTCACAACTTCACTTGCCCCTCTAGACCATGGCTTGCCCCCCACCCCCTACTTATGATCCTCGGTACGCCCTTGTGCGAAAGCCTACGTTCTTAGAAATTGCAAGCATAATTTTGAACTTTTTCGAACTACCCTCCTAGCGGAAGCAACACAGGTGAAGGAGACGACCGTACCGCATTTAAGACGTTCATTAGGAGATGGAGGAATTGAGGTGGGGGAAAGAATGGCAGAGCGGAGACGGGGATTGGTGGAAAAAAGGGGTGGCAAATCGTGCGCTCGGAGATATTGCTGGTAGAGAAATAGGAGCTGAACTTAATATGGTCAAAAATTCAGGTCAATATCAAGCTCAAAATTCTTAAGCCTCAATTTATCCTCCTTGTCAAGGTTTAGCCGTTGTCATCATCCCAGATGAAATATTGAAAGAGCGATTAAGACCTCGACATCGCTCGACGGATGCTTTTCGTTTTTTCGCCATCCATTTTTAATACCTACTTAAGCCGTATTCTTGAAATGTTCAAAGGAGATAGGGTAGACCCTTGCTTTTAGTAATTTAAATATTAAAAATTAAAACTCAGTATTTTCTCAGATAAAAAAACTTTTATGACTGAGACAGAGGTAGATTTTTGGCAATGATCTACTCCAATGATAAATTTTAGATATTATTTCCTATATTTCCTATGTATTTGAAAATGTTCCATTACGACGCAATCATTTTTTTCGAGGCTAGAATGAGAGAGGAATGGAGGCATTCGAGATGTGGGTGTAGCGAAGAATGGAGAAGGTGAATTGGATGGAGGGCAGAAGGAACAACTGTCGGCCTTAAATGCGTTGTTGACCACCGCGCATCTAAATGGGTTCCCAGAAGTCGCCACTCGCGTTGCTGACGGACAAATTTATTCCAATTTTACGGGGAAACAAGGTATAATTAGGCGTGTCAACCAAAAATACATTCATCATGGTGTTATTTATCAAATTCATAACTCTTCAATGCTATTCCTCGCAATTACAAACATTATAATGCAAAATATTGCATAAAAGCGTGTCGCAAGGTAGGTACTCATCACAGCGCCGCGGGCATTTTTGAAAGCCGATTAAAATGCGGCCAAAGCGGCAACAAAATTAACCATCTGTGGTATGGAATTGGGCCTCCTCTATACAGTCCCCTTGGCAGAGCGGTTTTATACGCTGTCCCCTACGTTGACCCTCGACGTATACGGGATCCTAATAACCACATTTTCATGAAGCCACTTTCTCATCTTTACGTTTGCTTGTCCTTACTTACTTACCCCTACTCCAGTGGCAATTCGAAACCTAGATGGTCTTTGGCCTCACCAACTAGGCGCCACCACATTCTACGGTCGCCTGTCATATCCAACTGGGCTCCCATCTTTCTCACATCCCTCTCAACTTCATCGCCCTTGCGCATTCTTGGTCTTCCTACCGATTTTTGCCTTCGAGTTGCCCTCCAGAACTTGTTTCAGCATTTCGTCCTCACTTCATCTATGGAGGTGGCCCAGCCACCATCTTATTCTCTTGATTTTAATTACTCCCACGATATCTGGTCCTTTGCATAGATCCCCAACTCTTTGTTCTTCCTAATTCTCAATCTTTCTCCTACCTTCATTGGGCCGAATATTCTTCTTAAAACTTTGTTTTCCAAAGTTATGAGCTTCTTTTGTGATACTTTTGTAAAAGCCCATACTTCAGAGCCATATAATAATATTGGCATGACTATTGTTTTATATATTCTAAGTTTTGTTTTATTTGACAAGAGTATTTTTATCGACTTGAAATTTTCAGTACAGATCAGAGACAGATGACAATGGATTCTTACGCTATTTCCAGGCTTTCAAAAGCAAATATGTAAACAATTTATCAGAACTTTCATTGGGAATATACTTCCCTACATAATGCGGGCATTGACAATCACAGCAGCGGAGATATCAAGAGAAGAGGTTTCCAAAATGTGGAGCCGCTGACGAATGATGAGGATCAAATGGATCGACTGAGTAAGTAGAGACGAAAGAATAGTAGGAGAGAAAAGGATAGATCGATCGAGTGAGTAATGATGAATTCCTGATAATAGTAGGAGAGAAGAGAAGCCTCATGAAAACGTTACTAAATAAACAGAACAACCTATTCGGTCATATCTTGAGACACGATGGCTTGGTGAAAACAATCGTCAAGGGATCAGAGATGGCAAGAACGGAAAAGGAAGACTTCGAATTAAATAAATATGGTACGGGTAAAGAAAGATGTGAAATATAAGAAATACGTGGGTGTGAAAAAAATTATCTGAATGGAGAATTGACGAGAGAGCTGCGTCAAACCAATCTCAGAATTGTTGATCAGTAACCATGACGACGTGAAAATTCCTGCATCGCGTTTCCTTTTTTTCCTTTTAGGAGCATCCATTTTTCCAATTCTGCAAAGTTTAAGTCACACACGAGCTAAAGCGTGAGAGATCTCCGCCTTAGAGCGTGAATGACAGTCGGTTTTCGAGAAAAGGGGATTCTTCAGAAGCAAGGAGATATTCCAGCACATTCACAGGCAAGAAGATCCCCCTCTATCTGTGAGTCGAGGCTAAATTATGAATACGGATGAATAGAGTTCTTCATGGCGAGAAAGCCGTTTTACTTCGACTTTAATGCAAAGGACCCTCTTCACTCTGGACACAGATTCAAAGGTCTGCAAGTACGTGCACAGAATTAAGGTTAGTCTCCCTGAATCGCCGAATCTTCCGACTGAAGCGCGACCTCGCCACATAGTATACTGCTCTCTGGACATTAATGCAAATGAATGCCAGGCACGGCAGTTCAAGGACATGCAGATAAGCAGAAAAATTTTTCGGGCCTTCTTCAGCGTCTTTGAAGCCTTAAGGCATGTCGCACCTTGGGGTCAAGAGGGCAGAAGGGAGGATATTACAGTGCCGCTGCAAGTTGTCGCAGTAATTCACTTTAATTTTCATGAACGTCAGCATTAAACGCCAAGTCATACCACACGTCGCATTTCTCCATAAAATCATAGCTTTAGCGAGGTGAAGTGGCTCCACCATCACGATAAATAAACAGTAAAAGCCACAGAATGAATTAAACACAGTAAAATTTTAGTTATTATAATTTCTCATTTAATATCACAGAATACTGTTGCTAATTAAGATACTGAAGAAACGTATTTTTTTCGGAAATTTGAAAAAATTAGTGATATTTTTAGGTATCCATCTTTATCATCAATGAGACAGTACTTTTCATTGAGGTAAGATAAAAAATATAGAAATTCTCAGCTTTATGGACATCGAGATTCAATTTTTCAACACCGTGGATCTTAATATTAATATCCAAAAATCTTAGTTTCTTTATCAAAGCCAAATATAATGTTTCCTTTTTTATGAGGCCTAGACGATAACAGCAGCGGAGAAATAAAAAGTGGAGGTATTTTAAATTTAGTACGTATAAAATAGTTTCAGGCTTAATTTTGTGGAATAATGCTATATCCATGATTAAAGCACAAAAGGTAATATCCACACTATTTTATTTATCTCTTAACCGACCATGGTTTCGACACTTTGTGTCATTTTCAAGGTAATCCAAAAAAACTCTCTCGGTATATATACCCATGCCAAGGTAGGAGGTGGGGGGCATATGGAATTGGAGTGAGGGGAGTGGGAGGGGGAAGCAGTTTAGATGAACAAATGAGCGAAGGCCGAAACCAGAAGTCATACAACAAGAGGAGCGTGAAGGTCAGGGTTTTGGCGTCATGGAGAAGCTTAACTTTAACAAAGGTGAGTCCGTACAAAATAAAACATCATTACAAAGTCCATTCAGGCTGTTGGCAATTTCTAATTTTTCCATAAAATCTAATTTAAGAAATTAATTTAAGAATTAAAAGAAATAGATAGGTCAATCAAATCGGTTTTATCATGAGGAATGATGTCCTGTTAAAGACAATCGTCGAGAGACAAGTTGATGGCAAGATAGGAAAAGGAGGCTCTCGAATAAAATATATGGAACAGGTTATCAAGGATTAAAACAGGAAATAAATTTGAAGGTGCGAACATATTATATAAAAGAAGACTTGAGCTGAGGGAGCTGCGTCACACTGTCCCAAGGATTTTTAACGACTGGTGATTGACCACCTGCACAAATTCAAAAAGCAGTGTTTTCCAAAGTCCTGAGGCAATAAGGATATATATCCGCTGTTGATGAGTGTAATTTCTCGTTATAAGTGAATCTTCCATTTTGGTCAAATTCTCTCTTTGCTTGGGCTATTCTATTGATGATTTCTTCCTTATTTTCCTTCCTTTGCTTGGTATCCTACTTCCCAAATAAAGCCTGAATCACACGATCATTTTATCCGTCATTTCCTTGTGATCACTATCGCGATCACTAGAGTGATCACTCGCAAATGACCGTCGCCGTCAATTGTTTTTCGCAATCACGATCGCGATGAGGATTCCCATCACTATTTTTCATAACTCGTCCGGTCGCTTTTTCCGTCACTAAAACCCCATACCAGCCAATCGGAACGCATGCCCGTATGGAGCGATTGCAGCGTAACGTTTGACAATCGTGGGAGCGACATAGGTAAACAAACACGCTATATACTTTCGTTATGCGGGTCCTAAGACAACGAGCTATGATATCGAAAGTGATGCGAAAGGCGATGGCGGAAGGGATCGTGTGACTCAGAAAAATGATCACTAGAGCGATCATTTTTCCCGTCGCGAAAAGCGATCGCTCTAGTGATCGCCTTAAAATCTAAATCTGAGTTGTCTTGCATCAACTCCAACTTGCTCACATACGCCACCTTAGCCAGGGCCATTATTTTCATAGTATAGCTTAATGCGGTCCTTTTTACTTTGCCGTACTACCAAACAGTAAACATTTCCAACCGCCCACGTATTCATGTCAATACATGGTTCATGTCAATACATAGTACATGAAATATCATGTTCAAAATATGGTTATCATACATGAATGATGCCGTTTCAGTAATCCATAGGAAGATAGTTGGGATAGGGTGGCATAGATTTTTCAGAGGCAGCCTGATCCCTGCTACAGTGCCTTGAGGAGGGCACTTTAAGCAGAGCACCCAGTCCGACGGATAGGACGTTAAACCGTGGTCCACTTGGCGCCTTTAGTTAGGAGTAGGCTAACGTCGACGCCAGGTTTCTCTCTCGTCGAGCGACTACGGGCGCACACATTGAAATTTTTTAACTACTAGCAGGCCACCCGGCGTTGCTCAGGAAGTATATTACCCAGAGAAATGGGTAACTTGAAACTTGGATTTCATGATCATATACGATTTTAATGTTTCATCTTTGAGCGTGTCAACATATGTGCCTACCCGGCAGGATGTACAACCGCAGAAGTTGTATGACGTGACGTAACAAACGACAATGAGAGAACGACGCTAAAGACGCGTTAGACGCTACCAAATATAGCACTACAGCGTTTGGGAGTAAGAATTTTGCCAATGCACTAACTTTGGTTGCATTCTGTGCAGCCGTATGGAAACGCATAGTGGACAGACAAACAGACATCCTCTTTTATATACATAAATGTAAAAAATAGTGTTTGAGACGAAAAACTAAAAAAATAAACTAAGTAATTCTGTTTTCATATATAAATCATGTTCAAAACTCCTGATAACCCTGCATAACCTTGTTGATAACTCAGTATCATTTCCCTCAAGATATCGTATCTCCTGAGGACCAGTTTGATCCCGATTATCGTTTGTTGGCTAAAATAGAGTTCTGACTAATTTTAATGGTGTGAAGCGAAAGTTGATTTTACACTTGCGTGGCTTCCCATCATTGTGAACTATGATATTTTTTCGATTGTTCCATTACGTGCTTCAGTTCCTATGTTTAGCGGCTGCTCGTAGCGCTTTATCAACCAGCTGTGCGCGGTCATTCGAGAACTAATCATCAGCATAGCGGAGCTGCCTCAACTGCACGATTAATCCCACTCCCTGGAGTCCCAAGTAATTTACAATTTGCCAGATATTGCATGATGCCCGCGGATTTCCTCAATTTTCACTGATTCCCCGGGAGACTAAGAGTGTGAGATAAATTGGTCCAAGGGGGATTTTGGTTAATTTCTCTCCGCTATCCAACACACACCTACGTATGTGATTAAATTCTATTCTAAGAAACTTTCAGTTATACATTTTAGAATAAACTGAGTACTCTTCGACAGTATTTTTATTATTTATCCAACACGTTTCACTGCTATACGGCATCACCTCAGAGTAATTCTTTGGGAAATAATAGAACTACTGAAGAAGAATATTGAGTATATTCTATAATGAATGCTTGCTACTTCCACAAATTGAAGCATCACACTTTTATTTGTCGATTTATTTATTTTTTGGGTTTGCTAAGTATCATTGTTACAATTAATTTGGTTTATTAAACTATAAAAAATTATCCTAATAATAATTATTATTATCAATGTAGGAGCAGTCATAAATCCGAAGATTGGTACGACGAGCTGTATTTCCTGGTTCGCAGTTGCCATACTCGACTCAACTCGATACTAGCGAGTAGTTTTCAACTTGACTCGATCCTTGACTCGAGATCAAAAAGCACTACTCACACATCCCTACATATTAGCAATGAAATTCACTTCGTTACTTTCATTACCACCGATTTAGGCTGTTACACCATTATCAAGTGCATAAATACATAATTAGATTACAAATACATTACACAAAAATAAATAAGTAATTATGTGCTTGATAATGGCGTGACAGCCCAAACCGGTTGCAATCTTTAAATAAATTGTGGAAATAACGAAGTGTTTTTCATTGCTAACTTATAGTCTTTTTTTATATTTATCTTCCTGGAATCGATGGAATCGGAATCGAATTAAGACGATCGATTCTCGATTCCGATTCCTTGACCGAGAATCGGTGGAATTGAGAATCGACATTTGGTATCCACTTATCCCTGGTATTTTGAATGCGATATCGCGGTGACACTTGGGTAAGTAGCTTCCCTAGCGAGCTCGGAAATTGAAAAACCATTGGGGGATGTTGCGTGCTCTTCCTAGAGCAGTGTTTCCGTCCGTGATTTCTTAAATTCCACCCTCTTCCCTCCAACACCCTCCCCCTGTAGTCAATCCCATCCCTTCCTTCACTGTAAATACATCCATTCTATTCCCTTCCGATTCGCAGACAATACCCTTCTACAAAAGAGTCCTAGAAGTGGCATTGATAAAAAAATCGCCAAAGACGACGCCGACTCTCTCTCTCTCAAAATAAATAAGAGGCATTCTCTGCTCAGTAACCCCAGCAACAAAGAGATAAGAAATGGAGTTTGCCCAGGAAACATTTCAATATTTAAAGGCGAATTAAACTTGAATGGATACAACTCTGCGAAACCCAGGAAACGACACTGCGCGTTTCCACACTATTTTTTGTAATTTAAACGTCCGCTCTGCAGAACGGAATACTGCACTTTTGGAGTTTCGGTTGTGATTCAAGGGCCTGAAAATAAATAGCAAGAAAAGGGCTTGCGCGAACTGTAAAAGTCCTCTCGGAGCTGCAGTATTTCCTTCTCCCCTTGCCAGCTCGCTTTTACTTGGTTGTTTTCAGGGTCCGTTGCTCTAAATGCTTCTCTCTGAAAACTTTTAACTCACCCAAAACTAAGAGCTATAAACTATCTTAAAAAACTTTTCTTGACTAATTACATGGACTGCTACTTACTGCAGCCTCATTAACATTTTGCCTTTCAGTCTAGCATTAAACTGAACAGTTTTGATTGGCTTATTACATTCTTTTTACCAGCAACTATTCAGAACCTGTATTGTCATTTTTCAATGATTTGAGCGCTTTTTGAGCTAAATATCCCCGCTTCTTGGGAGACGACCATATTTTACAGAAGAAAATAAGAGAGGCAGCACAAAAATCACCTTCGATTCCCTTGCGAGCGTAAACTGATGAATCGGGCTAACGCGACGCGAACCTATTTCGTTCAAGGAGTGGGTAATACAAATGCGGCTTACTATTAATTTCGTGGAAGGAGAGGAAATTCCCAACCCACCTCCCAGATTAATCTTCTTCGTGCCACTTATTTGGAGTGCCACTGTAGAGAAATGTCAAAGGTATTAAAATTAAACATCACATCTTCGAAAAAAAAACAGTTTTATCAGTTTTTGGAATATCAACATGCTGTTGTTTTCATATTAATCTTGTTATATTAATTTATAACTGTATAATTAATTCCAGTGCTGTAGTTGGGAAAAAAATTAGGCGGTACTCACCAAAACTTGCCAACAGCTGAACATGCATTATACTGTACATCCGACCGCGATTGAAATGTCAAACTCCAACTCTTACATTAGTTTCAAGTTGTGCCACGAGATAACTCTGAACAAGTAAATAATCATTTCCGATTTTTCTTCCTGGATTCCATTGGACAATTTGCAGTAGGACTATATTTTACAGATTTACATTTTACAGATACTTTATTTTACAGAAGGTAGTTTAACCGGTACGCTTATAAGGAGTTTGGATTTTAGGGGGTACGCCGTACCGGCCCAACTACAGCACTGAGTAATTATGACTCTTTACCCAAAATTTTAGTTAGTGCATTATAATAATTTTAGCAATTAAAAAATGCTTCAAAGCCCATGGTACTTTTTGGCTTAGAAGGATATGCTGATATCTCGGCCCGCGGCACTTAGAGGGTTAAGCCTTTTTTTGCTGAGGCAAATGATGACATAATTCAGCAGTTGGATGCCGAACGTTTTCTACAAATGATACGACGTGGCCCGGTCTTCCCGTTGGCGCCGCGTTTTTAAGACTGGAAGAAAGTGCAGTTTTTTTTAAAATGGTAATACCAAAATTCTGCAACATTTTTCCAACGCCACATTCTCTCCAGGTTTGCTTAAGGCATTGACCTTCCCATTCAGTGGCGCAGCGAGGGGGGGTTTTGGGGGATAAACCCCCCCCTAGAGCTCAGAGAAATTTTTAAGTTTAATCCATTTTACTCATTTTGATCAGTATTACTTATATAATAGTGTTAGGATTTATCAAATATCCCTCAGAAAGCCGTAAAACTCGCCATTTTGAACCATTATTCATAAAAATTTTCTGTAGGAGGGCCCCCGCAACTCCTGCTTACCCTGGTGGGTATGCAATACCCCCACACCCGTAAGTATTAGTTGTGCCTAAATCCCCCCTAGCCTTAATTCTTAGCTGCGCCCCTGTTCCCATTGAATTAGTAATAAAATAAATATCACATCACAGTGTTAAAAATTAGAAATATTTCCCTAAAGGACTTAAAACTCTTCACTGAGCGCTTCCCTATTGATTCTATAAATCCTAGGCACCTCAAAATTTTCACCTTCCCTAAAAAAATAAATGCTTTGATGCGCAATTGAACTCACTCCTGGGAGACCTCCAATCCTCAGCCTAAAATATCAGCGCAATCTACCTGAAAAATAAGTTCAGATGCGCTGGTCCCAGCTATGCTCTCCAGGGTTTTAAATGGATCGAAATATCTCACAGCGCAATGGAGTGTACTTTTAAAAAAAATAAAACCACGAGAGACGTAAAATAAAAATCTCCCGATGAAATCTCTGGCAGGAGGTTTTAACCCGGACAAAATCCCAAATGGGAGTGAGGTACGGAAGAGAATTTACCGATCGTTCATTCTTTTCATTCTATTCTTTTAATTCTCTCCATTCGTCGCGGAACAATCGGAGTCAACAATGGGCGATTCGATTTGACGATTAATCGCAGCTCAAGCTCTCAAGGGGTGGAAGGGTTTATCCCGTAATTCTAAATGGAAATGACCGCATTCGGAGAAATGTTTGATCTGATTTGATCTGTTCAATGAGTCATTCATTACTCGAGGCAACACCGATGACACGTTGGAAATGCACCATTACGTTGCAAAATGAGCCCTTAGAGTGAACCTTTACTCAAGCGCCGTAGGCGGTCACTTATTGAACATCCAAGCAATTCCCATATTTGTATATATCTGTGTAATCATCCGAATTCGAGCCTAAATTCGGAAGCTCAGAATAAACCCTCAGACAATCCAAATAAAAGCATTTGTCAGCAAAGGAAAGATCTCCGTCAATCTTCCTTTCGCAAAATCCTTCTCCAATTCTCCGAACGGTTCGATAAATCCTTACCCAAAATCAACACACGAATCCTAATCCGGCCTCAACCAAGTCTGGTTCCTTCTCCACACCAAACTCCCTCCATATATTTGTATAACAAAACAACTCATTCATCCCAAGCACCGTAACGCCTCTATTTTGATCTCTCGTAGTTCTATGTCAGTGGACACCGTCCGGAAAGAAAAGAAGAGCCGTAGAAAATCCAGGGTGAACCAACCGGCTCCACTCGCAAGCAGCGGTAGCTAATCAAACACTCTCGGGGCCACAAAAACGGGGCGTGTAAATAAGTAATGCCCGCCATTGGCAACCGCTTGAATCAGACCGAATGAAAGGGAGTTTCGCCAGTACATACTGGCTGTCTACTCGAGTATCCTGACCTCAATCCTGGTGGAATTATAAATAAGACACCACTCTTTTCCATCAATGATATCATCATCTTGTAATTAATTTTAAATCCTGGCTTAAGGGTACTTATAACACTCTCCTTACAGACATTTGGGACTAATACCCAAGTACCCCAACAACATATATACACAGAGATATGAAACACTTGAAGAGAAGTGAAACACTTTGAACTTTCCACATAAAAATTTATTAAACTACAGCCGACATTTTTCACTGTAATGCAGCGTTATCAAGATTAAACCAAGAAATTAACCATACCAATATAAATATAAAATGACCGTTGGTCTAAATTTGGTATTTGGGTGTGGGTTTAAAATTCCCAACCCTCCCTCCTTCCACCCCCACCTTCTCAAATGTTTGCGAGTGTGTAATTTTGTATTTACATTGGTATGGTTAATTTCTTGGAATAGTCTTGATAATGCTGCAGTGTAGCGAAACATATCGACTATAGTTTAATAAAATTTTATGTGGAAAGTGCAAAGTTTTTCACTTTATATCTCATAATGTATCTCCACAAATTATCTGCCTCATTCATCCGATTCATATAAACACAGCCTCAACAAGTCACTTTTCCATTAATTTTTCATACGCCTAAACTGCCTTCTAATCATAGGTTAATAATTTTTCATTGATTTATCTTCAATTTAAAAAAGAAAAAAGGAAAAAAAAATATATATAAATGCTTCTTAAATTTAGCAATTGCGTATTCAGGTAAAAAGGTGATAATGACATCAAATCAAAATAAAATATCAGTTTGGCATTAAAAATATATTTAAAATAAAAATACGTTTTAAGTAATAATAACATAAAAAATAAAATATCAGTTTAGTAGTATATTAAAAAGAAAAATGTTTTAAAATCGATTCACCAATTGGAAATTTCATAATTGTTTCCAAATTTATTCTGTTCGTTATCAAAAGTGCTATTATTAATTTTATTTTCTCCTACAAATCAACGTATATCACCACAAACGTAAACTTATACGCCAATAATATTCTCTGTTTTTGTAAACTGGCTATTTGTGGTGAGTCAATGCACTCACCGGTACTGAATTTTGCATATGCGCCTTCGTCGCGGTCATTACTTCATGATCAAACGACACTCACCTCGCTACTGATTGTGAGTAAAATAATCTGCTTGCCAGATGGATTGAAATTATAGTCCTAAAGGATCCCTCAGTCGCCATTTAGAGTTGCCGTTTATAAACGCCATTTGGAGATATTTCTTAGATGAAGTACCATCGAGAAATAAATCAAACGATTCGCTACTGGAAATACCAGAAATACTTTATGATGAATGTGTCATGACCTTTTGATTCGTATTTATCTTGCTATTTTTAGATATAGGTCACTTTTATTTAAAAAGTAACAACAAACCTTCGTGCCGAAGTTTCGCAATCTTTCATGGCACGTTTCCAGACTGAGAGACCGTTTCGCTCATGTATCAACGTGCAGACTCAACTGCTTATGGCATTTTCAGGATTAATTCCTTGTGTTATATGTACACTAAGAAGGAATTTTTGCGAGAAAGAATTTTTGGGGTAGTCTTTACCCCATAACAGTTATTTTTTTCTTCCGTAAGAAAGCCAATTGATTCCGCGCAGATTTTTTTCTCTTGCATTTTTAAATTACATCTATACCCTTAATTCTGAGAAAAAATTTATATTATTTAGCAAAGAAAGGAATGCAAGCCGTTGGGTAATTATTTTAATCAATGTTCCTCTAACTTCCGTTTTCTTATGACTATTCTATTATTAGATTTAAATTAATCCATGTTTCCCAAATTCACAAACATAGATTAATAACGGTTAACTAAGAATAAATTTGCATTCAAAACTAATTTTAAACCGTAACTATTTTTTCACCTACTCCTGTAAACAAGAAACCAATATTTTTATTATTGCACAGGCATATTTTAGTCTTCATACCTATCGAATCTCTACATCTTTCTAACACAAGTGCCATTATAAAAAGTTGGCGTTTGTGAAGAGTTGGAACAGTTTCAGTTAAATGTGCTAATTCCTGAAAAAAAATCTTAAACCCTGATAATGTAAAAATAAATTTTGCGAAACTTCGCTTCGGCGAGAAAAATGGTTGATTTTTTATATTATTGTAACTTATCTCCAAAAGAACAAGATACATTACAAAAATATCCTTTTTAATATTTTCCGTCCACTTTCGTTAAAAAATTGGGCTTTTCGTGTCATGTTTAAAAACGGAATTTCGAATTTTGACCTATTGAAGCAATCCCAGCGATGGTACAGCGAACAGATAATACCTAAATTACTGTTTCGAAATCATCGTTATTTCGACAAAAAAATATTTCACTCATCATAAAACAAGCATAAGGATGGCAAACCTTGAAACCATACTACTTTATGAACAATTAGTAAATAAATGCTGTAACTTAAAAAAAAACAAGAATCGTTACTCTATCGATTACAACACAAAATATTACAACAAATATTGAAAAAAGTAACTATATTCGTTGACTAATCTTGAACGCTATATACATACATTACAATACTAACATTTGTATACGGCAGCTCTACAATTATCCCTATCCCAAGCTAGTTCTTTCATCTCCTTGAGGCTCTTCATTGCCATTTCCTTTTAGATATGCTCCCGGCAAAACACCTCATCTCGGAAGTTTATATGCCAAATATTTCCATATCTCCGTAGCATTTTTCCAGAGAGCAAGTATTCAATGTTGATACCGACCAGTTGAATAAATACTACGACCAATCCTTGCCTATTAGAGTGTGTAATTCTTTTTCTTACCCCGTTCTAATCCACAGATGGTTCAAGAAATGTCAGCAAACACAAACTTCTCATTCCTCCAAATTTCTACCGTCAAACTTTTTCTATCTAACTAATTTACACCGCCTCGTTTTTTCCTCAGAGGCGTAGCCAGGGGGGGGCTCCCCTCCCCCTCCACCCCCATCCCCCCGAAATATAAAATACAATCATTTTCCTTCATAAAAGAAAAAATATGAAAAATAATGAATTTAAAAAATATTTCTTCAACAAATGCGGTTTTTCTATTATGAAAAGTGTTAAAATTAGTTTAAAACCCATTACTGAGTACCCCGTTTTTTCAAAAATTTCCCCCCTGAACGAAATTCCTGGATACGCTACTATTTTTACTCATATATTATTGTGTTATTACCAGAAGGCCGTGATCAATCCAGAAGCAACGGTAGGTACAGGTATACAGTGAGTGCAAGATGTATTCGAACAGCTCTTTTTCCAGCTAAAATTTCCATTTTCTCTGTGTTGCGCGTATGTTTCTGGATTGAAATGATTCTCATCCTGTACTATAGACACTCTTTATTCATGCGTACACTGCAGCAACAGCAACAAATAATAAAATTTCGAAAATTTAAACAAAATAGAAAAACTTCAAATGTGTCGCACAAAAAGTATTCGGAAACCTGAATTTTTCATATAAAATAAAGTCATAAGGCACACTTTACGCAATACTTTTTTTGTTTTGGGTCCTTCTTGATCTCCCGCAGCATGAATCGGTTGTCACAGTCAGTCAATTTCCGTGGACATCCTCTTCTGGGCTTGTTTAGAACAGTCTTGGTCTCTAATCTTTGGTCTTGGTCTTCCCGAACCGATTTACTATATCGTACTCAGTTGACCTTGGTCATCCTACAAGACCAGTTATTTGTATCAGTGACTTACATTGATTATAGTGCCTAATAATGAGCTTTCGCTCAGCTTCAGTCGTCTCAGTTGCCTTTCATCCCATGCCTGTCAACACCTCTGGTCCCCGTTCAAACAAAGATGCGTTTCACTAAACCACATCCAAGGGGAAGCATGTGCGCTCACAGCTGGACAGCAATAACACCGGTGGACTCCGATAAACGCGTATAAATCGACGTGGGTCTTGTGTCCGAATACTTTTTGCGCGCAATTTTTTTGCATATTCGTTCACTGGATTTATAGCAAAGTAACATCAAATTCTCGTTCTCTCGATTTCTTAACCTTCACCGGAGCAGTAAGTGATAATACAACATTCATGTTGAATCCGAAGAAAAAGTGAAATGAAGTCAAAATATTAATAGTGGCTGGAAACTGTCCGAATACTTTTGCACTCACTGTACATTGAGTGAACATTCTCCAACCGCAATCATTACTCAATTAAAAGCACTAGGGCCTCACTCGACAACAATTCACAGCGGGATTTTTCTACCATGGACACCATTGTTAAGGGAACCGTCCGGACGCGTCCGTTCCGAAGTAACCATGACATACTGCTTGTTAGTGGATGCGTTATCTTTTCGTCTGTTTTCTGCAGTTGGTAATTATTGCGCAATTTCACTCGGTTCCCGATGAAGAGGCTAATAGATACGCTACACTCAAAACAATGGAATGCTCGTTGCTTTGCCCCGTGGAAGGGAGCGAGCGGTTGAAGCCAGGCTAAAGCCAGTCTGGGACCTCCACACGTTGCCGACATTCACGTATTTTAAATGAGAAAACGCGAAATGTTCGATGGAAAGGATAATGGAAATTTTCAGGCGGAAAAACTGTCAAATGGGATCCAAGTAATTTATAATCCTAGTCGCGATCTCAACCGAAAATGTGCTGAAAAAATATTAAGAGTTGCATGTATTTTAATGGGGCGCAATTCTAGCGGTCCTTCTCAATATGTTTGGATGCACAATTTCTTGGCCTTGGCATTTCTTGGGGAGGGGGTATCAGCATTCCATTATTTTGAGTTCAGTGGGCGTGTAAAAAACTTCCATGTCCACTTTCACAACCACCCTACCGAGTTCAACCCAATTTTGACCACATTACATGACACACAAAGAATCTTCGAGGGCTGCTCGAAAAGCAATGGGTACAATCAGCCTCACGGAGCGCTCACCTTTGCTCACAGAGCAATTCTACATTTATATCTACGAGGTGCCGTGCAAGTCACGAAGAACAAAGAACCTCCCCGTAATCAGTAGGCGGAAATTTTCCATAAAGCGGCGACGTTCAGTGTCGCAGCAAGGGGGGTTTTGGGGGATAAACTCCCTCCCCCCAGAGGTCAGAGAAATTTTTTAAAAAATGTTTTAATGTGAAAAATTTTTAAACTAATATTAGGGGGACGGATAACTCACGAACAAAACATCAAACTATTCACACAGCCGTAAGACTCATCATTTTGAACCATTATCTTAAAAGTTTTCTAGAGGAGGGCCACCGTACCTCCCGTTTACCCTGGCGGGACCATACCCCCCAAACCCAACAGTATTAGTTGCGGCTAAAAACCCCCTTAGCCCTAATTCCGCAGCAGTATCCTAGCAGCGCCCCTGGCGGAATCATATGGGGAAATGTCGAAAAATTTATGATGAAAATTGCACATATCGGAATTCCCGAACAGTCCCTTAGAGGATGGAAATTAAAGAACAATCACTAGATCATCAAAGCTTTAGAGGCGCGCTGCAAGCAGCTCGGGAAAGATGCCCTGGATTTCGTGTTCAAAAAGATTCAAAGACGATGGAAAAATGTACTTGATCCGAGGAAAGCTACTTCGAAAAAGAGCATGTAGTACATTTGTAAGATTGAATAAATATTTTTTCCAGCAGAGCGTAGTTATCATTACTTTTTTAATATCCCTCGTACCTTCAGAAACATTAAAATTTAAATCGAGTATCTACCGTCATGTTAACAAGATTGGGAACTAGGACAACATGAACTCATCCCAAGCTGTGGATGTCACAAGCCAAAATGAAGACAACCTCTCTTAAGTCAAAGGTACGACCGACAAGATAAGCAACATCCGTGAACACCTGGATATTATGAGGATGCAAACCTCCCTCCCGACCAGTTTATTTATTGGGGACGGATTATTCGCGTAAAATTTACGCTGGTTTTTTTTAAATTTCCATTGTTGAAAGAATCTTAGTATACCCTGGTCAACATTTTCCCTCTATCTCAAATACATACTGAAATATTACATTGGAAAAAATAATTTAAAGACAAAAGATAAAATTATTAAATTTGAGATACGGTAAAATTTTGATAACGGCCTACTTTATACACCGCGAAATTTTCAAAATAATATCATACGTTTATAGCAACTTATCCAAATCGAATACCGTCAGTGTCCAATGCAATAAATAAAATTTAGTGGAGTGTAAATTATTAATTTAAGGTTAAATAAATTAACTCAATAAATTCAGTGAGTTATTCCAGGCTTAATCTGGTGGAATGCTAACATTAAATTAGAAATTACGGGGAATATTTTGTTTTATCTTCAGAACCTGAAGATAAAAGAAAATACAGGTTGTTTCGGGAGGATCTGCTTTACTTTAGGACGTGGTAGTGGAGACAATTTTAAGTATTTTTTGTCCTATAAACATGTGATCGCAACTCCTTAGTTACCGTGCTATGGCAACGCAAACATTCTCTTGGTTGCACTCTGCCGTTACCATTACAACGGTTTTTCTTGGTTATCGAGCCTTTTCAACATTTCATTTAATACTCCGGATTTTTTTAGACGTTAAATAATAATCAAGGTTGGACGTAATAATTCGATTGTAACTGTCTGAAACAATTAATCTCAAAATGGATGTGATAGCGCAACCGTATCGTTGAAGCTCTCGTTTAATTAAGCTAAAAGATTAATTTTAACTTTTTATTCACCAAAACTTAGCAATAATTTTAGTATAGCGGTCCCCATAATTCTCCTAATTCCTCTTCCCTTTAAGAAATCGACTGCATCTCATCTATCCTTCGCCTCGAGAAGCACGCCTTGAGAAAATGGATGCACTGGCGCACGATACGCGGAAGAACTACATCAGCATTTAATGCCATCTAAAGTGCAGCGGATTTACTACGATCCACGCCCGCGCGAAATGCCCGGGAGGCCTCCCGTCAAGTGGCCGGTAATCCACCGCCATCGTCGAAGATGAGTCCCCGGCACTTGATTTTGTTTGCACAACTTCCTTCATCGAGTCCCCCAGAAAATATTATCACACCGGCGTCTTGAGTGATTTGCACGGGTAATCCGCGTCACTACGCTAGAGACACAAGTTACTAGGATACTCTGCAATCCCTAAGTACACCCGATAACGAAGAGTTTTCGATTTGAGGGATTTAAGCTCAAATGCACTCGAGTAGCAAGTAGTCAAACAACAAAAGGGCTTGAGTAACTTTGGGGCATTCAATATCCGTTTTAAAAAGAAAAGATATAAGCATTAAAACGGCTACTGCGAATATCCTTGTGAATACTGAAACTAGTTCACGTGATGACAATGCTTAAGCCTACGAGAAAAGGATCGATTTGCATTTCGTGACAGTCAACAGTGCGACGCTTAAATTTATGAGTGAGGTAGTAAAATTGACAAAATTAAATTACTGGCTTAATTAATAGGCGATAACGGTCGACAAGAACACCCGCGATTTGTTATAACTTTTCAAATTAATATTACGAAAGCTCCCGCGGTAAATGGTTGATTTGATCATTTTTAAGGTCTTTCACCACGTTGCTTGATGGCTGATGACCATAGGCGTATTTAGGGGGGGAACGTGCACTCCCCCAGACGCTTGAAAAATAGAAAAAAAGTTAATACGGTTATCATTACATACGTATTGTTTTTTTAGCATTGTGGAGCCTCAATCATTCAATTTCATATGAATAACTTTCATCTTAAAATAAAGAGAATATTTCGTTCAGTAATTCAAGGGCGTAACAAGGATCAAAACTAGGGGGGGCAAGGTATAGGTAAGATTTGAGCATGGAAAAGGTGACTAAAATCAACATTTTAAGGAAACTGTAACGGCTCTTTATTAGTTTTTAAAATTATTTGCTTGAAAAAATATTATTTTCGTTGAAGACATTTGCGATTTTTGCTTCTAGGGGTGCAGCCGCCCCCTCCTGACCCTCGCTGGGTACGCCAATGCAGTAATTGTTGCAAGGGCGTACCCAGGATCATGACTAGGGGGGTGCAAGCCATGGTCTAGGGGGGGCAAGCCATAGTCTAAAGGGGGGGGGGCAAGCCAAGTTGTGACATTTTATCATGGAAAAGGTGAATGAAACCAACATTTTTAGAAAATTATGACAGCGGTTTATTAGTTTATGAGATTATTTCTTTTAAAAATAGTTTTATTTTAGTTACATATCTTATACTAATAAATATCATTTTTCGTGGGTTTAAAGAAAATTTGTAGAATACTTTCGTTTCAATTCAGTTCTGATTTTTCTTAAAGACTTTTGCGATTTTTGCTTTGCAGCTGCTCCCCCCCCTTGCCTCTCGCTGGGTACGCCCATGAATTGTTTACATATCTTGTTTTTAATCTAAATTATGAGAAGATCATTTGCCTGTAAAACCCTTGCGCCCTCCCCCACCAGAAAAAAAAACGGATACTCCCTTGCTGATGACGAAAGTTTCGCCGGAAATCTCGCTCAGCGGCGGATACAAATGGGAGGAGCAGGGGGCGCCCCCCCTCCCCCTTGCGGGTCCGCTCGCATTGCCGAACATTACAGAACCACAATTGCAACTTTTTTATATCATAGGACATCATTGTCTTGTA
Source organism: Ischnura elegans (assembly GCF_921293095.1). Lineage (NCBI taxonomy): Eukaryota > Metazoa > Arthropoda > Insecta > Odonata > Coenagrionidae > Ischnura > Ischnura elegans. The sequence continues at coordinate 114,135,968 of NC_060247.1, forward strand.
TTTGCGTATAATCAATTCAAATAAAACTATCTTAAACTTTGCATGTAACTTGATTATGTTTCATTACGATAAAAGCATAGGTAGCTCAAATTATCTTTTGCGCCCTCCACTTGAGTTTCTTCTGTATCCGTCACTGATCGCATCAGCATCTTCAGGTCAGAAATAAAGTTAAATGCAGAATGAGCCCGAATGTATTTGCCTTAGGAACAGTTTAACCAACCGGGATAATATTCTCAGTTATCTTGGTTTTCGAAAACTCGGTTAAAAATATTATCTCGATGATCTGAGTATCGAGTTTCACCGTTCCCGTTTTATCTAAGTTTTCAATAAAACCGAGTAAATAAGAACATGTTATTTGGCTGGGGAATATTTCATACCTCTGACGTCGAAAAAACAAATGACGGTAGGTAATCGCTTGTAGAATTAGTTTTCATCTGCCTAAGCAATAAACCGCATAGTACAGAGCAGCCCCCTGACACTTCCTATCCCACTCTATTGGGAACCCATGGTCTTTTATTGAAGTCGTTTCCTCAACCTGCCGCACGTTTGCCAGGGCGGCGCAACGTATTCTGGAGGGCAAGAATTAGCGGGTAAGTTAATTTCCGTATTGTTGAGCGCATACTACAGGTGAGTGGAAATAGTCATTTTTGTAATTAATTAAGATTTAGTTTTCATTTATTTTCAAATATTAGTCTTCTGCATTATTTCCTTATTGTTCTACATTAATATTTCGTGGATATATATCGCGGATCTACTGAAAAAAGGAAAATGCCGTGGACGTGTGTGGTACCGCGTTGCACCACTGGTTATGGCCACAAGACTTCGGGGATTTCGCTTTTTAGAGTCCCCAAGGACCCTGAGAAGCGATGAAATAGCTGTACGATTCCTTTTTTTGGTGTGCTAAAGCTCCAAAATTTATACATATTTTAAATTACAGGTTCTGCTGTTCCAGTGGTCAATGTCATTCACAGTGGAGGAATGAAGTAACACTGAGAAAATGCAAGATGTGCGACGGCTTTCATCAACTATTCATCATTCTCTCCTACTAAATTGAATCTCTTAGAATGATTAGTAATTAGAAATAGAAATTAGTAATAGAAAGAATTAATAGAAATGTTAAATTGTGAGTACTTAAAATTTATTTTTCATGACATTACCTTGCATTGATTGTATAAATAATCTCAGTTTCAATAGCATTGTGTAATCATTCTGGAAATGTAGATTTGATATGTGTGTACATTATATTAGTTGGAAAAATGTGAATCGTTTTCATTCTTAATACCTCTTTCGATGATTTCTTTTAATGCAGCTGTTATCGATGGTGCGTGCAACTCTCATGAAAAGTACATTTACCGCGTATTAGCAGTATTAGCCTGTGGTTTCTGTCATACTACTCATCTTATTTTTGGGTGAGGGATAATATTTCAGATTTGCCAGCACCTGAAAGTGATCAGACATCCGCAAATCCCTCGGATTATATCCATTGCACTGTTTTCGTGGAAGTTTATTCGGAAATTATTTGCAAAATCTCTTTCGTTCTTATCTTTCATATGGTATTTTACTTCCTTAAATCTCAAATTATTCCTTTGGTGAGTAGGCAAGCATCGTTATAAAATAGCCTTTAACGGTAATAATGGTACTCAACGATTAAATATGCCTATTCTATACCCGCAAAACGTCCCTAGGATAGAATCGTTTTTTTTAGGTTTGCTGTGCCCTGCCATTATTAGTATCACTTGATCGAGACTCAGGAGATTAAAAACATTAACATACGTCACTTCATAAGAAGTATTTCACTTCGGCCTTGGTAAGAAGCCGTTTGCGTTTATGATATTATATTTGTTGATAGTGTTTGAAAGCAAGGAATAACATCTATGTTCTTATAAGGCCGTGGAAACATGCCGATGGGCTCAGAGGCAATGGTGCGTACGTAGCTTCTATAACAACTTATATTAACGTTTACCACAAGATAGCTATAAATAATTATTTCCTTAAAAATTCCTTTCCTCACTACATAAGGTTTTAACTGCTGACAATCTTTCGTTATGGCTGTAACTGATTTTACAAAGGTATGGAAGCAGACGAAGCTGAAATCCAACGCCTTCCATTTGATTAATACTCACGTATGAGAACGATTTCTAGGTATTTTTCGCTATAAGATGTTAAGTGCATGTGAATTTGTTAACTAGTAACCACTTTCGATGTGTTTATATTCATTTTTGCCATAAATTAGTTCATAATTACTGAAGTATCTTATACAGATACGTAGAAAACGTGCCCTTCAGGATAGGTGGCGCCCCTACCGGCCTCAACGGGAAACGGCTTCATTAAATGACCATGCCTGAACGGAGAGTGTCCAGACCTCATATTCTAAGACCGTGGTACAGAGAAACTAATAGAAACGTTCATTATGGAATGGAAAGCAGCAGTGCTATTTTGAAGACGAAAAAAAGGCTTATTATGTCCTCTTCCGAGGGAAAAATCTTTGTAATTCTTGCAAAGGTAAGTGGAAATAAAAAAACGCATCGGGTGGCCAAACTGGCCAAGAACGAGGAGTGGAAGAAGATTGCGGCGAGATTTAATTCTTAGGGCTTAGACCCCCAGCGTGACGAAGGAAATCTCAAATCTACTTGAGAAAATTTGAAGTTTGAGTGGGAGGAAGGTGGCAGCTAATGGTGAGAGTGGAAAGCATTCAAACCGGTATGTATCTCCGTTGTTGAGATAATTGGTCACGAAGTAGTCAAATTACCGGATTTAGCAAAGATTATAAAAGCGCTCCGATCGGTCAGAAAATTGGTTTCTCGACGTACCTACCACGTGGTCTACATTCCAAAAATGACATTTTTGAAAAATCGATTATTTGACCCCCAAATATACACAAAAAAACGAGGCATACAGACAGTTGGCGACACTGAAATAGAGAGAAAATTTAGTGCTTCGGCAATTTTTCCTAGAGTTTCAGGCGATTTTAGAGGGGGTCGATTCTATGACTCCCTGCATTTTTCCGCTAAGTTTAGCCGAGAAAGCTATACATAAATCACACAACGCGAAGAAAGCCCGGAAAGCATGATCGTGTTAAACTCAATAGCAACTCAAAACATAACAACGCGATTGCAATTTAGCCCCAAATTGTGATAAGGAAAGGGGAGGTTGATTAACAGGGCATTAAGGCCGTTCGTTGCACACGGGGCACGGCATTGCGCAGGTTAGAACTGCATTAATTTTTAAAATGGCGTGAAATTGCGCGAATGCATTAACGAAATTAAAACAGGGGCTATTTTTCCATCTCACGTCCACGCATTCTCGCATGCGTTCTTGCAATTCACCGCTTTACCCGACGCAATTTTGACTGCGCCTTCGTAAATACGTCAGATTGTGCAAGTACGTGCCCCGTGTAAAACGGCCTTAACCCATTTATAGTTGCTTTCTACATGAAAACTCTCAAGGGGTGGGCATGGGCGTACCCAGCGAGGGGCAGGAGGGGGCAGCTGCCACCCCTGCCACCCCAAAAATCGCAAATGTTTTTAAGGAAAATAATATTTTTTCAAGCAAATAATTTTAAAAACTAATGAAGAGCCGTTACAGTTTCCTTAAAATGTTGATTTCATTCACCTTTTCCATGCTTAAATCTTACCTACAACTTGAACAACCTTGACTTGACCCTCCTCCCCCAAGTTTTCATCCTGGGTACGCCCTTGGGGGTGGGGGTTGAGTTTTGGGGTTTGAGAGGGGGTCAAAGAGGAGGCTAGTGGGGTATACGGTACCCATTCTCGATGTTATGTTTTCCGTAGATGCTCATAACTTGGCAAGACTAACTAAAAGAATGTTAAAACACAACTTACTTCATGGTGAACACATTAATAATGACTCCAGAAGTATTAGAAACATGTGACGTGGCAGCTGCAGGGGGGTCGGACGCCGTTAAGGGGGGCACGCTCCTTTGCGATCCAACTTCGAACTCCAGTACTTCGTTAATGACTAAAAGATGTGACAAAATAGACACACTTTTCCCCTAACAGAAAATTAAAATTGCATCTCAGTACTTTACCCTATTTTGGTGCAAAATTTCTATTTTTCGATTAGGGTTGCGGCACGTGTTAACAAAATCACGTGTCAAAAAAATCACACACTTGTAGGATAGAACCTATTATTTTACAGATTTTCGACAAATGAGTTGCACCCTGGATCCCACTCCTATATTTATAGTAGAATAACATGAAAAACTCACAGAATGAGAAGTGGTCAGTCAGGTAGAGCAGAGGTGCCCGGAAGAAATCTCCACATCCGACGATGGAAAGCAGCGATGGTCACCAACACACGATGGTTGAAAATCCCAACATAAACCGAGCCGTGTCCACGATACTTCGGCGTCTGCATCATCGGTCGAGTATCCGCTCGACCTCGAAGACTCGAGAGGATCAGGCTGGTAGGTAGAATATTAGCATCCCATCCTGAGCGCCTGGGCTCGACTCCAGGGAGTAGCGGAGATATTTCTTAATACGCCCGAAACCTTAGTTGAGTGCTGCGCGGAGGCTGCTTCGTAGCACTCCGTCCGACGGATGCGAAACTATGACCAGGAACCTTGGCCGTCTTTTCGGACGTAGTCCAATCCTTAATCTTAGGAACTGTGTGGAGAGGCTGCATGTACAAAACTCCGTCCGTCGGATGGGAAGGTATACTGTGGCCCCTTGGGCGTCTTTTCTGACGCAATCCAATCCTGAAACACAGGTGCTATGTGGATGGGCTTCGCGTACTCTACTCTGTCCGTTGTATGGGACGCTATACTGTGGTCCCCGGAGCGTCTTTCCTGACGAAGCCAAATCCAAAACTTGGGTGCCGTGTAGAGGCTAACTTTGACTCCGGGGTTCCCTCGATTCCCGCCTAGGGCGCAAATAACTGTCAATCGCCTCTTCCAAGTGCGCACACACCGACTCCACAAACGGATGAGAAGTAGACCGTAGGTCCGTTCGCCTCCTCGCCTTCGCCCACGATCAGGGCAATTGAATTGCTCGGAGGGTCAACCGCAGCCGTTTTCTCAAGACTCCGTGAACTCGATAAGGCTGGGTTTGGGAAGTGCGATGACTAAGTCTTCTAAACGGGCTTCTTTTCCCTCGCGAGACCTTCCCTTCGGAGTAAGCTACCAGCAGTGGCGGTGGCAAGGGATTTGGTTGGGGGGGCTCCCCTCTGGGTCTCATCTTATATGTATTAGGTAAAATGGCTTCCAGAAGTTTTGCATTTTTGAAGGTTTGACGATTTTGACCGTTTGGTTCATTCGACGCAAATCATATAGGACGCGGAAGTGCGTAAGCGACCTATTTTTTCCGGACTCTCCGTTTCCTAAGGAGGAACACCGTGCATGGGCGTACCCAGCGAGGGGCAGGAGGGGGCAGCTGCCCCCCTATAGATGCAAAAATCGCAAATTACGGAAATTAATATTTTTTCAAGCAAATAATTTTAAAAGCTAATATAGAGCTGTTATATTTTCCTTCCTATGTTGGTTTCATTCACCTTTCCATGTTCAAATCTTACCTATAACTTGCCCGCTTCCCCATTGTTTTGATCCATGGTACACCCTTGACACCATGCCCTCTGAACTACCCAGCAGCCCTCCTTAGACAAGTTTCTTGCTCCACCACTGGCTGCCAGTATATGCATTGGCTGATTAAGGGGGGTTTAAGGCAAGGGGAAAATTGATAAGTAGGACATAATTAAGGTGCTCTCAAATGTATTTCACCAGGTTAACAATCAATGCTTGAAAATAATTGATTTATATCTTGAAGTCATTTGTATAATCATATAAGACCTCAGATGCATTTCATCTTCCAGGAGTTGCATACCACCAAGACGCTGCAGTTAGTAAGGTTCAAATAATGAACTCCCCAGAACAACGATCTTAATCCACCCCAGAGCATATGGGATCCTCATGAAGTGGGATTAAGAATACTCGCACTTTTTACCCCTCAATTTGTAGTTTTTTGTGACACATTTACTTGTTTAGAACTTATACTATCGTCTAGAAAATTTTCAGGCCAAATGAAGTGGATCTTTGTCAATACTTTCCTGTACCTCAAATATGAAAATTTTATGGATAATGAAAGAATAAATTTCGTTAGATTCATGAGCCTAACAAAGTTAATTCTTTCACTTCCCCTATTGGACAGGTTTCACAAAGTTCATCCTTAAATTCATCAGGTATTTTAAAAAAATTTTACCTCAGTATTTTCTCTGATATAGTTTTCTATACTATAGATTCATAAAGGTAGACAGACCAAGATGGTAGCATGAGTTAAAAATAAGTAAATATGTCAAAAAAAAGGACAAATTTGACCGTTTGAGAAGGATGTTAGCATCCCCTTAATGGCAGAGTCACAGCACGTGTACATGAAGATCAGCCAGATACCTACGTTGAAGGTCGATATGATAATTTAATTAGCCTTACAAACCCACATTAACAAATAGGATGGGTGCCAGGAATGACATTCATCTCGCCTCATCATCGAAAAGTAGCATCGCCAGACCCAATGGCTGTTCTCACCTGGTGGACGACCGAAGAAAACTTCATGAAGCAGATGGCTGTATGAAAGCTGTATCGTCAATATCATTTTCTTTACTTCAAAAAGTTTTCATGGGTTGTCCACAGGGTTGAGTCATCCATTTGGGCCGATGTTTTGATCCTCGACTCCAGGATAATTTTCAAAGCGAGATGAAAATCATCCGAGGAAGTTGTCCGTCATATACAAATGCAACCACAGGTTAGGTGACTCATGACTGGTCAAAGGAGGAGTGTATATCAAGAAAGCCTCCTGATTGTTTGACATTATTACTGTTTTCTGTTTTCCTCCTATCAATTTTCCTCAGTGCCGATTTCCTGGTGCCATGTGCAGGAAAAAATTGAGAAAACGGAGATCAGAAAATGGGAAGAATAAATTCAGCCAATCAGGGGCCTCTGGACCCATGAGAGAACCTATATATGACATTCAATTTCCAGTGATGGCATTCATCTTCCCTCCATCATCTTCAATTAAATGATCAAGATGTCACATTGACCCAAATGGCCCATCATTCGGTGGACAACCGGGGAAAACTTCTTAAAGCCGATACATCAGGAAAGCACCAAATCCTACATCATATTATTAATCTGTCAAATAAGTTGCATATGAAATATTTGCATACGATGTAAAGGAGTTTTTGAGAGACCATAAAAAGGGGAGGAGATTAAGGTAGACTTTGAGAGGGGGTGTCCATATTCTTGCTCTAGAGTTCATGATTATGAATCCATTGATGATAGACTGAAGGAAGCTAGTAGTAAATAATAATTTCTAAGATTCATTCCCTATAAATGAGCATTCTGACCTGCTGGGAGCTAGGTGAAAAGAGAAAGGGAGAGCGGAGAGCAAGCAGGCAAAAACCATTTAGCCACTTGCATGGTAATAGGCTGGTGGTTGTCACCAATGACTCAAAATGGCATCATTTGGCATCATTGCACATTCTTTAAGGAAGACCAGAGATGATACCGACTGGTGTTATCAGCAGTGAATGAGTTGACTAAGCTGGAGCTGAAAAACCGAACAGGGTTTATGGTCCACCAGATTATGTCCCCACTTGCAGACTTCAAAAAAATCCATTCTGAACGCAAGACATGAATTCAGGAAATTCCTAATTACTTCCATTGCTTTAATTAGGAAATTGCTTTTACCACTCCTCATGATTCACAAGGTTCTCGGCATTTTCACTGAAAAACTTTTTTAACGGCAAGGATCTTGCCTAGATTTCAGAATAGTGACATGAACACCACATAAATAAATAAACTCCAATTCGTTGCAACAACATGTATGGTTTAATGACACCATAACCACCACAAATAAATACTTTTTAACAACTATCAGACCACTCTTCCTTTCTAAACCCTCCAAGACAAATTTCAGTTTTTTTTCAAATGCAAAAGGAGACAAAAAATTAAAAGAAGGAAATCACTGGAATAGATTGGATCAAGACACACCACTCAAAAGGGCAATTGCAAATTTCACACACTTCCTTCAGCTGATGAATCGTTTTTAAAAAAAATGAACCTGAATGCACAAAATAATGAAGATGAGAGAAGTACAACAATGTCAAAGTCAAAACTATCCATGTCCACTTTGTGCAGCAGGCTTTGAGGCACCACCAAACAGTCTCGTAACATAGCAATTGGCAAGAATGCCAAGCTCTTTGCAAGATTTCCAAAACATGGTGGGTGACTGGTCCACCAATGAACGTTCTCCTTTGATTAGGTCACGCCACACTATAGAGTCCAGCTAAGTCAGCATGACCTCCATCACTTTCTGGGAGAGAAACTGTCCACACGCAAACACCCAACATATACACACACACGCACAGGTAGGCACATACACATCCACGCAAAAAGCAAATGCACAAGGGAGGGGCGAGCATGCAGCAACGCCTGCATTGTCCCGCATGATGGAGGGGGGGGGCGAGGGCTGGAGGCCGGATGGCACCTCAATGCAACATGGAAGAGAAAACTGGTAGCGAGAGGAAAGAGAGAGATCTCCCTCTCATTGGAATGAAGACGATGATGGGGCCATAGAGCCTGTCCAACTCCCACTCATGCCCCCAATCCCTGCGCAAATCATTCACTCATGATGCCCTTGTGCAACACACAAAGACTTCACAACTCTATAGTCTCACTCATGCAGAACACAGTGCTCCTCCTTGAGAACACGATAGGCCACCATTCAAAACATTTCATACAATCAAAGTAATTTTTCATATTTTAAACAATAAATTACGTTAAAGTTCACCGTGCGCCTTCTCCTCATCTAAACTGCTTTCGACCCCTGCAAGTAGAGACCACAATGTTAAAAGAAAGACATTTTCATCAGTATACTAAAAATATAACATCCCCATAGGATGGAAAATTTACAACAAAATTGAGAACAGATCAATTTATCCACATAAATATTTGCTCCATCTTTTAATGCCATGAACATGACTCAATTTTCCTTAAAGTACTCAGAGGACACTGAATTTCCATTCTATTTAGCAATACATCGAGGCAAGGGTTCACGTTACGAAAACAAAACCCTGACATTGCTCTACCGGTAAAAATTGAGAACAAACACACCACCACAGCTTTAATTGAAATTTGGAATGGAGGGAAGTTTGCATGAGCCTCAATGAAATGTTCTTAATTTTCAATGCCTTAAAAGACCAACTGGGACTTGAACTCATTTTGGTAATCATTCAATGGTCAATGGTACACCCAATACTTCAAGGACCCAAGAAAGCAGGTGGGATGAATTGGATGGATGAGGCAGATACTTTGTGGAGATCCATTATGCGATATGAAGTGAAACACTGCACTTTCCACGTAAAAATTTATGAAACTACAGTCGACATGTTTCGCTGCACTGCAGCATTATCAAGACTAAACCTCCAGTATGGTTAATTTCTTGATTTAGTCTGGATAATGCTGCAGTGCAGCAAAACATGTCGACTGCAGTTTCATAAATTTTTATGTCGAAAGTACAAAGTGTTTCACTTCATATCTCAAAGCAGGTGGGGATGACAGGGACACGTTTCGAAAAACTTGGAAAGAACAGGGTAAGATGATCTTAAAAAATACAATACCACGGCTAGGATGACACATGGAGATACTAAGAGAACCACAACTGGAAGCCATTTTATGGTTGAACACAGGGGACAGCAAACATATGACTTGTGTGCTGTATTAGCCCTCCAGAAACAATTTCATGAGGCCCACAGAATTATCAGTAAATATGGATTTCCTTTACCCCCAATGGATAGTGAAGATTAAAAAATCTCATTAGATTACCAATACCCCAGATGAAGCCGTGCCAATTAGAATGTCTGCCTCATAGGCACATACATTTTGCCAAGTACTAACCAAAGTGCACTGGAAGGGTAGAGGAACTGGGAATCAAGGACTAGAGTGCCTTTCATATATGATAGAATTGGATGAGATAATAATCAATTTCAAATCAAAGCAAATGCTTGAAGGCTTACACTATTTGAAGAGTGAACAGAGATTACTAGTATATAAATTAAACATCCACAAAATTGAACAAAATCCAACTTTGAGTTTCACCTTCAATGTAAAGTCACAATTTCAGATATCCATTTGTAAAAAAATAAGCTAAAACACCATTTTTTAAGGGCTTTACACGGGGCACGGAATTGTGCAGGTTAGAACTGCATTAATTTCTAAAATGGCATGGATTTGCAAAAATGCATGCACGAAACTAGAACAGGGGCTATATTGCCACCTCATGTCCACGCAAACCCGCGCATGTGTTCTAGCAATTCACCGCTTTACACGACACAATTATGACTGCCCCTTCATACACACGTCATATTGTGCAAGTACGTGCCCAGTGTAAAACGGCCTTTAGAAACGAAATATTGGTTGATAACATCAAAATTCAACTTCTTGCTGCATACACTACAAACAATTTACTAAACCTTTATATGAGAAAATACTCGATAGGCTACCTGCAGATGTTGTCTCCTCCCCTGCATCCTCTCCCACATTAGCTGTCGTCCCGAGGACATCGTCCGTCGCAGCATCTTCCTCTGCCCCACTTTCTGCCTTATCCTTATCCTCCTGCTCCCCTTTCTCTGCTTCTTCTGATGCTGGTGTCTTGGGCGCCTCTTCATTCTCTGAAGAACCACCAGAAGACGAAGACTCAGATTTATTTCCTAGGTAGGCAGAAGAAAGTAAGTTTGAGGATCTACTCATAATTCACATTTGAAGGTTGGAGATAACAGGTTGATGCCTATGCAGTTTTCCTCTTTATTTACAAAAATACAACTACATACAATGCCATTACATTATTATCAAAATTAAGACCTCCCTTAAAAATACCGTGCCTATATTCACAGATCAAGGAAGCATGGTGACCAAGTGGTTAAGAGCATTTGGCTGCTGACTTGATTGTCCTCGGTTCAAATCCCAAGTGATGACTTCAGACATCCCTAAACATTGACCCTCGTAGTACAGGGTAGTTCATGAAAGGAGCTGGTAATGAATTGAGTCATTCAAATGATTACAGATTTGTTTGAGGTAAATTTTATTCTCAACTTTCGAGACCAACCTCAGAGTTGAAGCATTAAGTGAGCGATTCGCTAGCTAGAGCTAGAGGAAGAAAGGGGAAGGTGGTGAGAAAGGTCGACTTGAACTGAGAGAGATTTAGCTAGAGAAAGAGGCAATTCAGTTCGTAGACTGGGGCATATCTTCATTTTCCGTTCCCTCCTCACCTGTCCATTGTTCATACGAACTTTTCATTTCCCCAATTTCCAGTCCAATTTCATAAAATTACACAGACTTTACATCAACAGTATCTGGGGATTTTATAAACTTATATATTTATAATATCTACATCTCCTAGAATGTGGCAAATAAAAAAATCACACAATGATATAAAAAAAGGGCAGAAAATCAGTATAAAGATTCAGCTTTCAATAAAGGTGGTAAATGAAATTGTTTAATATAACCTTTTGCACGAGAAAAATTACAATTTTAATAATCCAAATGCAATTCCAATGGCAATGAGAAGCATGTAGACAAAGAAGATGCATGGATCATACCTTGGCAGTGCGGGGTTGTACTCTGAGGGGCTGATCTGATTGTGGAGGGTAGTATTTTGCAAACATAAAAGCATAGGTTAAAAAAAGGAAAATTTGATCCTCAAGTTCATTAATTTCATGTTTATCATAGTCATGGTACTTTTATTAGTCCCAAAAAACTCAACTCTGGATCCTTCTTACTTTGGGCCATCGTGCTTCCCTGACCAAATGGAGATGTGAACATTATCAGGAAAACATCACTCACTTGGTGATCAAACTGAGGGCTGGTTTGGATTGGCATGGCAAGAGATCTCCCAGACTGAGTCTGTGAAGCTGGTAATGAATTTGTCATTCGAATGACTACAGATTTGTTTGGGGTGAACACTATTCTCACCATTCCAGACCAACCTTAGAGTTGAAGCACAGGGTCAGCTTGGGAGATCTGTAATCTCTATTTTTCTCACAAGCCTGTCCAAAAATGGAGGTGAAATACACAAAGGTGCAGCACACACCAGTAACTACATTATTATAATTACATATTTTTATTAATGACAAGCTTAATAGTAATTATTGAAATTATCGGACGACTCCTTCACATATATGTTAAAAGTGGTGACATGAGGATTATGTTTCTATTAGGGGAAAAACTAATTTTTTACAAAAAATCATATTTGTTTCAATCTTAAGACTCAATTAAACTTAGCTTAAAGTGATGATGTACTGCTGAAGCATTGCAAATCACATTTTTTGACCCTTGACCAACTTTTACAGAGCCCTATGCAAGATATTATGAAAAAATATTTTCCTGCAAACCTGAAGATGATTCTACACTGACATTTGTATTATTTTAGGTATTTCTGACAGCTGATCTTTTTAAATGATGTAAAAAGAAGATAGACACTTGGTTTTGCAATATTATTTGCTGGCACAGTCTTAAGTTTCATTATCTTAATGTATTCTAGGCATTCACAAAATAATTGTAAAATACACATTCTTATAATAAAAAGGTGTACAGTGATTTATTCACTACGTTAAGAGTATAATTAATGTATTCCAATGGATAAAAATCGAGAGTGTAGAAGACATTCTATTACCTTTGCTTGCTGCATTCAGCTCCTTAGCTTTGTTGGCCTTCCAGATCTCAATTTTGTTGAATAAGTACTTCAACTAAAAGAAAGAAGATTATGATTTAAAAACAAACAAAATGTAATGGATATATGGGTGATATTTGGTGACACTTCCACCACCCCACCAAACCCTTTATTCTGAAGGTTGTGCAATACATGCGTTCACATAATTTAAAGCAATAAGTATAGATAGTGAATCTTAGGCTATTTTGAATTAATTGTGAAACAACTCCTGGTATTTTATGCAAATAGACCCTATCAAAAACAAAGTTCTTGTCTGAAACTGGACAATGTGGTGAACTAATTCCATGGAAACTGTAGGGAATCAGTGCAAAACTGAAAGGGAACTTAACCCTTAGGCTGCGGGAACATTTTTAAGCGGTTTGTATTATTGGGATGGCCATGGAGAGTTAAGCTGCAATCCATACAGTGCGTAAAAGTGCACTTGCAGGGTTCCCACTCTAACTACATTACAAAATTCACGGTTTTTTTCAGGTTTTCACAGTCTAAATGTCATCAAATTCACTGATTGTAGATAAGGCATTTTAGGCAGAAATATTGATCAAGTAACAATCATCGGCCACACCTTAACTAAAAATGTAACAAACGCAACAGATGCCTTGAATGAAAACGCAGCAATGACAGTGCTATCTCTTATAGCGTCACCTGTAGTAGTAAAATTCGGGTCCAGTTTAAGGGTTTGAGTGGGAAAATGGAGAGAGCAGGGTGGCAGGGAAGTGAAGAAGAGTCTGATTTTTTGCCAGGGTTAATGTCTTCCAATCGCAGGCTTAAGGTGAATGTGCTATCATGGCGCACGGACCAATTAATAATTGCGCTTCGAATACACGCATGCAGATAAATTTCTGGACAGCGTCTGGACGTGACTCGGCCTTGAAACATGATCCGAACATAGATTTTTCTTTTAATCTGTGTATCGTAGATCTCCAATCAAGTTTGAGAGATTTCTAAGGTTTCATGATGAAATTCACGGCTATTTCCAGGTTTTTTCACGGTAGATGAAATTCACTGCTTATTCACGGTTTTCAGGTTTTCACGGTTGAGTGGAAACGCTGACTTGGGTTCTACCCAGGTAGCAATAAACGTATTTGGAAACTGAAGAAGGTAGTCGAGCAATGGTCAAACGTTTGAAAATGTTTTTCCGCAGTCAGTGTGCAAAACGTATAAAAACGTTCCCCCAGTGTAAGGGTTAAGGAAATAACATGGCAAACAGAGTAAACTACCAATTATGTATGTATCTGGCCTCATGATGGGCAGAGGCAGCACATATAATCAGAAAACACTGACTATCCAAACTTCACATTTCTTACTACATATGTTCATAATTAACGTAAATCAAACAATATAGATATGTATACATGTAGTCCGTTATTTAAGATTACTTTAAGGACTCAAACCAGTCTTAACAATGAGTGCATATAAAAAGTAACGTGTGAACTTTCCTAACTTCATTATGGTCAAAAAAAAAAGGTTGGTTTTATGATGAATTAATGGATTCCAAAAGGTAAATTTACCACATCCTACCAAGTATAAAAAATGCAAGCCCTCAGCCAACCAACGAGAGGCAATTCTTTTGATTCATCTGTCATGATGTCATTAATTTTCCCCGATGTAATGTACAAGATTCCCAGTATTTTATCCTATATCCCTGATTTTTTTAAATCCCCAGACTTTTTCCTGTTGCTGCTGATTTCCCTGACCTTCCCTTGTGATACACCAAAAGGCTCCCTCAAATCCCTAGTTGACCCTTAAACAATTTCATCTTCTTTAATTAAATATTAATGGCATACCACAAGACCCGAAGCTGTAACCAGCAGCAGGCACATATACCAGTACAAGTTATCATCCACCACTAATTCAGGATATTATTCATCATGAAATTTCACCAAAAGAAATTAGTTAAAACCATGGCCCTTATATGCTGGTTGCTAATCTCCGGCTCAGGAGTGTTGCCTTGACGGACACTTTTACCCCTCAAACCCCTCAAACGCCTCCCCTCAAACACAACTCTGGGCACAGTCGCGCTGCCACTAGGGGAAATATGGAACTAACTGCGATTTCTCCTCCCAATATGCTTCCAAACCGCCGACGACAGCGCCGTTAGGTCCATGTTTCCCCAAGTGGAAGCGCGACTGTGCCCAGAGTTGTGTTTAAGGGGTTTGAGGGGTAAACGCGTCCATCGAGGCAACACTCCCGAGCCGGAATATGTCGGGAGATTAGCAACCAGTATATAAGGACCATGGTTAAAACTTAGCATTCTTCACACAATGTCTATCTAACTAAACCAACTTGGACAATAGCAAAATAACCATTGTGCAGAAAATAACTAAGTTGTTATTACTCCCATTATAATGATGATAATACAAAAATTTGAGCCAGTATTCATTAAAACATTAGAGAGAATGCTTTACCATGGATAAATGTAATACTATTGGAGTCAATGTACACTCACCTCCCGATCCAAAGCTGACTTCTTCTCACCAATGGCCTTGATGGTAAGTTTTGGAGCAACGGAAAGAGGCAGTTTTGACTGCTCCTCTTCCATCTTTGCCTTCCAGTCCTGAAACAACAGAGCAAAGAGGGTAACTTAAGAGCCTTTGATTATCTTGAAAGCATTCATAATTTATTCCAAACTGAGGTAAGGAAGAATAAACATCTTAAAACTTTATCTCTAACTTAGCAAATCAAGAACATCTTATACAACATAGTAGGCACTAACAACCTTTGGTTACATTCAACTCTCCACCTTAAAAAGCAAACCAACACTGTGGCCATCAAGTATCAAGTTATGGAGAATCATGGCAGAAAAACAATTTTCATTTTATACAGGGAAATAAAATTCACTTTGTACGTTCCAAACTGAATATTTATTACCACTGACCATGGTGACGATATACTGGCATATTTATCCGTAGGGAAAACATGGCTGGTATTAACCCATATAGTGCCATCGGCCCAGGGGGTATGTGACAAGAGTGCCAAGGACCGATCTATCGGCCGGGTTTTTTTACACTCACACCTTTTATTTATTGTGTTTCATGCAGCTTTGGTAATTATTTTTAGACTCAGACATGCTTTAACACATTCAGCGCAGAGCAAGTCAAATGACGTGGTCCTGTTCAAGCCGAAATATGGAGCAAGTCAATTGACGTGCTCTGCCGGTCGGGCCGGAAGCCCTTTCTACGCCTCCGTACGTGACTAATATCCACTTCCGAGTCTTCTGATCGCATGCATGGCCTTCAGCAAGCTTCCCTCTTTCGACCCTTGTGAGCCATTTGTAAATAGCAGTATTTGAACAGTAGTTATGATGCGAAAACCTCTATTTTTGAACATAGGTTTTCACAGCGAGAGGCATCGTTGCTATTGGCTTTCAGGAGCAGCTGCATGTTGTGTTTTGTCTTGCAAGCTTTCGTGTCCATTACGGGGTGCATCATCAGGTGATGAATGAAAATACGGAATTGGTTGTCAATTAATATACTCGTCCACCCTCCCCCATCAACCGGAGTAGTGGGAGAGGATGGCGACGCTGATGTCAGCAGAACTCTCAGCCCTGTCCTTGAGCAGACACAAACTAGTGATATTACATCATGACACGGAGAAGTCGGCTGTAGCGGAGCATGCTTACTCGGAAGACAGGTATCAAATTTTAATCAACGAGACGCAGGTGTTAGCCCAAGAGAAATTTTATCATACACGACTGATTCAGGAGGCTATTGAAATTGAGAAATGCCCCCAGAATTTCAACCAAGTTGACGGCGTAAAACTCAGCCAGACCTGGAAGAGAATCTTCCGGAAGAGAACACGGTGACTATGTTGCAAGCAAGGTTATTCACCAGCCTTGTGGAAGAGTCCACTCGCCGCTCAAGGACAGGGCTGAGAGTTCTGCTGATGTCAGTGTCGCCCTCCTCCCCCACTACTCCAGTGGATGGGGAAGGGTGGACGAGTATATTAATTGACAACCTTTTTCATTCATCGCCTGTTGATGCCCCCTGTAATGGACGCGAAAGCTTGCACGACAAAGCACAACATGCAGCTGCTCCCTAAAGCCGTTAGCAACGATCTCTCTCTATTTTTCTTTCTTATTTCATCGGACGATTCTGACGACTGTCATGAAAATCTGGCCCGCATTGAATGCGTTAACATACCGGCAGGTTTTGGGAGGAAATAAAAAAAAAATAGTTTCTGAAAATGCATATTGGTCTTTACGTAAATTTTTAAGCGCAAGCCTACAAATTCGCCTAAAAGCCCTGGCATTCTCCAGAATACCTAGTAAAAATGGCTGGCACTGAAAGGGTTAATAAATACATATTCACTGTGGAATATACAGAGTGAATTTTAATTCCATTTAATTGTGGTTCCACAAAGTGAAGATGGAAAACTTATAGTGTTCATTTTAAATAGTTTTAATACTATAAACACTGAATAAATACTCGTTAAGTAAGAACTTGTTACTCTATATTGAAAATATGTACATATATAGAAAAAGAGGTACAATTTCATTCAAGTGGCCACATATTAATCATGTGACTAGCAGTCCAATGTGCATGACTAGGACTGCTAGTTGCTTATCATACTCAGCAGTCCAGACAGTCTTGTCTGGCATTGTGCAAAAATTTTCAAGGAGGAGAATGACGTGTTGGTAGCTTAACTGACTGAAGCACTCCACCAGAAATTAGGGGATCCGGGTATGAATTTTTTCTCTGTGGAATTTTTGAAAAATCTGTCCAAACTCGGCAGTTGGCAACGGACACAAGGTGAGTGAGCAGTTGAGTGGTCACACTTGGATTATTAAAGATTTGAGGGTTTACATTAAATTTCACCTCCAGCCATATGAAAGCTGGTGAGTTTGGGAGGTGTTTTGTAGGGCTCTTAGTGTTGTAATGGTTAAGAACTTGTGGTTGGAAAAACTCTCGTCTCGTCAAATTTGTTAACCATAGAACATTATTCAAAATTTCTCACCTTAGTGTCTGAAATAAGCTTGCTCAGAGTGTCCAGCTCCACTTGCGTGAACGCACCGCCCTTTCCACCCTCACCCGATGCCCCCCCATCCATTGTTTGCGCACTCTTGAGAAATGACTCGGCAACTTCCACCAATTTACCAAGGGTGCGAATCTCCTCGGGTCGCCCTCGATGCTCAGCCACTCGCTGCAGCAGGGGTGCCGAAAGCTTCTTCAAGGACAGGAAGCGACTCTCGTAGTCCTCGAAGCCAGCTCCCATTCCTGGAGCTCCATCATCAGAGATCCAGTCAGACACCTAAAAAATGCAAAAGTCACTGAAGCTAGAGCATATGAAACACGCTTCTATTCCCAAAGAACTAAGAAAACGTAACAGAGATGATTGTCCATTACTACGCAATTTTTTATTTACACATTGCGTACCGGGGTATTGAAATTCCTAGGAACGCCGAGATTGGAAATACAGTGGAAGCCCCTTATAACGAGTACGGGATATAGCGACAAGCTCGAATTAGCGACAGCTACCCAAGGAGCCATTTTAAACCCTATGATTTAAATGTAAAATAAATTCGTATTAGCGATAATTGCTCGATTCCTCTCTTGTGCCATTCGTAATTACGACAGGTTGACTTTTTGACCACGTGCCACATCTCTGGAATTCAATGCTTTTAAAACGGCATTTTTTCCGCCAACGTCGACGTCTACATGTTCCGTATTCTCCTATTCTTCTTTCCTTAATAAATTTCTCGAGTACACATTTCATTGCTCTTTTGTCATCTCCCTCCCGCGCATCCGCAGTGAGGTTAAAAATTATTCCGCCCGTCTGCTAGCACCATGGCTGGTAAACGCAAGTCCTTGGATTAAAAAACCAAAATGAGAATTATTGCAGATTGTGAAAGTGGAGAGTGTTCAAAGAGTGAAATAGCGAGGCCATTTGGAATTAATACATCGACATTGTTCACTATTTTAAAGAAAAAAGAACAAATTCGTTCGGCAGTGCTTAAAGAAGGGCGTCCAAGCACTCAAAAACACCGGCGGCCCGGAGAGCATCCGCAGCTAGAAACTGCTCTTTTCTCGTGGTTTTGCCAGCAAAGAGCCGCAGGGATTCCTATCACCGGCCCAATGATGAAGGCTAAAGTTGAGTATTTGTGTGAGAGGCTTGGTGAAGACAATTTTAAGTGCTCGGATGGATGGTTTGCACGATTTAAAAATAGGAAGGGGATATCCCTTCACAAACTATCCGGTGAATCATCAAGTGTCGACGTTAATCCTGTGAAAGGCTGGGCTCCGGTCCTTAAAGACTACTATTTGGACAATTACAGCCCCTGCGATATTTACAACGCGGATGAGACGGGCATAAATTTTAACCTTCTCCCGAACTAAACTCTCGCCACTCGAACGGACCCCTGCAAAGGAGGGAAGAAAAGTAAAGACCGCGTAACTGTTCTTTTATGCGCCAAGATGGATGGTTGAGATAAGTTAAAACCGTTCGTGGTGGGGAAATCCGCCCATTCCCGATGTTTTAAGGGAGTTAAAACTCTCCCTTGCACTTACGAAGCAAATAAAAATGCTTGGATGACGGCTGCTATCTTCACGCAGTGGTTACGAGCGTTTGATGCCAGGATTGGTGGAAGGAATAAAAAAGTACTATTATTCATTGACAATTGCCCAGCCCACCCACCAATAGAACTAAGAAACGTTAAAATTGTGTTATTGCCGCCTTAAACGTTAATGCCATCAGCATTCCTATCAAAAAGTGTGCGCCACTGCCGCTAGAGGTCTCTACGTCCGCTGATATTGCGTCTGATTGCGTGAATCTCTACGAAACATAAATATTGCTAACAGACAGACAAAGAGTGGACTTCATTTATCATTTGTCCTTCTATTTATTTGAAACATTTTTCACCCTTTCCACCGAAGATAATTGATATGACTAATATGCTTTTAGATGCCGTAATGCTGTTCGGTTTCATGATTCCGATAGCATTTGAGTCGGCTGTTTTGAAACACGATAGTAAATTATTCATACAGGCAGACTTGAAGCATAAGAAGATTACTTCCACCTCCATTCCGCCGTTAACCTGAAAAAGATAGAATTGCAATGCTCATGTGGAACCCTAAAATTTTATCACGCTCCTTTCGTCACCCAATTGCAGCAGCCACACATCATTTTCATTACTACTCGGAAAGATAGAAGGTATGAATTTTTGAACAGATTCCGAAGTTTTAGCATTTAATAGTCTGATGCATAGCCATAACTGGTAGTTATGACATGTATATTTGGAGCATCCAAGAAATAAGGATAATAACAGCTCATAATGCACAGTTCAGTACGAGTGAGTCTGAAGCTGGGACTTTTAAAATCGACTTCTTAATGCCTCGGCATATAGCATCCTGCATAATTACATATGATTTGATCATAGATTGCAAGTGAATATGATCATTAGTGAATTAAATGTTCAAAATAATGATTTAAAACGGCTATCATGCTGCAATTTTCGCCTCTCGGCAGAAACAGCCGTGGTGACGCCTGATGAGTGATTTTTATGTGACGATGTAATTGCATTCGGTAACAACGACAACTCACTATAGCGACAGATTTCTCTGTTCCCAACAGCTGTCGTTATAAGGGGCTTCCACTGTATGTGCCTATTAGGGCGTAATGCCTTTGGTTTAAACATGGTTAAAAAGCTAATTTTTAGAATATAACTTTATCCAATCAAACGTTATGATGCATCAATTCATTATGAATAACAAACAACAACTGAAAATGTACTAAGGAATACATATTGTACGCTTAAAAATTGTTTAGGTTGACGCGCCTAAATGACGAGAATCTTCGTCATCCGTCCGGAACATTCGGGAAAAAAATGACGAGAATTCTCGCCATCCGTACGCAACGTGTTAAATGGGATGAGACTGCAATCAGGGGAATTTATTCAGGCCTAAATGCTACAGTCTCATAGTTCCCCAACGTATGTAAAAAAAACTGCCCATCATCAAAGCCAACTAATCACTTTACCCACCTCAGATACTGCTGACATAATTGATACACAACAGAAGTAACTAGTTTCCATAATTTGAATGCACTCTTTGAAGATATCTTCAAAATAATTTATTAAAGTAGAACTTCTTTATTATGTTTTTGAAGGGACCACAAAAAATGAATGTGCTACTCAGGAAAACATGCTAACCAGGGAAGTAAATCATAGAAATTGGGGCAATTTCAATCTATGGAAAAGTCGTCATAATTAAAATTAGTGTCCAAAGTTCTTGTAGGATCACCTTCCTGAACTCTTTCCACAAATAAAATCAAGATAATTAGCACTAAACTGCCAAAAAAATACCATGTGGACGAAAATCACAATGCTTTCATAGATTTCCCAGAGACATTTACATGTAAACGTTGTCATTCTCTCGTGATTTGTGGTATAAAATTGGACAAGTTTAGCTAGGTCATTTCTTCTTTCTCAGAGATTACTCGTAGAAAATGACTATTGGGCAACATTTTCTTTACCATAAATCCCGGCAACAGCCGTACACATTCATTCTTGGAATGAACCCATATCTGATGAACTCCAAGCTGTGATTGAAAGTGGCTCCTTTCCCCCTCAACTAAGTTTTAGTGTTGACGAGATGATATCATTTTGGAAAAGAATGCATTCTCGTTCATTCATTTTCTGGGAAGGAAAACCTGGGTCAGGTTTTAAGGCTTTTAAAGACTGTTTCATGTAGCTGCTAATGCCTTGGAGGACTTCACATTAAAATGATTTATCATTCATAAACTCTCGTAGCTATGAAATGGCATTCAAAGTAGCATTTGCCTGTCATTTCGATGAGCGACAAAAGGGCTTGGGTGACACAATAGTTGTTTTTAGACTGGTTTGAAAAATTGACGTCAACTGCCGGCAATGCATTACGAACCCCTGAGATAGCAATGTTAGCCTACCCGCACGACAGGAGGGAATTTCAAAAGCACATACAAATTTTTTTAACGTGAATTAAAGTCTTTGAATGCGTGCCCACTATCTTTAAAGATACTTTAAACTATAAAATTTATATAAATAAGGTATTTTAATGCTATTTATGGGAATATATATCGTTTAGAGGGTCTTAGATACCCAACACCTATGCTACCAGGAACACATCCCTATCTTCCCAATGTTAAAACGCTCTCGTATAACACAAATTCATATAGCGCAAAGACCCCATGGAATGCATTCCTTGCGCTATACAAGACATGGATGTATTAGGAAACGACTTGCGGTTTGCTTCATGGCAAATAATTTAGCGTACTACCCAGTAAAGCACCACTATTTAAAGCGTACTAACTAAATAGTTTTACTTGCATTTCACTTGGATGGTACCAGGAGATATCGCCACACTAAGGCAGAAAAGGAGCTAACGAAGAATGTACTAACCAAGTTCCACTGTATTTACATATTTTTGGTGTTAACTCAGATGGTTCTCTCTGTTATATTTTAGCGTACTCAAAAACATTCAATAGAAATTACCAAATCTGTAAATTTATTATTTCAATTGCACACAAACAGAAAGTTATTTTTTTCCCACGACTTCAAGCAAAAGTACAATACAGGAGAAGAACCAGGCGTTTCATTATTTGATTTCTAATTCAAGCTATGGCAAACCAACAATTCTTTACTAAGTGTTGCTCAATGGTAACTGTATATCTACTGCCTGCCCCTTCAACAAGAAAATCCTTGAAATTTTCTTTATTTTAGTACTCTACAAGAATTTTGGGCTTTGCTCTCTGGCTGTGGTGCAATTCGCACAGCTTTGGCTGATAGTCTCTTATTGTTCGCATCAGTCCAGACTATCTCCTCCAATATAGTCCACAAATTTCCAAAGAGGAGAATGATGCCTCTGTAGCTTAAATGACCAAAGCACTTGACCGGATATTGGGGGATCCAGGTTTGTTGCTCAAACAAAATATATGGAACAGGTACAGAAGGATGTGAAAGAGAAAATAATGCATAGAAGTGAAAAGATTATTTGAAAAGCGAATTGAGTGGAGAGCTGTATCAAACTAATATTTGGATTGTTGACCAATGATTATGATGATTCAGTTGTCTAATACCACTTTCCTCACCTCCGTGAATCTTCTTTCCTTGAAATTGTGTCTGCCCTTCATTGACCCCACTAACCACCCATAGTAATATCTTAGACCCTACTCTCACTTAAAAGCCTTAAAAAGTGAATGCCAATTCAATACTCACATACATTGCACTGTACATCCCCGCCTGCACATTTCTTAACTGACACCTTCTACAATAACTCTAAATCCCGTCTTCCAGCCTCCCAGAGATCACTTTTCAACTGACAAAACCTTAATAATAAAACGTTATTGTACTTTTCCACACGATTTAATTAATACGACCGGTTTCGTCGCAGAGGCGACATCATCAGGTACAGAATCCGTTATAATAACAGTTATTTTGTTCTTGTTTATCTGGTTGGTATCGTGTGGAAAAGTACAATAACGTTTTATTATTAAGAATGGATTTTCACAAAGTAAAGCCAGAAACAATCAAGTTTATTGACAAAACCTTGTTTAACACCATTTCATCTCCCTAACCTTCCCTGAATCTTAATCCTTCCTCCCTCCAATCCCTTCAGAACATTCAAGAGCCAGCTTAGAAAAGCCTTCTGATAATGAATTGAAACTTTATTTTTCTTTACATACAGATTATTTTTGTTAATGCTCCATAATTTCAATTTTTTATTCAATGTAAAATTTGAATTATGTAGCTTTTTTTTAAAAAAAACTGAGTTGAAGAAATAAATTAGATACAAAAAAGAAAATAAGGATAAAATAATCCATTTGCCACAAAAATTTTTCGGAGAGAAATGGGAGATCAAATCAATACAAATGGAATTCAAGCTCACCTTGGCACACTCCTTGAGAATGGCTTCTATTTCTTCCCCAGTGGACGCAGATGAAAACTCCTCCTGGTCCATCCTCATCTGCATGTCAAAGACAAAGCTCTCCAGAGCATTCATGGCACTCTCCGTACGGTGCCTTGCTTGGTCCTTCTCATTGAGGGACTTGATCCTGAAAAAATGTATACAGCACACATAGAGTATGGTTAATTTGCAGAGGAAGGAGATAACATCCCTTTGAAATCTACCTGAAAATCCTGGAGTCTCCATTAAGCCATCGATTAACTCTAAAATTCAATACTGACAAGGTTAAGGTACCCAAACGTCAACACCTTGATTTCAAACTTAAAATTGTGACAGAAAAAATGGAATTTTATGGTAAATGCTTCTGCTTACATAACTAAACGCTGCAAACACTGCATAAAAATTTTGTGTTAACATATGATCATCAGCTAATGATCTAACGGAATGTATTAATTTAGCCTCCCTTCATTTGCGGAGAAAACAATTTGCCATTATTTTTCTATATTGTTGTTGAATAATCATGTTATATGCTCAACTTTGCTTTCCCTTGTATCCCTTAGAGATCCAATAGTTTCATCTTATAGCACTTCATTGTTCACAATTCCTTTTTTAAGAAATGACTATTCTTTTTTCTTGCCTCTTTTCCATGCAATGAGAGATAGCAATGCTAACAGTGACTTGAACTTTTTTCCACACCATCAAATACTTTTAATTACATTGTTAAGTCAACAGTTAGGTAAATGAGAGACACTTTTATAATTATCGCCTTCTTCCTAATTATTTTTTGTGAGCCTTGGTGATTTTGTATTCACATCATGCCTTCCTTTTGTAATGGTCTTTCTTATTGAGTTTTGATTGCATAATATTATGAAGTCTTATCTTTTCTTTTTTATAATATTGTATTGGTTTATATTTTTTATGTATTGTAATTTTGTACTGGGTTTCTATGCCCCTTAATAAACCATATTATTATGATTATCATTATTATTATCACGAATTGTTCCTGCTGCTTGTGCAACTCGGCTGGAGCTGAAAAAATTTTGCTGCCCATATGAGGGAAAATGGCTGAAACATTTCATTTTCTCAACAATATCTGCTTAAATAATATAAAATTGTTTGTTTTATGTAAATTATGAGCATTACAAGACATTAAAGTGAAAGTTTGGGTTATCCTTGTTTTCCGATTATTCGTCTCTCCCCATCATTAGCCCGGATAATCGGGAGTGTGCTGTACACCCATGTCTCGTATAGCGCAAGGGATGCGTTCCTTGGGGTCTTTGCGCTATACGAATTTGCGTTATAGGAGAGCGTTTTAACATTGGGAAGATAGGGATGCGTTCCTGGTAGCATAGGTCTTGGGTATTGAATTTCCTCTAAAACATATATATTCCCATAAATAGCCTTAGAAAACATTATTTATATAATTTTTTATAGTTTAAAACATCTTTAAAGATGTATGCACACATTTGAAGACTTTTATTCACGTTAAAAAAAATTCTTACGTGCTTTTGAAATTCCCTTCTGTCGTGCGGGTGGGCTAACATCTGCTATCTCAGGGGTTCGTAATGCATTGCCGGCAGTGGACGATTTTTCAAACCAGTCTAAAAACAACTATTATGTCACCCAGGCCCTTTTGTCGCTCATCGAAGTGACAGGCAAACGCTATTTTGAATGCCATTTCATAGCTAGCGGAGTTTATGAATGATAAATCATTTTAATTTGAAGTCCTCCGAGTCATTAGCGGCTACGTGAAACAGTCTTTAAATGTCTTGAAGCCTTCCCAGGTTTTCCTTCCCTGAAAATGAATGAACGAGAAAGCATTCTTTTCCAATAGAATATCGTCTCGTCAACACTAAAAACTAGTTGAGGGGGAAAGGAGCCACTTTCAATCACAGCTTGGAGTTCATCAGAAAATATTGTGGTGACTGCGCTATCAACACTTGCAGATTCACCTGATATCGCCGCACTGAAAATACCTGCTTGCCGTTTAAATTCTGGAACCAACCGGAGCTTTCACTAAATGTCTCGGAGCGATTACCACTCTCGTCTTTTTGTGCTGATTCAATATGAACTTTCCGTATGCGTAGACCGCTTAGTTGAAGTTGGTGCGGCTGAGGTCACTGATGTTTTAACTTCGTCTTTATTCAGAATAAGGCTTCGTGCGTTTAAACTTCCGCGCAATATCGCTTTGACGTTCTCCATTTTCAAAGCAATTGACCTATATCAATTTCTCTTCTAGGTATATGGTTTTTCTTGATAAATTCTTGATTTTTCTACCCGCATTCCTATTTTTTGCCATTTTCTCTTGGTTTTTACTCTGCATGGCTCTATCGAAATCACCTTCTACTGCTGAACTGTGTTCTTGAGACGCAGAGGGCCTACGACTGCGGGGAGGGAACAAAGCTATTGTGTTTGAGACTCTATAGGGGACCCTCTTATATGTTGGTGCTCTTCATGCGCAACTCAGCCACCGCTCCATTTCTCCCCCGTGAATACCGATGACCTTGAAGGCTTTAGCGTAGACCCTCTACCTGGAAGTCAATCGCCCGATAACCTATGACGGCAAAAATTACGTCTCAACCAGTATTGCTTAAAAAAAACTCATTTCCACTAGCCCCACGCTTAATTAATGATCTAAATTAACTCATTCTGTTAAGGAGACGAGATAAATTACTTCGGTAGGCCGGCTATCTAGACCCAATGACGAGTAATCCTTTTGGTCATTGCACAGCAATGGATTTCGATTAATATATAAACAAAAAAGAAGATTTGAGGCTAGCAATAATATTTGTACGCGTAAAATGATAGAAATTTCGTGTGTACTTAGCGCAAGTTCACGTTTTATCACGAGAGCGTTTAAGATTTTTGATTAGGCTACACTGCGTTGCAATGTTTCCCCGAGGAACGAATTTGAGCCATATCGAAATTGCACTATACGAGACATGGGTGTATATGTATTATAACTAGTGATGGGTCAATTCCAATCATGCATCATCACTATGTAATTAAAATATAATTGTTAAATTTCAGAACCAAACTTATTCATCTTCAAAGTCACCACCGGACCACGGCATGGAAGAAACGATAATTCAGCTGATTAAAATGTGTTTTGGTTTTACGATTACGTGGCGCAAAAATTCAAATGACTGTTAGAAGCACAGTCTTATATAAAGTTGTGGTTTGAAGTACATACTACTGGAATCGGAATCGATTTTCCACCTAGGTAAATATAGTTGAGGACCTCAAATCCGGAAAGCTTGGGACCAAAGGGTTTCTGGATTTCTGGTTTTTCTGGTCTTCAGCACATGGAAAAAGTGGTACACTTTTATTTTGAGAATTTCAATGCAATAAAACTATAAACCATGGTCTGTCAAACTACCCCAAGAAAGAACTTTCATCGCCTTGTATGGATTCAAGTACTACATTGAAGGAGGCAAAAAACTTGCCGAATAAGTCGTCAAGTCACGACCATAGATTCCGCAGCATAAATTATATGTGCTTAATACTGGATGGGAATGAGCAATAAATACATCTTTTTCTTCATGCTCAATAGCATTCATTGATGGCATTCCTTAGCAGACGTTGCTGAATCTATCGATACCTTCCTTAGTCGGACAGTAAATCTGTGCAAATGCTTCTATGTTTTGTTAATTAATTAATTTGTAAATGCGTTCAGGATCCTGTGCTCAATATTTGACATCCCTGTGTGTCCCTGCCTAGGTTTTTAGCGTATGTTCATAGCTTGTGCTAACTTCCTAATCGTCCCAGAATAAGGCCCGGAGAGTGGTGTCACGAGGTGGCAAGTCGAAACACTACGCAGAGGAATTTTCAAACGTTCCGGATTTCTGGTTTTCCACGTTTCTGGATTCCGGATTTGAGGTCCTCATCAGTACTCATTTTCGATTCCGATTCTTGGCATAGAATCGAGGAATAGAATCGACCCATCACTAATTATATCAATGAGAGAACAAAGGACTCACTTTGCAATCGACTGCTCCAGCTTTTTCCCTTCCAGGTCCAGAACGTCCAGCCTCCTCTCCGACACCTCAACAGACTCACGCATCACCACCACCTTGGGAGTGAGGGGCTTCTTCTTGCCGTCGGCCTCCGCACTCTCGCCCGTCGCCTTGGTGCCATTGGTGCTGCCCTCTGAGGGGCTCCCTTCCGCCTTCTTCTCGCCATCTTCCCCTCCTGCCTTGGCACCCTCCTCCTCCTCTCCTCCACCTCCCTCCGGAGTAGTCTCATTCTCAACCTTCTTGCTCTCCTCCGCAGAGCCTACACACAAAAAATCCACCACACACATTACCAAAAAAAAATTACCAATTTAGGAGGAGTAACAAACTTTGACAAATATGTGAGTGAATTTTAGTGAAAGTGAAAATTATGAACTAAGTGTATTCTGATCAGTGGACCAAGAAGAGAGAGAGGGAGATACTAACCCGAGAAAAGTTTGCTAATGGTGCTGCCGAGCTTTGAGAGTGGTGACTGCTGGTCGCTCTCCTCCTTACGCTTGCGCTCTTCCTCGGCAGCTTGCTCCTCTGGCGACAGTGTCTTCTCGGCCAGCAACTCGGTGTGGGCCAGAGACAGAATGCCAGAGTCATCCATCGTGAAGTGTGCCTTCACACCTTTCGACTCAGAGCCAGGGCCACTGAGCACCTTCTTCAGTGCTGACGCAACTCCGGAGATGTGGATCTCCGTAAGGTTCATCCACTTATCCACTCTGCGAGCAAGACAAAATATCAGGGGGACATTTCAATGAATTTCCAGAAATATTGGCACAAACCATAAAAACGTGGCATGTTTTACGACTCCCACTTTTCTAAGGTGCACACCTACAAGGAGAAGGAGATAAAAACAATTTTCCACTCCGGACATCAAAACATTTTCACTGGGCTGGAACTTCTCACTCCATATTATCAGGCACAAAGGAATGATGAAGGGATGAAGAATGTGAATGCATATAATGATGACATATCCCCACCCAATACATAATGAAATGAGCATCCAATGACAAAACCCAGCCATTCTGTTTGTCAAAAGGGTAAAAAAGATTCCTATATAATCAAGTTTTCAAAGCTTTACTCACCATACCCAGGACGAGAAAATGGTACGTAAAACATTGAAACCTAGGTTATAGAGAAATCTTTTTTACCCTTTCACTATCTCAATATTGGAAAATTGCTTTTGTTTCATCATTTACGCTAAAATTAATTCTTATATAACCTGCATCTGAAGATTCATTTCTTTGAAAAAACCCAGGTAGACTTAATAAAAAAAGGCAGAAAATACAGTTAGCCAGATCTCATTTATTCACAGCCCATTAAGTTTTGCCTTCCATTAACGACAGATGTATCCGTCAGTAGGTTTGCTGACAGAGAATTAACCACCCATACATATATGCATTTAAGACTTTCCTACACAAGCAAATGAACGATCTGTCACTTTTTTCTCCTCCCAAATGCAGCAGTTCTTGGTTTTGGGACCCAATTTGCACACATCCTCATGAAAATAAAGTTATATCAAAGGTGTTCACCGACACTAAAAGTTTCATAGCCACAGCATCTGAGCATATTTTTTGTGGCATGTATCACTAACAACATTGATGGTTTCTATAGCTCAAATTGGTCACTAATAGTATAAGATTAAGTTCCAAGGATTCCAAGAGGAGCAAAACTGTGATTGGCACTGTGGCATGCACCAATTTTTGGTGTCAACAGCACCCACCTCAAGTCTCACATTTACTTACAGCTTTAAGCACGAAGAAGGCAAGCAATAGAAACCATAAATTAGAGATCAACTACCAAGGACAAAATCTATGCAGACATAGAACTGCAATTAGGAATTGAAGTTATTTACTACAATGCCTCCCACATATAGAGTATCAAAAGAACAACTCACTCATTGTCAGCAGTCTGTCCCTCAGACAAGTGGTCAGTTTCAGGCACAGCCTCACTGACGCGGAACACAAAGTCATCTGTATGCTTGTTGAAGGTGAGGATCTTCTTCTGAGGATAAGGATTCATCGCTCCAAACAAAGTTCTGCGAACCAATTTGATACCCTTGCCATCTCCACCCTCTTTACCCTCCACTTCACGCTCAAACGTCACCTGCAGGGACGACAACAACAATCACACAATGCATCCACTGAGAGCCACGGCACCAGAGACATTTCTCATTTGACCTTTTCAACCTCATTTCTAAGAGACTCTGCTCCTTCCATCAGACTAACTAATAACAAGACAAAGCCACACACTGATTTTGATATTTTCATTCTCAATGGTTATCAGAAGGGGGGATATTGATGAAATGGATACAGGTTGTAAATATTTCAGCCAATCTCCAATATCATTCCAATTGGGTTAGAGAAAGTAAAGGTATATGGTGAAAAAACTTTGTCCTCAAATTCTGAAGGCTGGTCGATGGACGCCATTTGCATTAGATACGTAATACGGTTTGTCAAAACACATTTCCTATAGCATTATATCCTACACTGTCATGAAATTTTCTCTCATCGGAGATAACTGCTTTGTTGCCCAAAGGGTGGTTTTTTTTTAGCAGTCTCCATCATGATATTAAGCACTATGGCCACGATAATAAAGGAAAGGACGGAATAAAGTAATTTATTATTTAAAGGACGGATTAAAGTAATTTGGTTCCTTCCAAATATGATATTTTAAACAACCATTTCATTACTCCCCATTCACAACAAAAAGCTGTAACAAATATATTCCCTACCTTTTTCTTCCTAATACCTTCACTACCCTGAGAGAAAATGGTAATTAAGTGCTTGTGCCTTCTTCCAAAAATGAATCCACAAAAATTAAAGGGGACTATACTCAGAGATAAAGAGAACTCCTAGCTTTTAAAATGGCAAGGCTATGAACAATAACATTGACTAAATTCAAAGATATGACAAAGCTGCAAAGGAACAGATTTCCTCCAATCATTAACCTACCATCAGGCTCACTTCACACCCATAGCACAACCAACATGGGGAATATTTACCTGAATGGGGAAGAGGACAGCATCCTTGGTTATAAACTTCTTGACCTTGAAGCCAGCGCTGAGATCAGCTGCTCGATACACGGCCCCCATGGCTGCGGCCTCGTCTGTGTTCAAAGACTTGCCCAAATCCATGCCTACAGCCTTGGATAATACCTCCTGCACACGAGGTACCCTCGTCCCAGCACCAACTAGAATAACCTGTATGGTAGCAAGGACATAACATTCCAAAATATAGAAAGCCATAGGAGTAGGAGTTCTTGAAAATTTCATTATTTCAACCCATATTGTGTTCTTAACCCTTAAACTGTGGGAACTATTTTAAACGCTTTGTTTTTCTGGAATGACCAGAGGGAGTTAAGCCGAATTAGCAATCCCTCCATGAGGGAAAATGCACTTGGGCTCTACCAGGATGGCAATAAAAATTTTGGGAAACTTAAGTTGGAAGTCGAAAAATGGCCAAACATTTGAAAACACTTTACCGCAGACAGCGAACAAAATGTTTAAAAACGTTCCCACAGTTTAAGGGTTAATAATCACCTTCCCAAAATAATGTCAAGAAAATTAATTGTTGAAACAATTTTAGTACCAAAACTAGAAGTAAAAACTCAAATAACCATAACGATATATCCCCTAACACTTGTCCCAGTTACAAAAGAGATTATTGGTGAAGTCTCACCACAGGAACCAAACCCCAGTCTCTGCCCAAAAGGCAATTCTATCATTCATGATGGATAAAACATCACTGGTGTTGGCAAAGAGTCTAATTTTCCTTCTCAAGATATAATAGAAGTGCAGAAAATTACGACGAATCAGCAAAATGCCTTGATTTCTAGTACCAACTTCACCAACCAATTTTTTTTTACTGCCCTGAGGAAGAAAAGTGTTTCACTGACTGTTATTCAAGTTCTGTCCTTGTTTCATTTAATCCTTGTTTGCTAGACATACAATAAGAGTTAATTTCTACCAGCGCATAAGCAATGCAACTTCCCCCACCTCTACTTGTCCCACAAAGAGGAGGCATATGCCAGTGGCAGATAAAAGGGGGTGAGGAGAGACAGCCACCTCCCTGGTATTTTTGGGAAAATTTAAAAGAGATTATTAAAGGTGCTCTTTCATTAAAGTTTCTATCTCACCAGCTTAACAAACAATTTTTAAAATATTAATCCCGAATATCTAAAAACCACTTGCCCATGCATACTAGACCTCTGAGGAATTATTTTGGAGACGTAATGCACATCATCTAGGGGCCACAGAGAGGAAAGCTCGAAACAAAACCGTTTTGACAACAAACCTACTCATTACTTCAACATAAATGTTAAATATTACATGAAAACACAAAATAATACGTTTAATTTTCCCAAAAATACAATATGAAGGCAAACTTTTCCTATTTTGAACCCTAGCACAGGCTTCGTTGGATGAGTTTAATGCGAGACATTCATTACAGCAGTTTTTCACATGCAACATCTATTGAAATTGTCAGGGACCCTAAGAACTAAGGATATTTCCTCAGAATTTTGCTGGGTGGGGGTCCATTATATTAGGGATTTACTATAATTCAATGATTAATGCTTTCACCAGAACAAACCCATGAGGTAAAATAGAAAGATGATAATAACCTGATTGATCACATCCATGGTCAACCCAGAAGACTCTAGGGCTCTATCGACAGGGCCTTTGACACGATCAAAGAGATCAGAGCAAAGTTCTTGGAACTGGTCCCTCGTCACCTGCAGTTTGAAGTCTATGTCCTCTATAAGCCCTTCAACCTGAAAGGTAAAAAATGACACAAAAGCATAAGCATAAAAATTTACAAGAAAATCCAAATCAGAAATAAAATCTTCCTTATCTGAAATTAACACAGAAATGCACTTGGAACATTACAAATAGAGTAAATCTTCATTTACCAATTCTAACGAGGGGAAATTCCAAAGGGATTATCATAAGAGACACAATCTATTCATGAATTGTTATCAGCACTTTACTGTTTACTGCACACGATGCATTGATAAAATAAATGTTTGGATAAAGCAAATGGCAGGAAAAGGAGATTAGATAAGGGTAAGAGACGAAAAGTAATTGTAGGAACTGAATAGGGAAGTGACACAGAGAAGCCAAAGAATGCTTTATACAATGAAGGATACTTGTAGTTAAGCCACAAGCAATGTCACTGCCTAAGCTATGGTGAATCATGCATTTTTGTCAATACTTTTTTTTTCAATTTACTACCTGACTAAAAAAAAGACACACTGTCCCAAAGAATAAAGAGGGATTACTAATTATTTGGATTTTAAACATGGTGACATAGTCCATGTTAATAGATATTTTGAGGTCTTAATCACTCTTCACCATTCGAATGTAAATTCTACCCTGATGACAAGGAATGATAGAGGAGTCTGTCATCATGGACAACCTCGACCAGTTGGAAACAATGCCTCACATTCCAGACATTAGCCTCAAGCATATTGATTAAAATCACCAAACTCCTTCACCATCCTTAGGCCACTCACTAACTCCGTGATTCAACCTGAAGGTTGGTACGGATAGGTGAGGGTAGAGAACACGCTGGAATAAGCCACAGGAACAAGAATTCCACAAATTCAGATTTGGATGGAGGGGAAGAAGTCCTTTTCCCTGGGCCACTTCAAACAGAGTTTTTGTACAGGAATTTCTGAAGGGTTCACCTAGGGTTAGACCCAGAACTCATTCCTCAGCAGCAAACACCTCTACCCGCTAGACAACAAAACTCCCCCACTCCAAGGTCATCATTTAATGTCAGTGGCTGATTTCCAAGCCATTTGGCATGTAATGTCCACATTTCCGAAATACTAAATCATGAATTTTATATTAAATACACCACAGAATAGATTATTTTATTTTAAGTAAACCATAAAAAGTTTGTATTGCTAGAATAATCTCATCTAAAGAATTGCAGTCCCACCTGAGCATAATGGTCCTGATTGGCGCTCAGCACATTCTTGAGACGACCAGCCTCCTTAAACAGTTTGGCGAGAGCACGAGGGTTCGTGAAAACGTCAGTCTTTGTCTTCCCCATCGAATTGAACTTGTGGGCTAGGAAGTCCCTGAGTCGGAGCTGCATCTCCAGTCCACCAAGCGTGCGATCGTACCTAAAGAGTAAATCCATGAGAAAAAATATGCCCTCACAAAGACCAAAAAGAGAAAACTCATCCACCTTAACCTGGTCAAAGACAACAACACTGGCAGAGTCACCAATAGAGAGCAAGCTTCTGAGAAACTTTTTCCTACCATGGGATCAATACATGCTTAATGTGCCAATAGGCACAGTGCCTACACTAAATTTGATTTCATTCGACTGTACCGTGCATTTCAGGCGGTAGTTGTGCGATAAATTCAAGATATTAGTCATTCTCCACTTTTCAGAATTATGTACAAACTTGCAACATGTGCGGATAAATGTCTAATTAGAGATCTATACATTGAAATTACCTTGTTGAGAGTGTTTATTGTTTGGCTTAATTTTACAATTGGAAAAAAAAGAATAAAACTTTGTAAGGTTCACTTGTATATTTAAATAAGCACGACCCGGGTTTCGTAATGCAGTTACATCTTCAGGTAACTACGTTACGAGACCTGGGTCGTGCCTATTTAAATATACACGTGAACCTTACAAAGTTTTATTCTTTTATTTCCAATATGGAGAGGTTTCACAGAGTCAAGCATGAAGTTATCAGTTAATCTTATAAGTTTAAATACCCCTGCCACGCACCTATTGAGGTGGCTTTCGGGGTTCTATGAAGTTGTAGTTGCACGCAGTTGTAAAAATAAATGTAGAAGCATCCTTAATGTCTCATTCTCTAAATAAAGGCACATCTCTGATTCTACCACAAAGATTATTTAGGAGTAATTCTACAGACAAAGGCATGTATTCCCACGTCCTTTGCAACATAATGACTAATACAAGGAAAATTAACTTACATCACTCCATATATACTCATTAAATGCCTCATAGTTGCTTCTTGAAACTAAACATTAGAAAAAGTAGTACTGTGAAACAGTGGTGCAGCAAGGGGGGGTTTTGGGCGATAAACCCCACCCCCCAGAGCTCAGAGAAATTTTTAAGTTTAATCAGTTTTACTTAATTGGATTGATATCACTAATAGAATAGTGTAAGGATTAATAAAATATCCCTCATAGAGCCGTAAAACTCACCATTTTGAACCATTTATCTAAAAATTCTGCAATTTATTAATCTAGCACCTACCACTTATCCTCAGGGGTATTCCATACCCCACACACCCCGGTATTAGTTGCACCTAAACCCGCCCAGCCTTAATTCCTAGCTCAGCCCCTGCAGTGAAACTTCCTCTATTGTAGAGGTTACAATCCATGATAATGGAGTGAACTATAAACTTTCCCCTTTTAAAGGAAGAATTAACCTCATGAGTTCACAATAATATTATCAAATAAGTGATTCAAATGGAGAGATACCTCTTTAGACAATTATCCACAAATACTGTAAGAATGCCCACATTTTTTAGAAAGGAATTATTAAAATCCTACAATTTATTACATAAGTATCATTGGAAACAAAAAATAAAACAAAATAAAACAAAATAAATTTTTTTTACACTTTGTCATACAGACATTGACATATCTACAGTATATGTCACTAATCTACAATCACCAAGGGGTGATTGTGTATCCTTGAAAACCAACACAATCTAATATGAAATGTAAGTTTCAATAATTAATCAAATATTTTTGTTTTATTGAATAAAAGAGCCTGCAGTATTTATGTTGAAATCCATTTTCTTGGTCTATTATGTCTAACTGAATAACAGAAATGTAACGGGAAATTTTTAAATATTAATTAGGACTCTTTTCTCACTATCATTCATATAAGAGAGTGCTATTACAGTCTAAAGAAAGGGGAGGAGTATTCATAATCACACATCAAATTACATTTCTTACTCCAAAATATCTCAAATTTACAGCTTTGGTTACAAAAAATAGAGGAGCTTAAGGTAGCTTCAGTGGTTAACACCAGTATAGCTAACATCAGAACCCATGCAAAAAAATTCTGAACACCCCTATGCACACTGAATTAAAATCATCACGGTACTTCTCTGGAATTTAATATATGTATGAGCATTCAATTCAGACAGAGGTTATTCTATTCAAACGATTAGTTAAGAACAATGAAGACTACATGATGATATAATCGGATCTGTCTGAAAACACACCTGTTTTTAAAGCAGACAAATGCAGTGACTGGTACCTATATAATTCCAATCATTACACAGAGCCATAAGCCATGCTAATACATACTACTTTTAGGGATGAAATAAAGTAAAGAGAACTTGCGACTGCAGACATATCCATTTTGAATAACTAAATGGAGGCTTGCAAAGAGATGTGGAGAGAAAATTAATCAAAATCCGCAATGTGGTTTCACTTACCCAAGGCCGATAATGGAGACTTGCGGGTTGGTCTCCAGGAATCCTCTCTCCTTTGTCTTCACCATCTGGTAGCTAGCAATGGTGGCTGTGGTGCTAGATGCTCCCATGTCGTAGAACATGATGTACTGAGCAGTTTCATTGAAATCCTTACGGCGAAATATTCCATAGTTAAGGGCAACTGTAATAAAGAAGCCACAACAAAAACACTATCAACAGAGTGATTTCAACCACTACATTCCCAAAGCACTAAGAAGTCCAACGAAAATGATTTGAAAGTCTACGTAAATCAAGAAAGTTTCCATAGAAATGGATTTATGCTTTCACATGAAATATTTATTCACACATTTACACGACCATGGTTTCAACGCAAGATATCATCAGGTGAACTCTACTGAGGTCCAACACATCTTTTTATACCAGACTTGGAGGGGGAGGGAGGAAACTATGTTGAACTGATTGTTCAACAGAGATGAGGGAGGGGGAAAGAATTTGGTCATACAGTAGAAAGAAGTTAGGGTTTGTTAGATCATTGAGTTTTTCCCTCACGAAATCCCTACCAACTTGTTGGTTTGACCCCATATGAGTGCATTACAGTACGTATGAGGGCTTACATAAAGGCATTCTGGCCACTTTGTAAACATCTCCAGACAAAAATGTTGTTTTATTTCCTCAAATGTGTTACTTTGTGAACATGATTTTTTTCATCGTAATTGAATTTTAGGCTGTTTTTTCAGCCTCGGCACCGTGAAATTCAGACAGTCGCCTCGTTTGAAAGCTGCCTCAATGTAGCAGGGAAGCACTGTATTTCATGCCGTAGACGGCACACTGTGGGGCCGGATTGAAATGGGAACCGTAGTGACCACGGCTGTCGACGGCACCGTGGACAGCCGTAAACGGCACGATTCAACTTGTTTGAAGACATCCAAAGAGGCCAATGGTTATTTGAAAGCATGGTGCCAGTCCATGGACGGCAGCCAGCAGAAAGTCTGCTTGTCTGAAAGCGGCTTGTTATCAACTTTCGACAAGCAAGGCATTTTTCAAAACCACTCGTGCACATATTATTTTCATTTGTCATTATGAATATATCAGCTGAGTTACTAGTTTCCTCTCATTATAAATCATCCATCTTCTCCGGGAATATTTTTAGTGCAATGGATGAGAGCCGTGTAAAATTTTTATACTAATGGTGAAAACATTATTCCATGATTTCTCGCTGACGACTCATTCACGATCGTCGATTCCTATAGCGTAGTACTGTTACTCTACCGCATATTATCGAAAATTTGCAATAAAAGCTATCCAAATCCTCAGTTTGTAGGAATAATGCAGTATAAACATAGGCCTTGAAAACATTTTCCCGGGAGAAGCATGAGGGGAAGAAATATTATGAAAATCGCATTTGAATCGGTGAAAATCGCGATTGACACAAAATTCGTGTTATTGCGGGAAAACCTCGGAATTCACGTTAAAATTCGCATTATCACATATGCGACTTTTGCATGTCCCTACTCATGAGTGACCCCAGACTGAAAACTACCGATTTCATTTCTAGATGTGATCCACTATATCTTGATGAGAAGATAGATTTTTACCATTATAGCGATCTCTCTTGATAACTCTTATTAAAAAAAGCTATTTACAAAAATTTTGGTTAACTCCTGTAGAGTCAAAATATGTATCTATGGGAAAATATTTACAAATGGGATTTTATGTTACAAACATATTTTGAATTGTTTTCAAAAGATGGGAGGTCACATCATTTTTTACTCACCTGCCATGTGATCATTTATGAGTTGCAGCACCTTAATGCCCGAAAGTTGCGCCGCAACTAGGAGAGATCTCCGCTCTGCCTGCCCCCAATGCCCTGGCACTGTTATCACTGCTTCGCGAACCACATGTTTGTCTCCAGCTGCTGACTGAGCAGTACTTCTTGCCACCTCAAGCAACATTCCAACCAGCTCCTCAACAGAATATTGCGTCTCACTGTAAGAAGATAGGTTGAACGTGTCTGAGATATGCAAGAGATTCAATCAACATTTAAGGCATGTTTACACAAAGAATTTACCCCGGTGGGTAGATGAGTTCATACAATTACCATCAAAATTGCATGATGTCAACACCCAGAATGCACAAATGTGTGTCCAGGAAATAGCCCATACACTTTTTTTTAATTCTACCAGAGGATTTGTCCTGTAAAGTACTTGCAAGGGTTATTGCATGGTGTGAATACCGTTTTAAATGGAAAACATTTTCTCTAGGTCTTCATACCTGGTGAGATTTTCCACCATGGCTGATGTTTCAAGGTCCAACACATAATG
Source organism: Ischnura elegans (assembly GCF_921293095.1). NCBI lineage: Eukaryota > Metazoa > Arthropoda > Insecta > Odonata > Coenagrionidae > Ischnura > Ischnura elegans. The sequence continues at coordinate 114,174,340 of NC_060247.1, forward strand.
ACAGAATGACGTCATCATTCCCCGAGGAATATGATCAAGTCAGGCCTCAAAATATAGAGAAAAAAATCAAATTCAACTGGAAACCTATGAAAACTATAAAAAAGCTGGACATCACCAGATTTTTCCTAATTACACATTTGATACATATACATATATATAAAAATTCTTGCATTGGGGATCATCCATCTCCGAGATAAGATACATTGAAATTGGATATAGGTATCTTATGTAACAGTTCGTGGATTTGTCCCATCAAATACATCACTCACGGAGGTGCCGAAGCAAATAATCAACACAAAATAAGTAAAATACGATTTCAGACTTCTCCAGCGAACGGGTCACAAGAATTCTTCTTGGATTCTCTACCTGGTCTTGCTTTCCATGGCCGACGTTATGACGTGAGAGTCAAGCATCAGCCATGGAAAACCTGATCAGGAGGAGAACCTGAAAAGAATTCCTGCAATCGAAACAAATACTTTTTGCAACATTCACTCAGTGATTCAACCCGAAGGTTGGTTTTGTACAGGTGAAGGTAGAGCTCACCTCAAAATAAGCCAAAGGCTTATGAATTTCACAAATTCATAAGCCTTTGGGTTTGTAAGTTCCAAGGTGGTTCCTTTCCCTGGGCACCTCGCACTTCAAGGATTTTTGTTTGGGGGTGTTCAAAGATTTCACCCTGGATTCGAACCCTCGATTAGCTGCCAAGAGCAGCAACTACTAGGCTACTTTTTACATACTATCAAAATATCAAAATATGTTTTATTTTCATTGAAGAGATAAATTGATTCTTAAAGGAATGATATTGACAAATAGAATTTTGAAAATTCATATCTTATATTTTTTAATCAAAGCTTTTACCAAGCTATTAAAGTTGCATTAAGTTGCTTTATAATGTATATCATAAATCTGTGACTAAAATTAAGGGAGAAAAATATATTTTCAGTGAAATTGTGTTAAATTGAGTATGGGCTATTGCGAGACCCCTGCCATAATGAGAGATAGCCGCAGCACCATCAATTGACCCAATCATTAGCATGTAAAGAAAACTCATTTTTACGAGGCCATTTTGGTGTTGCTACTCACTATGGTGAGAGGTTCCATCGCCGGAAAACCTTCACCAAGAGTCCCTATTCTCTGTAACTGCTGGAAATCTGTTAGAAATGAAGTTAACATGGAGCGCTTTGTCTCAAATTCATGTGGTAAACTGTCATTCGATAAAAAGTAGTTCATTTTGGTGAAAATATCGCGGCATTAACATTCTCGAATGCTCGATCTACTTTTGTTCCTCGGGTAGCATAAAGCAGTTGACAGCGTAATCACACGTCCATGAGTTATGTGAATAGAGAGCATTGAGAGTAGACACCATGGCCAAAAACGCAAAACCCATGTCAAAGCGGGAAAATGAAATAATAGAGCAATAAGAGAGTGGCATAATTAATTTATCTACCTGTTTTCAGTCTGCGGGAACTATACTGAGAAAGGGGTTATGGTGGAGTATTTCAGTGATAGATTGAGAATCGAGAACTTCAAGTGTTCAGAAGGTTGGTTACACTAATTTGAAGTACGAAAGCATTATCTCCCTTCATAATTGCTAGTGATGCCTGTAGTGTACATCCAATGTCGAGGAAGAAAGGACTCATATCCTAGCGGAATATCTTAAAAAGTATTCCCCCACGTGGTATAATGCATCCGAAACGGAATTCTTTTACAAACTACTCCCCGAAAAAACCCTTGCAGTATGGGATGTTTCTTGCAATGATGCTTCTAGAGGCAGGCAATTCGCTGTTAGCGATTACATGTGTGAAAAACTGATGCTGCACTTTAAGTTAATTTAATTTTAAAAATTCTGCATTCTTTTTTATGTTTCGCAGTCATTATTGAGAGTATTAAATCAATTAATTCATAATTGTAAGTTTTTTTGGCCTTGGCAGGGTTCCCACTCTACCTGAACAATGAAATTCACGGCTTTTTCCAGGTTTTCTCGGTTATTTTTCACGTTTTCACGGATTTTTTTAAGGTTTTCACGGTCTCAATTTTGCTAAATTCACGGTCCGTTAATAAGCCAACAATAAGAAAATCACTGGCCGTATATCAACAGAAAATTAACGTACGCGAAAAACGCCGTGAATGTTAACGCCGCAATGAAAAGTGATATCTGTTATGACGTGATCTATCGTTTCCAAAATTCAGGGCCGACTAAAGGACCAGCCCAACCGCGCTCTTGCCCGGACGCCGAATACCCTTCGGACCTTCTTCCGTCCGGACACTCGAGGTCCTTTTTTAATTCCTCGCTGACAATGAGAGATTGTTTTTTGCGCACGTTGTTATTACTGCACAGTAACCGAATTTCCCCCACCCCAATATTTCTTATTTAACGGAAAATATTTTATTTAAATTGTTTATAGAATATAATAAATTGATTCTTTCTTATTCAGCGGAAAATATTTTATGAAAATTGTTAATAGAACATAATAAATCGAAAAACAATTTCATACACCGTATCAGCACGAATCTAAGACGAACACGATTCTAAGACTACCCTCCTTTTTTGGAACTCCACTAGGGGACAATTTTTCTTTATTAATAACGATACGATTATAAAATGAATGCGGAAAAACGATCAATGCTTAATTTTTTTTGCTAGATTGCCTATGTCCCAGGAAACGCAGGATTTTGGCGAGTAATTAAGAAATTCATTAAAGGTTTCAAAACAATATTTTAGATAATAACAGGAATAGTAGTACTTTATCAAGACACATACGTCATATTGTTGATTCGACCCATATCTCTTTCAAAATTCTGAATGTTTGCTCTCCACTCGGCATTTACACTGCTATTATGGATTTCAGTCAGATGTAAAAATCCTTATCCATCAAACACCATTTCCAGTACACGTATTCACGAGAGCAATGTGCATGTTGTGCCTAAAACAACCGCATTCGCCGGTGCAGTGACTGGTTGTGAGATGGATCACGAAGGCCAAAAATAGTCAATTACTTGAATTGTTCCTTTCTAATGAATATATTTTTAATACAATTGAGGTAGTGTGTAAAGCGTGAACAATGTTGCGTTAATCGTCAGCGGCACGCCCACCTGGATCTTCGCCTTCATATCTCTTCTTGTTTTCTCCAGGTAGCTCACTCTACCCCCACCCCTACCGTCATGTGCTAGCGGACAACCCAAGGCGCTCTGCAATATTCACGCGCATCTAGCCCGGATTCTTTTCTTCATGTTCAATTATATTCAGTCCATCTCTTAAAGTTCTCAATAGTTTCTTCGGAGGGGCCATGGTCGGAAGACGACTAAAATTAAACTAGTGAAAATGACTTTATTAAACCCACATGGAAAACACTCGGTGGTTCGAAGTCCAGCCACCCCGGAAAGTAGGGAACCACTCGTACGAGGTGAAGTTCGGAACTGATGCTATCGCGTACGGGGGTACGCAGAGCACACTGCAGAGGGCGAAGCGTGACCATAGGACTGCGCCATGAAATTTTTTACCCTAAAGATGCCCATTCTTTTCTAATTAGCGTAGCACCAGATGATCAGATGAATTCAGATTGTTAGTAGGGAGAAACTAAAATCCTGAGAAGATATCCCTTCGTCAGTAACTCTGACAAGTGAGACTACTAGTAGTAGTATAGCTCGTAAATTGATAACTGATAACAACCTGGTATCATGTTTTCGGAACAAAATGCCGAATTAACTGCCGTAAGCTCAGCTACGAGGATATCGCGTTTCGCCAAAAATCACCATCGTATTTTTCCATCTATTTCCTTGATTAAAATACGTCATGTGTGGTCTCGTTTTTTTTTAACGTGCAAATTACTAACATTTCAATCTAATAAAAGCATAATAGCAATTACTGAATATCATTGTTAGATACCTTTTGGGCTAATAGGTGATTCATGCAGCAGTTGACCTCCATAAACTGGGAACTTCGAAGCAGTTAGGCTGAAAAAGGTCAGTTGGTGAGAAGAGGGGGGAGCGCGAAACACGTTTCTATTGTTCTCGTGTAACTCGATATTTTTTTCGAAGCTAAGGTCTTCGTAATAAGATCCCTGCGCGAGCTGGGACCTGTTTTTATTTTGAAGAAGAGGAAAGCGTCAGAAGAAGGGAGGCGAATGGTAAATGGAGGGGAATAAAGGTTCTTGGGAAATGCGCTAATGTTACTTTCCCACGGCACTGAGCTTCTCCCAATGGTAGTTCCATCTCTTGGAGAGGATTCCAACTACGTGCTTGTCGTTATTAGCCATAAATGACACATAGTATTTATTTCGTCTCATTTTCGTCAAACGATGGATGCGGGAAAATTCTGCGTCGGAACCGCGATCTTCAAACGATCAATGCGAGAAACGATACTTCGGGGAACGATAGATGCGGGAAAAAATTAAATTGTCTATTAGGAACTTTATTTGGGACCAGAAACGGCGAACGATCAATGCGGGAACGATAGATCGAGGTTCCACCGTATAACTTTCTTTTGAAAGCGGCAGTGTAATGACTTAGTTTTCTCTGCTATTGTAATACTCTGAAACCAAAACTGAATCGATCTCTCTAATCAGAGGCAAATAATGTTCCCTTCTTACCGTTGCTCTGGGAAAAATGGAACGACTATGTAGCATAATTAATCGTAGAGGGCGTAACTTGGTGGAAATCCATAATATCACGAATACAAGGATCAAGGAAATAGCAAAGTTCTTGATCCTTGTATTCGTGAGACTATGTAGCAGTTTATATCGCGACGGCATTGAGGCTTTAACGACACAAACAAACAGCATTACCTTAGATAGCACAAAGCGGAGGAACTGGATCACCACCGACAGTAAATAACTCCACACAAACTTTCCGGTTGCGACGTAAAACTGGCAAGTTCCAGGTCGACGCATGCGACAATCGTGTAATGCTGTGTTGCCATATGTGGAAATCTTCTCTCGTTTTCAGGGCCGCAATGCGCGAGAATTAGTAACGTCACGCCGAAAGCTCGCTGTCACCCGGTTCAAACGCAGGGAGCGTAGTGTCCACAGCGCATGGCGGGTTGTCAAGGCTAGCAGTCTTCCAGTCATAGGATTGAGGGTGTTGAATAAACGTTCAAATTTTTCGACACAATGGCCATATAGATTTAGTTTCGAAAGTGGTCGCTGCAGCCAGTGGGAAGGCTAATTGGGTGGAAGGGGGACTAAGCAGTGACCGAGGGAGGGGAAACCAAGCCTTTTGAGGAAAGTAAACAAGCTGATGAGAAGTGGTGTCATATTTCAGGAGGGGGAGAGAAAAGGCCTGCGCTGGGGAAAGATGTTTTTTTCTTCAGGCAACATTCGTTCCCACGCTTTTCTGACCCATGCGACCGCATGCGACGATGCTCGCCACAATGAATAGAAGTGCGCTAGCTACGAACGAAGATGAAAATTTCTGGGAAGGTATTATTATCAAGATTGAGAGATTTTTAAGGTTTTAAGACGAAATTCACGGCTATTTCCCGGTTTTTTCACGGTAGAGGAAATTCACGGCTAATTCACGGTTTTAAGGTTTTCACGGTTGAATGGGAACCCTGCTTGGGGTCCATCAGATGGGTATGGGTTTTCATTTCTTTGTTACATGCATTACGAGTGCGTGTTATATTAGACAGAGTTTCTTGCAGCTTGCTTTAGTTTTACGTAAGTGAAATCAGCACAATATCTGTGTTATGTTTTTTGTGAAATAATATCAAGTTAATATCTTTTCTTATGTTGCCAATTGTTATTCAAATCGTTTACATTGCAGTGCCGCAGATACACTCTGTGTATTATATTATTTAAATGACGCCGCGGAGTAACTCTAAAAATGGAACTTTTCTATGAAACAACGGCTATTTTAATCACAATATTACACATGCTTAGCAGACTTTTTAGTGCAGATAGTGAAGACATTTCATTGGATCATACAAAAGTCTTCCGAGGTAGGATCGTTCTTCCATCTTCTACCATCTTCCGCAATTTTCGTCTGCAGAAACAAATGTGATGTACATTATTTCACATGACCTCCGCGAAACGTACAGGTACAATGAACAAACACCAATGGAAGCATCTGAGGCATTAAATAACCGCAATACAGTTTTATCAGTAATTGTTTGAATTGTTTACGTTAATGCACCAAGTACATAGAAAAGTGGCTTCATCAGTTGTGCATTGGGATGATTGACTAATCAATGCTTTGCATGATTTTCATTCAGTTCGGTACTTGTAAATTGAATGGCTAGTTTGTTATTAAGGTAAGAAAATTTATTGATGCAAAAAAACATCACCTTTCATCTTAATTTATGCTTAAGTTTATCAGATGGAAATGGAAATGTCTCCGTCGCTGCACTAACCCTGTTCCTACATAAGTGTTGACAGTTTATTTACTGGCAATTATTTGCTCCACCTCCGGTAAAGCGATAAGTGGTTATTTGAACACAGTGGGGTCTCGTTTTATCGAGGTTGCACTGTACTCAGCTTGTACACAGTACTAGAAAAGAAATATTTCCCACAGAGCATATGGCTCCATTAATCACTAAGACTCCATGCAAAGCACATCTTTAAAACAAACCACATCAAACAATGGTTTATTCCCCTAGCTTTACTTTTATCCAATTAGAAAAAAATGCAATAGATTCCGGTTTATGGGGGTATATGGGGACTTTTGTACTTTGCCCCAATAAAGCGGCTGCCCCAATTAGGCAAACTATCCTATATATGGGCATAAACAAATGCTGAAATGATAGAGAGAAGACTAAAGAATGTTTATAATGCAACATAAGTTTATTAAACTATTAATTTGATTAATAAATCAGTGAGATTAGTTAATTTATTATAATTTTTAAGAATTATAACAATTTAGTTTAAAATAATTTTCACAGCCTCCGGCGACGCTACTGAATCCGATCCTATTAAAGAAAAGTCCTATCCTCTTGCAGATAGTATAACAACAAGAGCTTTCAAAATAGGACAATAATAGGAACATTTGTGAAAAATAAGATTAAATCAAAGGAGGAAAATATAAAAAATTGTACTCTGAAAACAAAAAAATTTAATTTCGTCGCGAGTATAGAGTCTATGGCGCCGACTCATGGCCCAATAAAGCGGCATGCTGTCCCAATTAAGCGGAGAATACTCTGGGATATTCCTCTATTGGGTTCTGTTCTTCAAGATCTGCCCCAATTAAGCGGCTGCCCCAAGTAACGGTCAGTGGACCCAATAAACGGAATCTACTGTACCACAAAAAGAATTCACAAGAGTAACTTATAGGGGTGTTACATACCTATCATGTTGGAAAACCACAGTTCCTCGATCAGGATCAGCCACAATTTTGTGGTACGGGAACCGTCTCTTGTATAGTCTCACAGCAGAGGAGTTCACTTTTTGTCCCAGGAGTAGAGGAAGGTAGGCATATGAATTGGCTGGGAATCGAACCTAGAAAGAGGAGAGAAGTATGATGTCCCTTAATTAGATGCTCACACACAAAAATAGCACTAGAGGTTGATATAAATCACAAGTAATTGGCCCATAGTAGAGATGATTTTAGCCTTATGGAGAAATTGGGTGTACCTAAGAAAAATGATTATTCCTATACTTAGAAAGTTCTCTTATTTATGCACAGTCGGATTCAAAAGTATTGCAACAAATGAAGCAGTACCACTTTCGCCGTAGTTTGGAAACTGAGTTTCGGTATTTTCTATTGTACCTGTAGGAGGGAAATTAGAACAACATTCCCACCTCCCGCAATATTTTTATTACAACATCATTAAAGGGTATCAAAATTAAATGTATGCAGGATATATGCAGAAATGTATGCAAACACATAAATTGAGCAGCTCATGCTATATAATAAATCCATCTCCAGAACTTCAATTTACTTTCTCTCGTAAATTATTATTGAGTAACCCACACAGATTATGTTGATGTTCATAGTACGTCTTTGAAAAAATAAAAAAAAGTATGATTACTTCAGACTCGATGCCTCCCAAGACTCCACCGCCACTACCGTGTACAGTATGAACCTTCTCAGCCATGGCGACATGTATTAGGAAGAGGTATACAGTGAGTCCAAATACGAATCAAAACATAGGAAAAACCTCGCCACGGAGCCTGAAAGAAAACACTCCAATGGCCAGACATCTGTGGGGACATTAACCTTAATTTTGATGGGCATTTGCTCCTGGAGTTTGACTCCAGGCCCGGTAGTCTGAGGGAAAATTTTTGAAAAATTGGGCAGACAATAGAGGGTTTTAAACTTATTTTAACACTTTTCGTGATGGAAAAAATTTGATCATGATTATGCAGTGATTTTTTTCCAGAATGAGCGATTTATTTATTCATGGGCTGTGATACAGTCGTCAAAAATCTGATAGCCTTTCTTTTTTGTCATAAAACTAGCAGATCTTTGAATCTCACATCGATGATAGCCATCCACATGTCATCGAATGGGCTCCGGGATATCTAAATATGATGTAATATGATGTTCTTCCATAGAGAAAAAATGCTCTCACCTACCATTATGTCAGGGGAAACACTTCCTCGGTTCTTTTACAGTTCATCCATTGAAACTGAGCTTGGAATGGATTATAGAAAGAATCTTCGAGTGAATTGCGCACATAATATTGGGCCTCCTCTTTTAAAGGGAAAGTAGCAGAATGGATAAACATTGAGCTTACAATGGACTCCCATAGAGAGCAGAGTAGAAAGCTTAAAGGTACGTAAGCCATTAATGAAAAACATTCCCAGAAAACCATCATAGCAGTAGCCCTTGGAGAATAACTCATGTCATCAGTCATCACACAATCATCTAAGTCCAAGAAGTGAAAGATACGGTTGTTATAGGTTATTAAGGGCTGACGTAACACCATTACATCAAATCTGATACAAATATAAGTGTGTAGATAAGAAGGGGAGCAAAACTTTACAAGAAGACAAATAACCCAGCTTGCAAGTTGAAGGTCCCCGTGCTACAATTGTGAAAGAATGCTGATGAAGAAGCATTCCCTGATAGATTCAATCGACTCTTGCTAACATTTCATGAGAATTTTCTTGTTGTTCAGCAGAAATTCAAAAAATTTGACAATCATTTGAATCAACCATAATGAAAAAACATTAAATCAGGTAAAAACATCTTGCAGGGGAAAAATTTTAACGACCTTAAATGCAGAAAAACCCAGAATGTGGAAACACTAAATAAGGATAATTTTTAGATTTCTCGGATATGGAAAGAATCGGGACCCCAAAAAAATAAACACTAAATGTGGAAAACATTAAACGCGAAAACGTTAAATCTGGATCCGACTCTATATATTACCTGAAGAATACATGTACTTGAGAAATGTTTAGCAAACAAATTGGAAATATCAAAAGGATTTTCTGTTTGCAGGTTATCAAGACCCATTGTTTTCGGCCAACCATTGGAAGATCTGATCGTTTTAATGTAATTCCAGAAATGCCATGGATTTCGTGACAGGCTGTCAATATTTTTAATATGAACCGTACAGCAGTCTCAGAGCAGATTCTTGACACTGGCCCTAAGTTTTGAAAAATCTTTGTAGTTAGTTAATAAACTCGTGTCCTCATAGCGCTTATGCGCAATCTTCTTTTCAGTTTTAAAATTCCGAACCTCCTAATGAGAAACTTACAAATGGGTGCAGTTTTCTAGGGTATATCACTAGCCGAGTTGTTTAGAGATTCCTAAGGGCTATGTCTTACAATAGGTTATGTATATTCTTTCATTGCGAATGACACACTGTCTTGAGCTAGTGATCCATTAATTACTCTAAGTTTGGTTTTCTTACTTCATTTCCAAGGTCTTCCTTTGCTCTTTTCCCACTGACTATTTATTCCACATAGTCTACTCATTGCATTTCACCTCACAAGGCCCTCAAGGAACTCACTCTGGATGTTAGGTAATTATAGGGAAATACTTTGTAAGCTTCACCTAGATACATTATTCCACAGAAGAATTAAGGATGACTTAATATTTTTGCATTAACTTTTAAATAATAGAACTATTTCTTCAGATCTTCTTGGGGCTGTTAATCAAAGAGTCCCATCACATAATAATAGGACTAACCTAGTCTTTTCTAAAAATTATCAGAGGACTTGTTATGGCCACGGTGCCCCAAGAGAAAAAATATTATGAAATTTTGAACTCTTTGGAAATACACTAGATGTTTTTAACTGATCATTCTGCTGCCCAATTCAGAAATTTACACATGTGAATTTAATAATAATAATTTATTCGCAACTTCGCAACCTACCGGAAAAGTACCTTTACGGATGTACTAATCCCAGCAGACTCAAACCATCCTTACTCCCACAATATTGCAGGTATTAACTCTATGTTAAACAGACTAGTTAGTATCCCAATGACTGATTCAAGTTTCAACCAGGAACTTGATGTAATTAAATCAATATGTTCAAACAAAGGCTATAATGATCACCTCATCCATAAACTACTGGCCAAAAAAACCTGAATAAGAGTATCGCCCTCCCTAACCAGTTTGCTGCTGGTCAAAACAGAACCCAAACAGTGGTGCAAATTACCTTTCCTTGGCCCCCCATCTTACAGTGTTCACAACCTCATCCCCAAAGACAAATACCGAGGGTGTTTTTACTCCCCGACCTCCCAAGGTAAAGTGATTTTTAACTCTAAGGACAAAGTGCATCCTGAAGACAATACCAATTACTAGCAGTGCATTTACACCAATTTGCAATCATTTCACCTCAAAGAATTAAGTTCCCTTGTAATCAGTTAACAACTAATGTCTTGAATTAACCTAACGCATAGTGTACGACCACATGACTGAAAATGCATATGGAGAACATGCCACCCCCTCCGATGTAGGAATTGATAAAATATGTACTATTCTTACAGTCCTTAAGTCCAAATCGTGAACTTTTGATTTGAAGAAACACACAACACACCATACACTTTATATCAAGTTCCAACAACAACCAGCAAAAAATACTGTTCAAAAAACATAAATTAAAAAACATCATGGCAACCTACCACATTGCAAATTGCTGTATTAACAGGAATGAACTTGCAAAAACATTGCCACGTCCGAAACGGCGGTTAAGAATTAACATAAAATAATTAAAAGATTTCGTGCAATAATAGGATAGCTGTCTTATCTTAACCAATCATTTGATACCTAAATGATGAGTGAGTGTTAACCCAACTGCTGAAGTTGAAAGTGTGTACACAGAAAGACCAAAAATCGACCAGTACCCGATCTCCCTGATACATGGGCGATTGCAACACTTTAAAGTTAAACAATAAGAAAATGGAAGAATTGATTAGAATACCATGGGTCTTTTACACAAATAATTCTCACATACCCCAAGAGCCGCCGCATCTTCACCAAAAGATCGTTCACCGTCCCTGAAAGCTACAGCGACAGGAGTTTTTCGTTTAGATTCCTTGTTCAGCGCTATTTCCATAGGCACACCGGGCTACAAGTGAAGAAAATACTAAGTGAAATTTTCGTTCAATACACTCACGGTGATGCAAGAGAAGTTAGCAATCGATAAAAAGAGGGTCAAACTTGTAATAACAAATTTAAAGCACAATTATGACAAGATAACGTACTGAAACTATAGCTATCTTCATCCATTCGCTCCCCAAGTCAACGCTCATAACAGCGATTCCTTCGCAGGAATTCCATGGTTGGAAACATAAAAATATTAATAACAAACACCACTCGGTCCACCAAGCACGCATTTCAACTGTCCTGGAAGTCAATAAAATAATGACGAATAAGTAAAAAGCTTGAGAGAGAAACAAATTGGAGTACTATCACCATAATCCAGTATTCTGCTAGAGAAGATGTAACTAAACATTATGTTTTGACTCAAAGTAAACAGATGGATGATACCTCCGGCAATTGGAGAGCAGCAGCTAAGAACTATTAATGAGCAACAAATTTTACCTCGCAGAGGTATCCAGAAAGTGACAAGAAGATGAATGGCTAGAATTTTGATACTAGTGAGTTACTATAACTCGTATGTCGTGTATGGTCGTGTGGCCAAATTTTATTGGATAACGTGGACAAGACGCATTCGCATTCCGTTCACTAGCGCTCTTCGGTGCGGCGGATATCGCTGTAGCAGGGTATCACAACTGACGATCGCTTACGTGCATAGGCGGTATCATGAATATTAAAAATTAAGGCAATAAGCTTAATCGCACGCGGAGGAGTTCATTCAGTATCATCTGCTTCTTCGCCTGCTTTATCCGGCGGTATTTTTTAACGTTACGTTAATTTTTATTATCGGTGATGGTACCGCGAACAACGAATGAAAATATCTGCATGAGTTAACTTTTTAGTAGTAATAGCATTATTTTTTAAGTTTCCCCAGACAAATGACTTATGTATGTTTTTGTAGTGAATGCCTCTTCTTTTTGTGCTACTGTCAAATTAAATTTCACAATGAAATAAATATATATCGACGTGCTAGGAATCAGCGAAATTAAATGGCCTGAGGAGGGAGACTTTTGGAGTGGAAGCTATAGGATTATAGGTACACACAGGATCCCTGAACGGTAATGCTGGGGTTGGGATAATGCTCAGAAAGAGCGCCGGAATGCGTGTGAAAAGCTTCCTACAGTACAATGAAAGGATAGTTATGGTGAAGATAGAGACTAAGCCAGTAGATACCGTAGTGGTACAAGTCTACCTGCCCACGACAGACTACGAGGATGAAGAAGTTGAAGACGTCTACGATGATATAAAGGAAGTAATCAAAAAGGTAAGAGGTGAAGAAAACCTTATTGTTTCAGGTGATTGGAACGCTGTCGTAGGCGAAGGCCAGGATGGAAGAATAACCGGAAAATATGGATTAGGAAATAGAAATGAAAGAGGAGAAAGGCTGTTAGAGTTCTGCACAGAACACAAATTAGTGGTTGCCAACACTCTATTTAAGAATCACATGCGAAGAAGATACACATGGAAAATGCCAGGAGACAAAAGAAGATTTCAACTAGACTATATTTTAGTGAAGCAGAGGTTTAGAAACCAGATAAAGGACTGTAAAAGCTACCCGGGGGCAGATATCGACAGTGATCATAATCTAGTGATGATGAAATGCCATCTGAAATTCAAGAAATTGAAGAAATCAGCAAAGAACACCTGGCAATTAGAGAAACTTAAGGAGCCAAAAAATCAACAGGCCTTTCAAGAAGTAGTGGAGCGCAAGATAGGACTAGATCAGTCTGAAAACTCAGTTGAGAATAACTGGACTACCTTAAGAAGTGGATTTCAGGAGGCCGCTAGAGAAGTTCTAGGGATAAGAAAATGTGTTAAGAAAAAGCCATGGATCACGGATGAAATCCTAGACCTCATTGAAGAAAGGAGAAAGTATAAGAATACGAATACTGAGGAAGGACAGGCTTGCTACAAGAGAATAAGGAACGAGATTTGCCGCCAAGCGAGGAAAGCCAGAGAAGCGTAGATGAGGAACATATGTGAGGACGTACAAAATAACCTCGTAAAAGGGAAAGTGGAAGCGGCCTATAGAATAGTGAGGAACCATTTCAATGAACGAAACACAAAATGTAATAGCATAAGGGACAGGAATGGAAACATTCTAATTGAAAACGAAGACAAAGCCGAGAGATGGAAGGAATACCTGGAGAAATTATACAACGGGAGCAAACTTAGCTCAAAAGTTCTCGAAGAGGAAAGTGAAGTTGAAAAGGATGACATTGGAGCAAGCATCTTAAGATCGGAATTTGACGCTGCAGTAAGAGACCTGCGAAAGAATAAGGCCCCAGGAATAGATGACATTCCAGCAGAGTTAATAAAAAATGCAGGAGAAAAGGTCTTAACTCAACTGTATAAAACTATCTGCGATATGTACTCAACAGGAGATTTACCTAGTGACTTCGAGAAGAACATCATCATTCCCCTACCCAAAAAGAAGAGAGCTGAGAAGTGCGAAGAATTTAGGACCATAAGCCTGACGACACATGCGTCGAAGATTCTGACAAGAATCATTTACAGGAGAATTGAACGAAGAGCAGAAGAATTCCTGGATGAGGACCAATTCGGATTTAGGAAAAGCAGGGGCACAAGGGAAGCAATTTTGGCTCTTAGGATGATCATAGAGAAGAGAATGGAGAAAAACAAACCAACCTTCATAGCATTTGTCGATTTAGAGAAGGCCTTTGATAACGTGGAATGGAATTCAATGCTTAGAATTTTGAAAGAAATCGGCGTACTCTACAATGATCTTAGAATTATTCATAGTTTGTATAAAAACCAAGTAGCTGTGATCAAATGTGGACCAAACGGTGCAGAAGCGAGAATAAGAAAAGGGGTGAGACAAGGTTGTGCGCTTTCCCCCTTAATTTTTAATGTTTACATAGAGAAAGCTATCAACGAAATCAAGCAGAAAGCTACGGGTGTCAATATCCACGGAGAAAAAATTAGTATGCTGCGATTTGCTGACGACATAGCAGTCATAGCCGAGACAGAGAAGGATTTGAAGAAGACGTTGACAAACATGGAAAGGACAATGGCCAGATATCAGCTGAAAATCAACAAAAAGAAGACTAAGATATTAGTTTGCAGTAAAAGAGAGGAGGCTAAAACAAACATCAACCTTGGAAAGCATAAGCTTGAAGAGGTGAACGAGTTCTCTTACCTGGGAAGCCGAATTACCAGCGATGGACGGAGCAAGAAAGAAATACACAGTAGAATAGCGCAGGCAAAGAGGGCTTTCTACAAAAAGAAGAATCTTCTTACAGCTGAAAATACCAGCATAGAAGTAAGGAAACAATTCATCAGATGCTACATATGGAGTATGTTTCTCTATGGAAGCGAGGCTTGGACGTTGACAGCAGCAGAGAAGTCAAGAGTGGAAGCATTCGAAATGTGGTGCTACCGAAGAATGATGAAGATAAAATGGATTGACCGTGTGAGTAACCATGAAGTGCTAAGGAGAGTAGGAGAAAAGAGAAGCCTCCTAGAAACATTAAGCAGAAGAAGGGACAACTTAGTTGGCCACATTTTGAGGCACGATGGTCTGATGAAGACAATCGTTGAAGGACAAGTGGAAGGGAAAAAGGACAAGGGACGGCCCCGAATGAGTTATATCAGACAGGTTATAAAGGATGTAAAAGAGAATAAATATGTAGCTATGAAGAGATTAGCGGATAGGAGAGAGAAATGGAGAGCATGCGTCAAACCAATCTTAGGATTGTTGACTAATGATGATGATGAATGAAATAAATATTCTCCCATGTCTCCCTCGGGTCTTATGCAATCACCAAGCAGCCGAACTGACTATCCATCGTATAGGTACTCTCCACCCCCTTGAACATTGATGGAGCATTATCCAAAAATCAACCTGTCATGTTGAGTGGCATGAAATTTACATAAATTGGAAGCTGGATATCATATGGTATACTACATGGTGAATGTACTAAAAGGAAAAAGAATGGCCTCGTCTGCAGTCTTAAGAATTTTTTTCTCAAGGCATTTAGTGTGAATATCACCATGCTGTTCTTTTATCAGCCTTGAAACTATCCACAAGACGTACGACTATGTACCTAGCAAAAAAATATTTTTATGGGTATTCACAATGCCATTTTTAAGTCGAGTAATTTGGTTTTTTGTTATAAATATCATGTATTTACACTTTTTCAGCAAATAAAGAAATGGTAATAAGAAACAAATGGATTAAATAGCTCTGGTTATATAATTCATGGCTATTCTCGCTAATTTTCAATGTGCCTTAAGGTTGAAATCTTGAATATGCTGTTTACCTTTTGGTTTCATATGCAACATTTAAAATAGACCTATGAAAAAAAGAAGAAAGGATGACAAAAATGGGAGGATAACAATGTGCCACATTTACTCAGCATGAAGTAATCGATTTTCTGCATATTTTTAGTTCATTTTCATATTTGTATTTTTCTATTTGTTTAATGATTTTAACTGTAAACGCATCAAACAAATATCAGCTTCATAAAAATTGCTCCATTAAACAATGCAATGGCCTCCACAAATTACTAGTTCCTTATACAAATATAAGAATAAGAGTTCAAGAAAACTGGTAATTTTTGTTCTAGTTGGTTGATGATGAGTTCTTGCTAAGCAAAGTAAAGGCAGAGAGAGAGACCCGACTAAAGAGCTGAGTAGACAACTGACAACTTTGGGGAAGAATAAATAGGTTCCATGATGAGTGTGTCAAAGTAGTTGAATGGGGACTAATTAAGGAATAACAGGATTAGTGCTTCTTTATTGTGGGCAGCTTAGGTCTATAATGATTCCTTCAACACACACATTATTTAAGTGAAAGAGCAGAGGGGCCTGGAGCAGTGGTGCAGCGATGGGGGGGTTTTGGGGGATAAAGGCTCCCCCCCCCCCCAGAGCTCAGAGAAATTTTTAAGTTTAATCCATTTTACTTAATTGGATTGATATTACTAATACAGCAGAATAATGATGAATAAAATATCCCTCAGAAAGCCGTAAAACTCACCGTTTTGAACCATTTATCTTTAAAATTCCGCAATTTATTAATCTCATACCTATCGCTTATCCTGGTGGGTACACCATACTCCCATGCACCCCGGTATTAGTTGCACCTAAACCCCCTCCAGCCTTAATTCCTAGCTGCGCCCCTGGCCTGGAGCAGTTGCTCAGTTTTGACAGCTCACTCAGTCCTATCGGGAGAAAAAATGCTGGATCTCCCTTCTCACAGAAGGTTCTTCCTTAAGAATATCAAATCTTGTTTCAATAGCGGTGCCTCGCATGGCCTCAATGAGGAGACAATATTCTCTTCTCCTTTTTTTCCTCCTCATTCTTCCCCCTCCTGAGGTGCAGGGTGAAAAAGTCTCCGACTTGCATGCCTACAAACTCCTACCTATGATCCACCTACCCACCTGAACTCTCACTTTGCTCGTCATAAATGCCAAGTTTTTGTCTGCATTATTGAGTCATGCATTTTTTGCCATCATTTATGAAATACTTTTCCAGAATTTTAGAATAGCAGCAAGGGGAGAAGCATGAACAAAGAGGGAACCATGAGAAGGAAAGGAGAGAAACAAAAGGTATGAATCTATGACATCACAATTGGATGATGGATATCAATCAATGCATTTGTATTTGAAAAACTATTGGGAAATTAATTTTCCCTGACCCCGTCAGTGTTTTTAAAAGGCTCATCAATGCTTATTTTTGCCAACTATGCTCATAATCTCAAATGACTCCTATCTTCCTTGACCTCACAGCTTTTGGCTTGTCATTTCATGGAAAGGAATTTTCTTTATACACGAATTTTATCAATATAATACACTATGTCTCTTCGACTTTAAATGAAGCATGATTTTCCAACAGCAATAAATGCACACACTATTGATAGTAAGAAAGATTACACAGTAACTGTAATCGGCTATTCTAGTTTTAAAAATTCACCTAATTATGTCAATGCAAAACAGAGATTCAGATGAACACTGGTGTATATTGGTTGAAGAAAACAATAGAAAGCATATTTTCCACAAGTTTTACTTTGGTACTGTGTGTTTCAACTGTTAGATGATCATCAGGTACATTATTATACATCAAGAAAGGTCTTTAAGCCATGCACATATCTCTCGGAGGGGAAGTGAGGGGCAAAGGCATAGCAAGCGGGGTGGTCTGGACCCCCCAAAATATAAAAACACAATTACTTTGCTTCATAAAAAAAAAAAAATTTGAAAAATCATGAATTTACAGAAGATTTTTTGGAAAAATGAAGTTTTTTTATTATAAAAAGTGTTAACATTAGTTTTTAAACCCAGTATTTAGTATACCCTTAGTTTTTCAAAATTTTCCCCCCTTCATTTGGACCACTGCCCCCCAACAAAATTTCTGGCTACCCCACTGAATGGGGGGGAGGAATAATTAGTATAGGGGAGGGGTAAAGTAGTTATTGAAAGGATGAACACTTAGGAATTTGTATGGAGAGGAAGCAGTGCCCTTTTGAATGAACAAACCGATACCTTCATTGCACAAGCACTCAACAATCGCCCACCAAATCAAATCCGCTCATTTAGGAGCCAAACAATACACATACGCTCAGGTGGCAATAGCCGGAGCACAAACGCTCACCTCCAAAGCTTGGAGAATTAGAGGTGAACGTTTGTGCTCCGGCTACTGCCGGCTGAGTGCATTCATATTGTTGGGCTCCTAGATGAGTGGATTTGAATTGGTGGGCGATTGTTGGGTGCTTGTGCAGTGAAGGTACGTATCGGTTTGTTCATTCAAAAGGGCACTACTTCCTCTCCATACAATTTCCAGTCTTTATAACACGTCCCGCCTTTGGCCTTTCCTCTCCACATGGAGTATCTCTGGGTCAAATGCGCAACTGTTGCATTCTTCAAGAAGAAGTTTTGCCACAACAGAGGTGGGGTTTCCTTTCTACCACACTTATTCTGCTATGACATCTGGGTAGCAAAGCTTTGGCCCATCTGGCCAATATATATATATATTTTTATTGCAATCTCAGCACTTGATTTTATACACTCATAAATGAATGGAGGGAAGTAGTTTGTCCTTATAAGACAAGAAGATTATGTTTGATTGTGGTATTTTTATAATTACAGATTATCGTTGAAGATGATATGCTTCTCCTATAACCGCAAAACTTTAGGAGTGTAGAATGGCATGTAGGGGTTGAACAAGTATTAACCCTCATATGGATTTACGAATATAGTTAAGTCTTTGGATTACAATGCCGCAGCAGCCCTGCATTATATATTTTGTTATTATCTTTCAAACTTAGCCTTTATTGGAATGATTTCTGATTGATAATCATTGTAACATGTTTTTTTTAATTCTCACTGTGTTTTACAAGATTTAGTGTTGGGATTACTAAATTGGCAGTGGTTTAAATTTGGACTTGTAATGGAGAAAAAAAAGGAACCTTACGGACCATCACTGGAAGACGACACTCTTTTTACGGTACAACAAACGGTACATTGTTGGCAAGTGCGCCAAAATTCAAACAATTTATTTCAGTTCAATTACTGTATAAGTTTTAACAAAAAATCTTGAATGCTGCATTCTTTTCCATTTGTTGCCGTAATGCTCGCTATATGTCTGTTCTCTTTGTCAGTTATTTTCAAATGAAAGTTTTATTTTTGTGAGCTCTGGCTGTTTTAAATATTTTTTCTGATATGCAGTGCTAGACAACCTCCACTTTTTAATGTGTACATTGTCTTATTTTTTATGTATCTTGATACTAAATATGAGGACCTAATAAAAGTTATATGTGTCCATGTGATATAATTTTGCTTCACTGCGTCCACCCATATGTTATATCTTTGTAGTGTACATATTAGGCTAAGTTCTGAAATATTAATAATTGAAAAGGTGTAAGTCAAGTGAGAAGAGACAAGAGTTAATTCCTGATTATTATAGAGTTCTCACAATCAAGACAAATGGTACGAATATTCTGGGAGCTTATATCCTGCAATTTGTAAAAATAAAGTCTGATGGGTTTTGAAATATAATGAATATGGGATAATCAGCAACATCAAAGAATCCAATATTGCTATGGAGGTGGGGCAAGAGCAGGTATTTTTTGCCCACAGTGGAGCCAATTCCCTCACTGATGACATTTCTTTAGAAATGGACCAGTAAATGTGATGTGTGGGAGTGCGGCAGATGAGGTTTTGATCCAGGAGGTTTGGTGGGCAATTCAAAATAATTATTTCTAAGAAGTTTGGGTTACAGGTGGTAAGGAAGGAGCAGGCATCTATTTTCTTCCGTCCGGCTCTGCGTGAGGGATGGAGGAAGATCTAGGGTGACAAAAATACCCTCATACTGAGAGGACTCTCCTCACCTTTTCTTTCCGGAGCAATGCACCGACCCAAACATTGAGCACTTACATACTTTCCCACTAAGATTTCTTATTGGTCATCCACCTCCTACTTCCTTCCCCCGCAATAAATGATTTAACTTCTCCCCACCTGAGCTGGGCCTTACTGGAAAGAAGGGAGGGCTACCCTTGGGCATTTTGAAAAGGCGTGAGTTCCCTGTCCCTCATGCAGTGATGAAAGGCTAAAGAAAGAGCAGGCCATTGTGACTAATTGTTTCCTTGCACACTCAAACTTTTTCACAATAGGAATTTTCTATGCTTACCTGTCCTAACAATCCCAGTATTCCCAAATCCTTGGCAGTCGATACACCACCATGTATCTCCACCCTTTCACCTCAAAACAACCTTCGTGGTATTACCCACCTTACTCACCCCTTTGCATTTGTAAGTTTTTGCTAAAAACCTGACGAATAAAATCTCTGAGCATTGGAGTACACAAAGAAACAAGAAATACATTTACAAATTTTCACTATCTGGAAAAATTGTGTATCTACTCATTCATCATGATAAGATTTTTACCATATAAATACTGAACTAAAAGGGTAGTTTACTTCATCAAAGAAAACGAAAGGTATTGATTGCGATTCGTTACCCACCATTAGTGTATTCATAATATACAAATTATTTGGTTTTAGAAATCCCAGTTTAGACTAATGTCAATGGTCAATTTTAGTCTCATTTGAAAAGGCCAGATTGGCACCCTTGCGATGCCACTCCACGTGACGTCATAGGAGGCCAGATGCTATATGAGTATAGTCAGGAGTTTTACATCGTCTGAGATTACCAATGCATGCAACAGAGCTGAGGGAAATATTTCTTAATAATCACCTATTAAATTGCCTATGGTCAGAAAGTTTCCTTCGTTTGATAGGGTATTAATAATCCTTATTTAAGCCAAGCACTACCTGCTAGCAGGGTACTCTGCTACCTGCTAGCAGCCTGCTTCGTGGCAGCACTCATAGCCTTGCACCATGGTGGCCTCACACGGGGGCAGCCAGAATCAGAAAGACGTCACACAGGCTTTTCCCAGCATTCATACTTAGCCATCGAGTTTTCGCGCGCTTGAAAATTTTCACTTTTCATTTAATTGCAAAAATTCAAAAGCAAATCTATGTCACAGGCCATGGAAAAATCATCCTTGGCTAGCCATGAGTTTCTAAGAATAGTTCTTGCAAAGACATGAAGTTGTGGCAATGAACATTATAAAGAGGCAAACATTGTTTCTTAGCTAAAAGACAAAGCAGATTTAGTTTAGTAATATTTTCCTTTTATTAAACAATTTCATTTTGTTTATGCAGTTTAAAATATTAACTAATATGATTTTAAATAGATCATTTATTTTATATGAAACATAACTTTGAAATCAGCATTGAGAGTGCAGTCCTCAACGTAGTGGCGAGGAAATTCTCTGCACCATAAATCCATTAACATGTTGCGTACGGATGGCGAGAATTCTAGTCATTTTCCTCCCGAACGTTCCAGACGGATGACGAAGATTCTCGTCATTTAGGCGCGTCAACCTAAACAATTTTAAAGCGTACAATACGTATTCGTTAGTACGTTTTCAGTTGTTGTTCATTATTCATAATGAATTGATACATCATAATGTTTGATTGGGTAAAGTTATATTCTAAACATTAGCTTTTTAACCATGTTTAAACCAAAGGCATTACGCCCTAATAGGCACATATTTCCAGAATCGGCATTCCTAGGAATTTAAATATGTACCCCGGTACGCAACGTGTTAACATAACTTTTTTCATTAGAGGCCAATAAAATGAATACTATCCACACAATGTAAACAAAAATATATTTGTAGACTGAGAAAAAATAAAAAATAAACTACTGAAAATTTCAAAATTATCCATTGGAATGGAAAATTTTTACACAGTTTTTAAAACCACGAGCGCTGCTAATCACAGCAAATCCATATGAGTGTTAATAAATAAATTATGTTTTGAGGTTAAAGAAGAAGTGTACAGTCTTCAATAATGCTTTTACCATTATTATTGGACAAGTTTCTCACAAATAGTACTATGCACCAGCACTTTTCTGGGTTATGCATTTTGCATACAGGTGATAATTTGATTTTTCTTTTGGTCGCCCAGATTCTAAGGGTGGTATTTTTCTTCCAATTAAAAGAAAAATATATGTATGCGTGCTACCTATGTTTTCAATATGTACTCGAAATTTTCATTATTTTCGCGTATCCTACACAGCTATGCAATTCGAGTGGTATGATACACCACATAGGTTGCATATGCATCAGGATGAAGACTCGCAAGCTTTCTCGAGGTATGTATTCTGGCCTTGCCATCCATATTTGGGCATTCCCTTTCGTTGATGTGCACGATTGCAGATTTCCTGTTGTTAACTATGTATATTTAATGTAGAAGCATCTCGTGAATGCTTGATTCAATAGAAGTAAAAACATAGGCTTTGAGCATAGATTAAATTGAAAACAGAGAAGTAATCCTATAAAAAATTTCTTCGGCAATAAACGGAGCAACTATCGTCATAACACCACCTTTTTTGAGTCATCTAAATATTTTTATTTCGGTTTAGTCATCAGCGAATCGAGAGATGATCAGACGCTTCGCCAATATGATGGTACATGTATGTTAGGTATTATGGCAACGTAAAAGAATAAAAAGTTCGTGCCAAATATTTTTATTAATGTGCATATGTTAACAATCATAGTTCTGCATCCCGAGGCAATCAACAATTGGAGGTACTACAATGGGAATGCTTTTTAGGCAACCATATAAGTACAATATTCCCTGAAAAAATCACTTAAAAATAGAAAACATCACACTAAAGAGATTCCGCTTCCACATAATGATTACTTACTGGATGGATCGGCAAAAAATTCACATGGACAAAAACACATGTATCAAAACAACTGGATAAGTAGAGCTGATCAAAAAACTATAAAATCAACAAACAAGAGATAATACAACAACACTTCACAACTAATATTCCAACATGATGATATTTGGCAATTTTTACTCATACAATTAAGAAGCACAAGGACAAAATTGTAAACAAGGATAGAAAATGCCATGCATAAAGTGGTTTCCCAATTTGGGCAATCGTTTGATTGTTTGCCAGCACCTTCTTCCAAACAATCAAGGGAAAGAAAATTAGAAGTTGCACTTGTTCTTCCATTCAGTCTATTGGAACACTTCCCCATATTTGCAATCTCACTTAATTGAATTCAAAATGTGACAATTGCTATGCCAATTTAACATTTCCAAATGGATCGGGCACTATCCACCAGCCAACATAGATTGGGTATTTGTACAAAATGGAAATCAACACAGCTGAACTTCCAACTTACCCACATCACAATAGAAAAAAAACTGCAATGGGATATGAATGCCGAGTGTGCTGGCAAGAAAGGCTTTAAAGTGGCAGGTTTAGCAAATGACACGATTCATGGCCATCACTCCATCTCTCATATTCCTCAAAAAATATCAGCATGAAAATATTCTTTGATGGCAAAAGAAGACAATAATGAACAAAGAAGTGTTTATCAGGACTACTCGGGCCAATCTAAAATTAAGCTAGGAATAAATGT
Organism: Ischnura elegans; assembly: GCF_921293095.1. Classification (NCBI taxonomy): domain Eukaryota; kingdom Metazoa; phylum Arthropoda; class Insecta; order Odonata; family Coenagrionidae; genus Ischnura; species Ischnura elegans. The sequence continues at coordinate 114,197,788 of NC_060247.1, forward strand.
TTTCAGTTAAAAAATTGGATTTAACCAATCCTTGTATAAGAACCCTTTCAAGACATTCGAACAAAATTATCATAAGGGATTAATCTAGAGAATACCTGTCACGAATCAAAACACAAAGTTGTAAAGAGTTTCAAAGATGGTCCATACCATAAAGGGAGAGACAAAGAATGAAATGCAGATGCTTAGAAAATTCCACGATGATGATGAAACTGAATTAGATGAAGTAAATGAAGATTATGGAGGTATCATTTACTCACATTACAGCGCTTTAACTTGTACATCAAATCATGCCATTCAACAGTTTGAAATTACATGCACAATTGGACTTTTGTATTTATATATGTACATAAATACAATTAATTACGTTCTTAAAATTAATGGAAGCCACAGTTTATCATAAGTAATTATGTATCTACAATTACGATCATTTCTTTCAAGTTTTTCACATCACCTTTAAAATAATGATATTTTTAGTTGTATATTTTGTGTATAGTAGTTTAAAAATAATTAATCTAATTCATTCAAATTTTCGATTCCAATTAATCTCAATCGCATCACACAGCCAACAGATAGTAGATTATGTGATACCAGTACCATCACCACACCCCCTTACTAGCTTCCATCACAGCTTTACACCTCACAACCTAAGTCAACTGAGCATGGTGGTTTCAATGAGAATTCTGCTTAGTGGATTATTTTACTAAACTGAGAATATCGCACCTCCTCCCTGCTAAAACACGACAATTTGAGATGAGCCACACTGGCAAAAATCAAGGGGTGGGAGCAAATGGGGAGCTTTTTACTTCGCGAGGCCAAAGATTTTTTGGCTGAATAAAAAATCAACATTCCATCCCTTAAAATTATAGGTGTAAAGGCAAGGATCCCATGGAATGTTCAACACTATTCTGCTCTGAACTCAAGTCCCCATCACCGGATTTTCTTCCCACAGTGTGATCCGCAATACAACATGCTACCTCAAATATGATTATTGTCAATCTCTTTGGTCCAATGCCTAGCATAATTTCATACTATGTATCACCATCTTCCACTATGTCTGAAACATTATTACAATGTCCATTACTATGAACACTGCACAAAGGCTTGACTGATATCCACCACAACTTACTAAAACATGGTAGCAGGCTAGGTGGGACAAGCTAAGTTTTCCCCTTACCTAAGAGCCCTGTCCCATTTATAACTCCCTTACAAAGTATACATGTGGTAGTAGGACACCTGTGAACAAGTTACAGCACCAGTACAAATTGTTCGTCGACTCCAAAGCCATCATCAGAGCAAGCAAGGGCCACAATGGAAAACAAGAGCCAGCTATATAAAGTCATCTAACTTTAAGTTCAAAATTGTGCTGAAATCAAATGAGGTAAATTTTCAGAGGAGTGAACAATGGAAAATCACGTTCCCACATCACCATTTCCTCCCATGGCTGCAGTCTTCTCACAAACAAACAGCAGAGCATCTTCCACATAATCACACTTTCAAGTACGGCACTCCTCCATTCCATACTTCCCATGAGGGGAAAGGTCACATTCTCAAGCCAAGGCAAACTGTACAATGGGAGTTGAAAAAATATTCACCTCATCACATTATGAACCTCAGTTCTCATGCTGCTGGACTGAAACCTCCATTAGTGATAATTTTAAAGGAGTTTATTCATTGAGGGCATCACTTGAGAGGGCAACTCAAACAAAAGTTAAACTTACCAATTTAACCATTCTTGCCTATTCACTACAATAATTTTTGAAAATTTTCTTTTAGAATTTCAATGGGCTATTTCTGAGAGAGAAAATTTCCATCAAATGAAGTTTAGACTGGGTTAACAGGAGGAGAAAAATCTCAATCATGGAGGTTTCACCAATCAGGCAACAGCGATTGACAACGAATACTTCAGAGCCAACTCTATAAATATTCCCTAAGTCCAAATGCTATCACAATGGTGCGGCCCTGGCCATCTATTGACAGGCACAGGAGAGAGCAGTCAACTGCAGAGGGGGTCGATCGATTACTCGATCGTCATCAGCAAGTCCTCCCCCTCCAGCTTCATCCCCTTGGTTATGTCCAGACTCTTGATGACACCAGCGACCGGTGCCTGCACAACCATCTCCATCTTCATGGCCGACAGCACCACAAGTGCTGCGCCCTTCTCCACTTTGTCACCCACCGCCACTCGAATGTCAATCACAGAGCCAGGCATTGGTGCACCCACCTGCCCCTTGATGCTCTTCACAGCCTTAGGGTGGATATGCAGCTCCTGCAAAAACAAACAATGCCAATAACCAACTAATTACCTACTAACGGCTTTAACAACATTAGGAAAAACTGGACATCATTGCATTTCCTGAAAGACAGTGGTAGATAAAGGAAGGGGGTGCTAGACCCTACACCCCCTCTACCACATCCAACTCCCCTCCAATGATTTCTGGAAATATTGTAAAGATGTCAATTGTTAAAGTTGGCTCTCCAAGTTTTCATTTCAAAAGCACAACTAATGCATAAAAATAAGTGATGAATATCTACAAGCCATTTGTCTACGGGTCAGACCTAAGACATGTTATCACTTTAAGGTATTACATTTCGCCAATGCTGTTGAACACCCCCTTGTTGAAGTCAAAAAAAGAACAACTCAAGTCAGGCCAGAGATGGATTTAAGGGGGGGGGGGGTTGCAGAGGTAATGACCCCCCCCCCCCAAATTTTATGAATTTTTGTTAGTTTAATAGTTTTTGTATCCTTGTGAAGTGAGTGCACATGCAAATGTATGACTACAAGTCCCAAACGTGAGAGGAGTTAGAATTTTATTCATCGTAGAGTATAGCACTCCCCATTTCTGAAAACACCCCTTCCTCCCATATTATCTGTCTCTCACAGGGGCATGTATTCCATAATCCCTAGACCCAGGCCATGATACCCAACACCCCCACCTCGAAATCAGCACTGAGAGACATGACTACTAACTGGCCAGGAAATGGGACGAAAAAAGAGAAAAAGCCAAAAATTAAATTCCATAAAATTCATAGTATACCAGAGAATCATTTTGTGGGAAGCTACTAATCTTTCACACTGGTGTTTATTGATTTGCATACACCAAATATACTCCTCTTGCGCATGCAATAGACAAGATATTTTTTGGACTATAATTGATTCCCATCACTCACCTTGACTGCTTCTTTGTCTTTGATGAACACTGATCGCAGCTGGCCGTTGAGCTCAAAGAACACTTCTCGCTCGCCATTGGCCGTTAGGTCCTCTGCCATGGCCAATGTTTTAATTCCCAGCGTTTTCCCCTTCTCTATGGTCACCTATTAACGACAGCATTTTGATGGTCAAAGACAAAATTCACAAGCACATGAAAAAGAGAATAAAATGATGATTTTATAGAGCCAATCGGATAAATTAGTTGAAGGAAGAAGAAAAAAATGGATATATATTAATCATGACAGTTGGTAAAGCCAAGTCAAAAATGGGTTAGAAATCAAAATCTTGTCATAAAAGAAGAAATGACTTGGGAAGTACATAATCAGACAAATGCAATCTATTACAACAGCATAAAATCAAAGGGAGCATTCCAATTTTGAAGCAGTATATTAGAGCTACTAAAAGATGTGGGCAAAATCAAAAGGCTTTCTTTAAAAGAATTTTCAATGGTTTGACTGTAAATATAAACTCCCTAGTTTTAAGAGCAATAATTTGTCCACCTTTATGATATTTACATCCAGCCATTCAAACAAACATACCTCAAATTCTTCACCAACTTTAGGTCCAGTGAGGAATATTCTGGTGTCGAGTTTATCCACAGGACCAAACTTGTGCCTGAAGTCAAGATACTCATCGCAAACTTCAGGGTAGAGAGCAGCACTCATCACATCCTTGTCTGAAACTCTACCAAATTTTTCCACCAGCTCATCTTTAAGTTTCCCAAGGTCCAGCATTGGCAAGGAGGCACCAGGCCTGCCTTCCACTCTTGGGAGGGCTTTCAGAACCTGAAAGAACATAAAATTAGAAACCCTGGTGGAATCAACTCATTACTCTCCAATTAACAGAGAGCACAAGTCTCAAAATTCTAAATTATATCTTTTCATTCGCTAAGAGTCTGTAAATTAAAATACCAGTAAAAAAAATAGGAACATATTTAAATGCTGCCTTTAATCACAATCCTGCTAACGCAGATTTTACCATATCCTCGGAGAAATCAGATATTTTGGGGATAAGCTTATCCTCCACCTTCAATGTCCCTTTTTTTCCACGATATCAAGCATTTGGGAGGGGGTGTCACAATGCCATATCGCAAAAATTGGTCGCATAGCGGCGTTGACGTCCTCCATTACCGTTAACGACATTAGTGGCTATGTGTTTAAGGATAGAATGGACTTGAACAGTAAGATTTGTGGGATTTGATTTACCGCTGAAGGTATGAAGGCTGCTCCTCCTAGTTCTAGTGCAATGCATGTTGTTTTATGATGAATGATTCGTTAAATTAATCATTTTAGTGCAATCGTTTTGTTTATTTTCCATCTTCTTATGTCGGATTTTTTTGGTATGTACTTAAACTTGAATAAATGCATAACATAGTGTAAAAAAAACTTATTTTTAAGACCAATGCAGTATTGGCTTTCAATAGTAAAAGAGCCATTGCATTATATGAGAAGGGACCCAAAAGTAACGGGATTAGTGCTGTGGGAGGCGGCTGAGAGAGGGATTGGTTTTTCCTGTAAAGGGTTCTAAGCAATGATATTTCCTGAGTCAGCGTGAGAATCCTGGTTGCTCTGAGTGCATCCGTTTGTCTATGGGATTTTTTTTGGTTAACCAATATTTTCCAATGTAGCGAAAACGTGTAATGGGTGAATGCCGGGAGCAACGTGTGGCTGTGAAGTTTAGTTTTTTGTTGTGGAAAACACCCGCAGAAACTCTAGTGATGCTTAAAACTGCTTATGGGGATAGTGCTCTCAGTAAAACACGTCTACGACTGGTTTTCGCATTTCAAGAATGGACAGATGTCGATTGATGACCTTCCTCATTCAGGGCACCCGTCAACATCAATAACGGACGACAATGTTGCGAAAATCCACTCCTTCGTTCAAGAAAAGATCGTTGCCGAACCATTGACGAACTTTGTAGATATTTTGCAGAGGTTAAGGGAAAATATCCGGAAGAAAAGGGTAGATCTTTGGCACACAGGTGACTGGTTCTTCCACCACGACAACGCACCCACCCACACCACGCTGTCCATGAAGCGGTTTATGACAAAGAAAACAGCATGACGCCAATTGTTCACCCCCCTATTCACCAGAAATTGCCACCTGTGACTCTTTTTATTTCCTAGACTGAAAAGGGATATGAAAGGAAAACATTTTGGGACTGTAGATTAGGTAAAACAAAAATCGCTAAAAGGCCTAAAGAACATTGACTTAAGTGAATTAAAAAATTGTTCTGAATAGTCGAAGAAACAATTAGATAAATGTGTTGCAGTCAATGAGGATTATTTTGAAGGTGATAAAAATTTGGTGGGAAAATATTGATTAATAAAAAAGTTATTGCAAAATTTCCATTATTTTTGGGTTCCCCCTCCCACTTCATCATTGCATGTTATTATCCCATATATCATAAAATATCTCAGAGGCATCTCACAAAACATGATCTTATAGGCATGCAGACCTCTCTGAGTGGTCATATACATGCCTTGTGAGATGTCTCTGACATATTTGATACTATTTGGGATACTACAATATAATAAAATGCAATTCTGAAATTTAATGCAATGAATCTTTCCTCATCAAAAGCCAATTTATGTTACTACATTATTTTCTTGTAGTTCTCATGAATTTTGCCTGATGGCGCAGCAATCGTACTCAAAGCTGCCACCAGCTACCGGTCAATTCGGCATAAGGATAGATGAATGCGATGGTGGTTGGCGTAACATGGTGAAACTCCTTCATGATGCACAAAGGTTAAGAAAAGACTTAGCTGTTTCAGTATCTCCACAAAATTGCGGACATTCATCTCCCATTTGTCCCCCAATAAGGTGAGGATACTTCATACTTTATCTCTGCGTCCAGACAGGTTTCATCAGAGCATATATGTATATTATCCTCATATTTAGGGATACGGCTAGCTGGGAATTCATAGCCAAGAAAATATATCAACAAGGCGAATACATTAAACATATTATTGTATAGCTTGGGAAAAAGTTTTGAAAATGTTCAAAAGAGCAGTTTGATGAAAGTCTATAAAAATAATAAAATAAATGGAAAAGATAGCCAATTTATGAAAGATACAGTGTCCGGCGTGATACAGTGGAAATCTTTGATATTCAGCTTATTAAAACCACTTGTCTGTTTCCACACTCTTTTATTTTCACCAACCATGGTTTTGGCAACTTGTGCCATTATCATTATTATTGTGCCTTGATAATGGCACAAGTTGCCGAAACCATGGTCGGTGAAAATAGAAGTGTGGGGAAACAGACAAGAGGTTTTAATAAGCTGAATTTATGAAAGAGTTTTACGTTGGATAGAGAATTATCCAAGAATGGAATCCATCTCCAAATTTTTTTTATTCTTCCAGTCAGGGGAGCACAAAGGGAAATGCCCCGCCCTGGTGTCTCAATGGGCTAGGCTAGGCCTGGAAGCTAGGCTGAAGTGGGAGTCCCTGATCCAAGTATAACACCAAGAGTTTGATTTAACATTGTAACTTGCATACTGCTCCAAACTGCAATGTCTCAATCCACAGTGAAATTATCTTTGGTACATCTTTTGAGCAAATCCATGATAACTAAACGTCCTATTCACTGATGGAATGTAAGCAAAAGCATTTTCATTTTACTTGGTTTCACCCTTCAGCTGCTGAGAAAGTAAACATACCCGTGTATAGGCAACTGTGGAAACAATGCCCTTTTATGTTCGACCCTTTCTTATCAGCTGCTCTCTCCTCCCCCAGCCCCTTCTCCTGATCCCGCATGCAAAAACTTTTTCCCTCCACAGAGGAATATGTACATATAATTGACAACTCTCTCTCCTTAACCAAACTAGTCCCTTCTTCACTCAGAATGGACAACATTTCTTTCCGATGATCCATGAATTGTATTCCAATTATCTTCAACACCATCTAGTGGTCTCACTTGAAGTGGGTTAATATCAAAAGATTTTCTTTGTGCTTGGTATCAAATCGAAAAGAAAATCACAAAAAAACTTTATAAAACATTTTATCGTACTTCCATCCCAACTAAAAAAATTTTACAGAGTGATTTGAAGTTTCTTTGGTCCATGAGCAGATGGCCACAGCTCTCCCTGCAGAACCTCAAGAAAAGGATTGCAAGCAGAGCAGTACAAGGGTATTCTACCTGCTCTACCCTTTAGAGAGTATTGCTTCTCATGAATAGTTTCAGCACAGAGTGGATGACCTATCTTCCACAAATTAAAGGGTCAACAAAACAATACCAATAGCACTTGCCACAGGGACACAGCTAGAAATGAAGGCGAGGGGGGAGGGTTTAGGTGCCACTAATACCAGATACCCGGGTGTGTGGTATACCCACCAGGATAAGCGGTAGGTGCAAAATTATGTAATAAATTGCGGAATTTTAAGATAAATGTTTCAACATGGGTAGTTTTATGGCTTTCTGAGGGATATTTTAATAATCCTTACTCTATTCTATTAGTGATATCAATTCAATCCAATCAAGTAAAATGGATTAAACTTAAAAATTTCTCTGAGCTCTGGGGGGGGGGGGTGGTTCATTCCCCCCCCCCCCCCTTCGCCACTGCGCCACTGACTTGCCATACCTTTGATCTGAATGGTTCAGGGAAGCCTCCGTGAGGTGTGCCAATGTAGCCCTGGAGGAATTCAACCACGGATTTGGGGAAGGACAGCTCCTCTGCCTTCTCCTCAACCTCCTTGGCAGTCAGCTTGTTCTGCACCATGAATTGTGCAAGGTCACCCACTACTTTGGAGGACGGCGTCACCTGTGGTTAAAAAAAGTGAACAAGATGATAAACTCAAGTTTCTTCCAAACATTGACAAAGAGGAGAGACAACCCACACAGCATTATAGATGCAGATATCCCTATTTTTTTACAAACAGCAAAAAAACAACGGAGGCCTCATCCAGTCACATCTCCTTGTGAAAATCCGAAGATTCAAAGCAATAAAGAAGCTCAACATATTTCACAAAAAAAAAATAAGGAAGTTTACTCTGCTTATCACAAAGAAAAAAACTTTAATATTATGCATATAAAAATTATGTACAGTTTGTTTTTTTCACTTCAGCATCACTTAAAGCAGAGGTTCCCAACCGGTGGTAAACCGGTCCAGTAGGGGGTACGCCGAAAATAATCAGTAATAGCGGATGGCAGAAACTATGTATCTCATAACCAGGAAATATTTATACATTTTATATGGGGTATTTAAAACAAAATCTCTATTTATAGAACTGGTTATAACAAAAATTGTAACCTAAACATAGCAAAATTATGTACAGTGGAACCTCGTTAAAGCGAGTACGGGCTATAGCGACACCCCCGCTATAACGAGAGATAGCCGATGCACCGTCAATTGACCCTATAATAAGAGTGTTAAAAAATTCGTTTTTACGAGACCGTTTCGGTGTTGGCTCTCGCCATAGCGAGGGTTTCACCGCCGGAAGACTTTCATCAAGACTCCTTAACCTCTGTAATTGCTAGCGATCTGTTAGAAATGAAGTTAATGGAGTGGTCAGTCTCAAATTTATGTGGTAAACTGTCGTTCGATAAATATAATGATTGACGAAACAATGCTTTGCATGATTTTTATTCAGTGCGGCGCTTATAAATTGTTTGAATAGTTAGTCATTATTTGAGTGAGGAAATTTAGTGATGCAAAAAAACATCGCCTTTCATCTGGATTTATGCTTACGTTTACTGGATAGATGTTTATCTGTCGCCGCACCACTCCTGTTCCTGTATATCTGTTCGCAACAGGTATATTGGCTATTATTTGCTCCACCTCCGGTAAAGCGACAATTCGCTATAGCGAGTGTTTATTAGTGCACCGTGGGGTGTCGTTATATCGAGGTTGCACTGTATCTAATAAAATGTGCACGTTACATTTTTGGGGGTACAATATAAGTTATATATGGACATATAGAAGGGTACAGGAGGAAAAAAAGGTTGGGAATCACAGACTTAAAAGAACAGGTAGAAGTACATCAATATTCAAGCATCATATTTCCGCATGTATAGCGTTTCTAACCTCATATTGGAGTTTGCAAAAATCTAAAATATTTCAAGACATTATTTGTTCCTGCTTAGAATATGTCCTAAGTTCTAAATTCTCATGGAAAACTCCAAGTGAATTTCTCTTGCATACAGGCGGTTCCCAACTTTCGCACACAATGCGTTCCTGAAAATGTGTACGAAAGATGAATGCACGAAAGTCCATTGACTTCCATACTAATCAGGGGTTAAGTTCCAAAAGAGCAAAACATACATACTAAAACCTTATTTTCTGAACAGATCTTATTTTTGTTAACTAATGTTTAATAATAAATTAATAAATTTCCTCACATTACATGATGCCTTCCGAAAATACACAGAAAATGTAAATAAAAGTTAAAAAACCAAAATTCCATTGCGAGTACTAAGTGAAACTTCATCTTGGTATTTCAGGTGACATTCCAACAATAATGTCCATTATAAATAAAAAGCATATCAAGAAGCATAACGAAATGCAATTGTTGAAGTCTCACTCTTTAAATTTTTACACCTCGCTTTCATCGGCAGGTGACATCTCGTCACCGCATATCTCGGGATCGCATCTATTTCGCATCTTATTCAAAAAAGACAAATAACATACAGAAATCGGATGATATTTTGCACAATATCGTTGTTTAAGGTGTATACATCGTACATGAATTAAACTGCACTCAAACAGAACATTTTGGAGAAGCATTAGAAAGAAACATTTTTATTTATTAATTTTATTGAAAGCTGTGTGATGGCGTCTAGTCAACTTTTTGAAAAATCTCTCCAATGAAGGCTTAACTATAGCTTTCTTCTTCCCTTGACATAGGAAGCCTATAGCAAGTAGTGTCTCTCTTAAAAAAATCACCTTGATCAAAGTCAACACTGCCCTCGAACATGTACCTTTGTATTGTACGCAAATACTGCCATATAAAACAGTCGAATGTTGGGATGTGCAGTAAACATCACGGGAATTTCAAAAAGTTACAGACAAATGTTCGAAAGTCCGAATTTAAAGTACAAAAGTCACGTGAAAGGCGTCAATTTGGAACGTACAAAAGTGTGAATTGTACGAAAGTCGAGTACCGCCTGTATATAAGCACATGATCAAATCAGGAAAAAAGGACTCCTGCCGTAGAAGTCGTCAGTATGTGGTGTAAAGCCAAGTTTCACGGATTTCCCGAGTCCGTTCAAAAAAATGTAGCTCAAAAGGGTCATAACTGATAGGTCAGTTTGTAGTGCATACATATTACAAAGTGCAGGTGTGGTATGGCAATTTGAGGAGGCGACCGACAGCTGAGGCCACTTGTACCAAGAGGGAAATGTAGGGAAGAAAGAGTAAAGAGAAACTCTGCATTGGCATAAGCCTGCTCTTAATGAATGTCACCAAGGAGACCACGGTTTAACAGACAGTGTGCTGTACTTGAAGAATCCACGATAAAGCACTCAAGCTTAGATCGAGCAGAAGAAACCAGTATTTGAACATAGACACACACAGTGGGAAGGAGTTTGAAAGTACAATTTTGATTTTTAGGAGAGAATGCAGTTTCCTCACCTTGATAATGTCCCCAAGAAGCAAGTTAGCTTCACTGTATGCCTTCTTCACATCTTCAAAGAAGTCACCCAGACCCAAGGAGTAAGCTTGGAACTGGAGGTTTGTGTACTGACCCCCTGGGATTTCATTCACATACACATCAGCATTTCCTGACTTCATTGTTGTCGCACATTCAAATGGTGCATACAACGTACGTGCCTGCTCCCAATAAGCTGAATATTCACTCACATGCTTCAGATTGAGACCTGTTGAGATGCAATAACAAGATTATAAATTTCCACGGCATCTCAGAAGTTTTCCATGCAAGCATTGCAGCAAGGATTTCTACATTAGTAAAAAAAAACCCTTATGGGTGCCTTCATATTGTTTTCAAGAGGATTATGATGAAAAATCCTCCTGAAAATCTCTTGAAAATTTCTCAAAGTCTCTGTTTAGCTCAAGATTTTCAACAGGATGATGCTCTCTCTCCAGAGCATTTAAAAGAGAGCTCACCCACCTGTGTCCAATTCAGAGCCTTGAAGTGCCGCCACTATGGCTCCCATACTCGGTTGTGACGTCATCCCAGACATGGAGTCAACGGCCACATCCACCACATCTGCCCCTGCTTCTGCGCACGCAAGCAGCGATGCAACACCCGCACCAGATGTGTCGTGCGTGTGGATATGCAGGGGTACGTCAGGATGGCGATCCCTCAGTGCAGACACCAGCATCTTCGCAGCACGTGGCTTCAGCAGTCCAGCCATGTCCTGCATTCACAGAAATAAACAAAAAGAGGAGGCCATTGTGATGACAGATTAACAACAAACACTAGATAGGGTGGTAAGGAATTTATGAATAGGGGGTGAATTCTTTTTGGAGTAGTGTCATTTGTATTCAAACCATAGAAACAAGAAACAGGTGCACTGCACTACACTTGACAGTGCAGAATTGCATTTTATCAAAAATCACCAACTTTACTTCGCAATTTCAGGATTCACTACAGCTGAAATTACAGTAAGGCACGCACTGAAAAGGGATGATCAAGTTGTTGCCACTAAATTGACTAGTGAAGAGAAAGTTAAAAGCAATGGGTTAATATCTTTCCATGATAATAGAAGCCTAGTCATCCTTATTATTACACACCAAAAATTTCACCTGCCACTCCACCTTGTACAAGATTTTTTTTCAGCCAAGTTAAACACATAGATAAATAATTCAAAAATACTTTTATCTCCCATTTCAGAGAAATTCCCACACTTCAAAGACACTAAAAATGGAGAATTACTAAATTGAGTGTAGCAAAATTCATTCCATTACTTTAGTTTAAAATACCGTAGTCTAGTGAAGACATCAACGATATGTATCGTAATAGCAACATTACAAGATGGCTGGATTAACCACTCCACTGGCTTTACTGACAGCATCCAGCACAATTAAGTTGGGGAGGTAATTCAATATGTCAGAAAAATATCCATTACATTTTTCTCAGAGTAAAGTTATTGGTACTGATTCCTTCATCTCTTCGGGGTTTTTTGGGACGCTGAATGTAAATCATAGATTTACTAACAAAATACCAGAATGTAACATTTTGTTAGTGAAAAACAAAATTTTGACATAAAAGCCTTCTGAAATATTTCAGTTTTTACTTTTCCACCATTTCTTTCTTAATGACAAATGTATTTTGAAAAAATCAAAGCAACTGGGATCTAAGGGACTAAAATCTCCCATATGCCTTTGAAAGAAAAATAAATCCCTGAACTCATATTAGCACTTAATACTGATGATGAAAATATAAGTTTCACTTCTGTAAGTATTATTACTTGCATAACCAGAATGAAAATGAACAATATCTTTTCATTGTAAGCTTACAAGCAGTCAAAAAATGAACAAGAGAAACATGTAAGGAAGATAATACATACTAAGAAGATTTCAGAGATTTGATTCATTAGGCATATTCTCAACACAAAAACAAAGCGCAGTGCACATAGACGATAAAACTCACCTTGATACACAAAATGTGTGTCCCAGCTTTCACAAGTTCATCAGACAAGTTCAAATAATACTTGAGGTCATACTTGGTGCGTGTAGGATCTGATACGTCACCAGTGTATGAGATGGCTGCCTCAACCACTCCACCGGCTTTACCAACAGCATCCATACCCACAATTAAGTTGGGGAGGTAATTCAATGAGTCAAAAACTCTAAAAATATCCATTCCACTTTTCACAGACAGTTCACAGAATCTATAACATAAATAATAAAGCCATTGTTAAAAATGTAAGATCACATATTAATACGATTGCATTAAGAAATGCAAAAGTATTTAAAATAGATAAGTAATAAAACACCAAGCACTGAGATGCATATTCACATTGCTTCTCACATTAAGAATATTTCAGGAGTATGAATTTTTACTTTAGAATTTCAGTCTTTTGCCAATCCACATTTTAAATTCATGAGAGCTGCATTGTTAAGTTCAAACAGATAATGTAAGAAACAACTTTGTTGGAGAACAAGGCTCTGAAAAGACTATAAAAGCAGCAATTTAAATTTTTAAATCTAAATTTTTGAAAATATTTCCAGCAAACCCTCTGAAATGTCAAGTTCACGGCTGAAGCAATGCCACTGCCAGTCACCCTTATAATACATGCCAAGGTTAAGGCTTTAAGGATTCTGACACTAAACTTATACTTTGATGAAAATGGAAAGGGATTGAATATGCTCGATTTTTATTAAACCCTCTCAGGGTGTGTATCAAAGCAGATTTAAACACTGTAAGGGTTGCCTGAAAAGAGACAGAAAATGCATTGAAGTGCCAACAGTAATCTGATCTTCAATGCCAAAAGACACTTTAGAATTGATTTACATACTCCAATCGGTTGTGGACCTTCCTCATAGTGAACAATAATAAAAAAGGAGAGATATTAACCACACACTGGCACAGATACCTAAATTGAATTTCCTAAATTTGTGTGCATTCATTAATTTACCACTCAAATCTTAGTCCTACAGAGAAAATTATGCATATAAAATACATTATTCGAATTTTCTTAAAACTCACTTGTAAACCACATTGTCGGGGTAATGCACAGATACCTAAATTGAATTTCCTAAATGTGTGTGCATTCATTAATTTACCACTCAAATCTTAGTCCTACAGAGAAAATTATGCATATAAAATACATTATTCGAATTTTCTTAAAACTCACTTGTAAACCACATTGTCGGGGTAGTTGGTGTAACCCACGGCATTGGCCCCCCTGAGCAGCATCTGGAAAGGCACATTTGGAAGCAGCTTGCGCATGTCTTCCAGTCGCTCCCAAGGGCACTCATGCAGGAAGCGCAGAGCGACGTCAAACGTGGCTCCACCCCAGTTCTCCACAGAGAGGAGCGAGGGCCCCAAGGAGGAGTGGGCCACAAACGGAGAGATCTTCAACAAGTCGTGCGTGCGCACTCGAGTGGCCAGCAGCGACTGATGTGCATCCCGAAAAGTGGTGTCCGTCAGCAGAAGACCCTTGTGGGCCCTAATTGCCCTAGCAAAACCTTCAGGACCATCATTAAGGAGGACGTCCCTATATCCTTTAGGGGCCTCTGCATATCCCATGTAAACAGGAGAAATATATAGTAAATTAGCAACACTCTTTGTCCATTATAATGTAATACAGCTCATGCCTCAATAATCCTTCCAATAATTGACATCATTACATCTAACATTAAAATTCCAAAGCAAAAGAAACATTCTTAAACATTTTTTTTTTGCTTGAGGATGCAAACACAATGCATGTAATATTTAGACTGTAGAAAATTGACGCATATCATGATATGTTTATGACACACTATCCACAACAATAAAGGAAAATACTGTCCCGCAGAATCGGGTGACAAAAATTCTTACAAGTTCTTGTGAGGATGTATTGGGAAGGACAAGTTATTTCAAGAAAGACCACCAATTTAAAAACCTAACTTTAACCAGCCAAATTCAAAGCCTCACTGTACCTCCTATGGTTCTCATTAGTCCAGATGAAAGAGATGAAAGAAAAACCCTAATTTTTTGAGAATGACAGCTTTGCAGCTTTGGCAACAGAACTGATTTCATCTGTGCCAGGACATCCCTATATTCTCTGAAAACATCAAAAGGGCAACTTGTGTTGTCAAGTAAAAAAATTCACAACTAATTCACTGCACCAAAAACTGCATAAAAATTCCATGAGCAGCAACTCAATTAACTGATAGAGGGTAGCTCAAATTCCACCAAATTTTTCCATGTTATCCTGTATATTTCTAATTAATATGTAGTTTGCTATTAATTAAAACTCTGGAAGTTGGTCCGTTACTAAAACTGACCATTAAATATGCCAATTGGAAAAGAATTGGAGATTGTTCCATCAAATATTTCACTTTTTTGTGATAAGTTGGTGTTGAAAGATCTGAATAAATGAATATGCAACTATTTTGTAGGATTGGTGGGATAGGACTAATGAACCACCTCAGAGCAAAAGCAGCTCAGATTTCAGTTGAGGGAGAGCCACAGGCATTTTGAGAACTTAAGATGAGGATTATTGGGAAGCAGAGTTTCTTACTAACCTACTACTTCACCATCATCGTCACTATTCTCTGAGGACACCATGATCCGGGCACCTGAAATATCATAAGTCGAAAAGAAAAACGGCGTACTCATAAAAATGTGCAATCCACAAACAAAAAATAAAAAGCAGCATGCAATAAGGAACATATCAACATATCAACATATCACCTTATGTACAAGGAATAAATCTAAGGCTAAATTTAGCAGAAATAACTTTTTAAATTAAAGTTGCAGCCAATCAATTAGGATAAACCAATTAAAATTTTTTATGAGTTACTCAGCCATGCTTCATTTAATGTATGGGATTCTTATGGGAGTACATTCTCGAGTTTTGCATTTGTGATTAAATTAAAATCAGCAATGCATAAAAGAGGGCAAGGACAGTTTATTGCACAATTTAATTCCAGCAATAATCATCATAAAAGCATAGCAATGTATTATTCTCACAAATAGTACCTAAAAACAACTAATTTCTTCCTCATTAAAGTCAAATATTGTTTTAAATGAAAAATTTAAGCCTCAACTTTAGTACCAAGAATTATTTGAAAACCAACTTTAGTTAACGGCAGATATATTGACCCAAACAAAACTAACATTCAGAAAAGCAAAGGCAAGTTTAAAATATTCAATGAATAATATTATAATACCTTCAGAAAGTAATATAATTTAATTATAAAAATATAAATTAACAGGTATATAATTTATGCTTTATAATTTATTTTCATCAGTAATATCCTCAGCCAATATCAAACTGAAGACATCATAGAGTACTATTTCCTTTATCTTAATAAGAAAGATATGAAATTACTCTTCTAGAATTTACTGCAATATCATATGAAAAATATCTCTCAGCAGAATATGGAGCAATTCACCAAAAATATTCAGATAGGTAAGTTGGAACTATGAAATTATAGTTTTTAAAAATACCTCAGTAAAAAAATACAGTAAGTAAATCTAACAGAATAACTTATCCAGCCAGAGACTAGTAACCTGGCCCTAATAATAAGAGCCATGAAACGCAAGAGCATCCTAGAGTTTCTTAGCATGACCCAACCCAAAATTGTACTGTCTGACTCTAGCCCAGCCCAATCAGTCTGATAGCTCATACAAGGAATGGAATCCAATCATAATAATAATTTAAATTTAAAAAATAAAAGAAGTATTCATTCCCATAATAGAAAAAAAACATTTAACATTATTATTAGCTATATGATTACACAGGATATTTGATTATTCTTATCACTACTACTAATGTATGCCAATTAAAATATTCCTTCACAATATAACATTTGAATCTCTATATTTTAGTCAAATACAGTATAACTCCAAAAAATAAGCATTTCCCTGAACCTGCCCATTGCTGTAGCACATTTATATTGAACTTGCCACAACTAATGTTTCCTTGAAATAATAGAATTTATTCATAGGGTTTATACCAACTTTACTATGTCAATTTCCCTGACTTCTCTTTTATTTCCAGTCTGAATTTTTCAAATTTCTCGGAGTTAATATCACCAGCTAAGCAGCCGTATATAGGGATTTCATGGAAAAATGTAGCAATTAGTATTGTGAAATTAAGTCAAACAATAGGAATAGGGGCAGGATTAAAGTCAAGTAGCACCAAGCTGGCATCAACCTATGCCACACACCAAGGACGACAACATAACACCAACCTCCCCAGTCAAACGACCTCAACAACCTCGCAACCTTGTTCATTTGCTGTGAGCTCAGTCGACCACAATTTTCATCTTTTTTCTATGCCTCCAGAGTTTTACCTGATCATAACCTAATTTCTCTCATATTTCCAAAACTTCTGATTTTTATTTTCCTGCCATTTCCATGAATTCCCCGCTTGGTATGAACCCTGATTAATTATGAAAAGATTAGAACTGTATGTCCACTTGGGTATGGATGAACTTTATTACATATATTAGAAGAATATATTTTGCATATGAAGATCAACTGAGCAAGCAAGCAAGAGCCCCAAATTTTTTTTAGACCAGGATCAAGTAAGGCCTCGGGTACGATACGAGCGGCGGGCGGCAAGCGGCAACCTGAGCGGCACGTGAACGGCAGCAGTGGCTACAATACGAGCAGCAATTTTCTAACCGCTCAGGTTTCTCACCTTTTCTAACCTCAGTCTTCCTTTGTTTGGCCGTATTCTCACTACTTTGTTGTTTCTCCGCTTACATTTTCAACTACACTGAAGGATGAATCTACTGAGCGGCGAGCGGCAGTGGAAAAGAAATCGGTCTGGACTTGGAACCATGAGCGGCACTGGGCGGTGCCGCTCACTGTCGCTCACCGCTCAAACATATCGTACCCACCCTCAATAGATTTACACGCAACTAAATGAGGCCCGATTTCAGAGTGCCACTCGTGTATCGTACCCGAGGCCTAATAATGAGCCTCATGAATGGCACCTTAACAGATAAATAACCTGCTATTATATGTCTTATATGAACAGGACAATAAAATAATATTTTCTGACCAGAACTACCATTTCCATAATGCAGCCTAATGAAAATATAAATAGTTCAGCTTCATGCAGATTACATCTCTAACCCTACTAATTAAAAGAATAAATTACTCATAGTTTTCAGGATTGGACACATGATATCATTATATTTTTACAGCTTTCGTAGAAGGAAAGGTTCTACACTAGTTATGAAATCTTGATGCTTTACACTATCTCATGAATGTGCATGTGGGCTGGGAGATAAAGGAAAACATAGTGCATGGTATAATTAACAAGTGAAAAAAATAATCCTTAGTTTCAGTTTACATAGTTGGAAAAGAAGAGATGTACATATTACACTAGGGAGAGGCATATGCATAAGTACATGCAATGAGTGCACTACTTCTCTTGCCACTCACCATCAGGCAATTCAGGCACATGTGGCTTGACCTCGGCTGGCTTGAGGCCAGTGGCCAGTGGAGTTGAAGGTCCATTGACCAACACAGTGCCCAAGTAGTTCAAAAGTTTCTGGGCACGGTTTTGACTTGGCTGGAACTGGAACAGCTGTGGATGCTCATCAATGAAGTGTGTGTCGATAGTGCCATTCAAAAACTTCTGATTCTCCAACACGTTCAACAGAAATGGAATGTTTGTCTGGAAAAATAAACCCAAGCATCCAATAAATGAAAAATATCAACAAGAGATCTGTGGGTGCACATTGATATGGTGAACACGTCGTATGGCGTGAAATAAAATTTCTATAGAAACTATAAGTTTATTCTTTCTACAGAAAAATAGCAATTAATCTATCTTTAATGACAAGGTGATTTTGCCACATTCTTCCAAACAAGAATTAATGGTGGAACATAAAAGTCCAAATAATGCTAGACAAATATTTGTTGTGCTATTTCTTGTCATTGTAAATGATCGATTCTGAGGAGATTTTTATTAATGCAAATGATTTCCCTGATCTTGCAGTCACAGCTCCAGTTGGAGTGTGATTTTTATTATTTATGTTATAATTATATGATCCATATTAATATCGTCAGTAGTCTGTTTGGATTATCATTGTTGTATTTGTTTGAAAAGCACCGTCACTCCGTGTTATTAACTGATAAGGAAGAAATGAGTTAATAATTGCAACATCACCACGACCTTCTCTCAACAAGCAACGCTTCATCTCTCCGGCCACACTCACCTTGACACCTCGCACTCTGAATTCCCTCAGTGCTCGGTTCATCTTGGCAGAGGACGCCTGCAGGTCACCAGCATGGGCTATCACCTTGACAAGGAGCGAGTCGTAGTAGGGGGAGATGAGGGCACCAGCAAAGGCCGAAGCGCCATCCAGTCGGATACCCATCCCCTCTCCACTGCGGAATACCTGCAAATGGCAGCGACAAGGTCAAGGTGAGAGGAAATTCAGAAACAAGCAAGAACGACTCCCAGGAAACAACACCATTGACTTTATCATTGAATCAAAGAGATCCATTAAAACTTGAAACAGAAGATAAGAGAATCCTCACAAAAGAGAAAAAATACAGTGAAAGACCTCACACAGAAAATTCCCGACATGCCTACTCTATAGATTGTGAAGTTGTATCAGGCATCTGTGATGTGTGTTCAACAGATTTTTAAGTATTCTTCCAACACAATTGAAACATGTGAAGCGTTTAAAATCATTAATGCTTAAGTAAAAATTCAAAACTTAAAACTGCCCCGACTACCACACATCAAGGGTTCCATTTTGAAATGTGAAAATTTGAGCAAAATGTGAGTAACACAAGAAGATTTTAATTATTTAATTATGTACTTCAGAATGATTTTCTACTTTGTGAGCATGGGTTATGGCAATGAAAAATTAATAACAGCACCAGAGTTTTGAGTCTATTTTGGATTTTACAAGCTTATCTCTCAGAATTCAATGCTATAGTCCAATGTCCAATTATTTGGAAAGTTGTGACCTAAATTTTGCTAAGGGCACATGCAAACCCTAAATAAGGCAGTTGGAGGCAATGAGATGATAGGTAAAATATCCCCACAGATACATCACTTATGATATACCAAAATTTTTACAGCGATATCAGTTTAAACATTCTAACTTTTCATAAACAACATTTTCAAGCACAAGCTTGTATCCCAGTATTTTATAATAATTTTGGATTTTAATAAAGATTTAATTTAGTATTTAATTTTAGTAAGCAGATAACTTAGCCATCTTTCGACAACAGGGTAGGAGATTTTCAAGGGAGAACAATTTACTTAAGCAACTAAATCCTACTGATTAAGAGGGTAAAAAAGGAGTTCATAAGCTTAGGATACATGCAGTGCACCCATTGAATAGCCAAGATATTCCTTCATCAGGGATCCAACTAAATAAATGCTTTAACAAAAAAACTTGAACAAAGAGATTTGAATGAGACAATAAAAAATTGGGACCCGATATTTGGATAAATTATTTTACCTCTATCCTGCCAGTATCAGGCTGGAAGTTTTTGGCTGGGTCCTCCGTAGTCACTCGGCACTGAATGGCATAGCCCTGTGGGTTGATGGTCTCCTGCTTCATGCCAAGCTCTGGCAAGGTCATCCCTTCGGCAATGCGGATCTGTGACTGCACCAAATCTATCCTGCATTACAGAATTACAAAATCATAAACATGATTGTATTCACTGCTAGCAGCACAATTTAAAAAATCTTAGTCTCAGAACATTAAATTGCCATTAATGCATATTATATTGAAAATAATACCAACAGAACCTAGCATTCATTTAAAATAAAAATAACTGTGCACTATGACTAACAAATAACTAATGCACTAAATTTTCAACGGGTGAAAAATTTTTCTCCATACGTAATCTCAACACATGAAGTATTTGGAATAGCAAAATTTCAAAAATTGTGTAGGCTGCATGACATTGTTATACGAACATACGTGTGCTGCGGGTTACCAACTCCTGTACAATAAATTAAAGAACTGCTACTAATATGTATCTGGAAACTGGTTAAACATGTAGTAAATGAAATCCAGTGGGATATCCATAAATTATGAGTTTTCTGTGCACGCCAAATCTGTTAACCATCCCACCAATCACGGGTTGCATCTCCTCACCCTGTTATCTCCTCAGTGACTGTGTGCTCCACTTGCAGACGGGCATTCACCTCAATGAAGTAGAAGTTTCCAGACTCGTCCACCAGGAACTCCACAGTACCAGCATTCTCATAGCCTACACTTCTTGCCAATCGGACAGCATACTCAGTCATTTTGTCACGGACCTAAAAGAATAGGCATTAAATATTCACAGATAATTTGCTTATAACTTACAACATTTTTAACTTAATTTAATCACAGTTCTAGAAAAGACAAACTGACCATACTTATTTCAGTTTTTTTTGTTTGAATTCTAAATAATCCAGTATTTATATGCAACATAAAAAAATTAAAATAGAGCTATGTATTCTGAAGGGAATAAAGTTCCATACAGCAGCCAAGTGCCTCAACAACAGCAAGCAGGGGAGAGTGGGTAAAAGGATGAGAAATTGGTTGAGGGAATGACCGTTGACAACTCAACAGGTCAGTTTAACTTCATCCTCCCATCACTGTGCTGCATTTGAATCAGCTTCACTAACAGTCCATGGAGTAATAACTTTTTTTGCTGGCTTTCAATTCAAATCACCAATTAATTTCAATAATAAAGGTTAATTTTAAAATCAGAAATCAATTTTCACTAAGCATTCAATGTATCATCTCAATAATCAAATATTAGCCATTGTAAATTTGATTAAAAATCATGGACATTCAAAGAGGCTTCCGCGGTGAGTTGATTGCAGATTGTTTTTCGGGTTCATTCCGTGTTGACTAATATTTTGCGAAAAATTTTGGACCCAAAGATGGAACGTGCCCGAAACTGTCGTCAGCAAAATATGAGTCAATGTGGAATGAACCCGAAAAACAATCACCAATCATGGACATTCATTTGGACAAAGACGGACATTCGTTTTAATTCCAATCTCCATTGGGCAACTCAAGGTTGACCTCAGTGCAAGAATTAAAGTATGCATAAGAATACTACCGACCTTGGGGTCAAGGTTGGGGGCAGGTGCTATCTCCACCACCTTCTGGTGACGTCGCTGCACCGAACAGTCCCTCTCATAGAGGTGCACCACATTGCCAGCCTTGTCTCCCAATATCTGCACCTCGATGTGCCGTGGTCTCTCAATGAACTTCTCGATGAACATGGCACCATTGCCAAAAGCTGCTTCTGCCTCAGAGCTTGCTCTCTGGAACATTTCCTCCACCTCCTACCCGAGAACAAAAAAAAAATCAAAAGGGTGTTCCCAGAAAGACACATCCAACCAGAGTGAAAGATACAGAACAAATGAGGACAGAAAAATACAAAATGTGAGCCAATAGGGAAGAAATAAATGCATGATGGTTTTTACCAGAGATAAATATATTAACAATCATTACATGCATATTTCTATTTTTAATTTCAAGCTATGTAAAAATACAAAAGCCTGTAGAGTCACACAATTTCTCCGAATATAGTCTCCCCCCCTAATTTTGAGGCTAGAGTTTCAGAAAAAATTTAAAAAATGCGTTTGAATATAATCCCCCCTTTAATTTTACTGCGGGAATTTTCAGAAAAAAAGAGAGGACTATATTCAGATAAATATGGTACAGATAATGACCCAAAATACATTACATTTATGATATGATTATTTTTATATGTTTTACAATGCATTGCAAATTAGCATCTGGACAGTAATGCCTTTACCTCAGATATTAAATTGAATCATTTTCTTTATGACCCATGTATACTGTGATGCTTTTGTACTTTGTATTTAAATAATTATGTTGTACTATATATACTGACGAATCTGATACCTACATTTGTATGGTCTGCGGAGAATAAATTATTATTATTATTATCTTTCATCATATGGGAGGGTAACAGCTCTTAGTCATTGTATATCAAGTAAAAAACATGAATACATTGATATTTCAGATGCCTTCGAATAAAATCAGTTAGTGGTTAGGAGTCTTAGCATAAGGGGAGAAAAAAAGCTGGGTAAAGTTATGACGTCAGGGGTAGAGGGAGAAATATCCAAATCACCTGATACACAAGCCTTAACTCAGCCTTCCTCACCCCAAAAAAATACCTTATTTTATAGACTTCCAGCCTCATTCAACACAACTAATAACAACTAATTTTAACAAAACAACTAATTTTGTATGTAGTCACAAGCAGCAATGCAAATTATTCCTAGGACAAAATTATCAATCCTGGCGAAGACAAGTGATTTTTTCGACGCAAATTTCCCCCTTGGTAACATTTAATATGACTGCCCTTCCTCCATATCCCTCACAAGATCATTCAAGAACCTGCTTCAAAAAGTCTTCTCCTGATTAATTTCTAAGTTTTTCAAGTAGTTGCAGTCCACCAATTTATGCTTTGGTCTCTCTGTTTTTACTTTGATATTGTTACCAACTAGTGAATGTTTTAGTTTTACTTTTTTGATAATGCAGTGTATTTCTCACACTTAATAAATATTAAATTGAAAAATTGGCTGTTTTTGAATATTTAATTAAATCAAATCAAATATTTTCCTCTAGAATTTCACTCTCCCTTCCCACTTAAGGGTAGTAGATGAATCCAGCCCACATAAGTGAGAAGGGTGGGACATTCCCCACTATAATCCCACCTACCTCCATCTTCTTGACGACCCGCATGCCTCTGCCACCCCCACCGTATGCAGCCTTGAAGATGACTGGAAGGCCATGCTTCAAGCAGAACTGCATTGCCTCCTCGGAGGAGGTCACGGGACCTGGAGTGCCAGGTACTATTGGTACCTCTGAAAGCAATGCAAAATAGAATTTTAATTCATTTTAAAAGCATGGCATGGGAGTCATTGTCAGGGGAAGACTAGAAGGACATCTCCCAACCAATTTTTGAGGGTCAATCATTAACCCTTTACGCAGCAAAATACTTTCGATTGAAGAAATTTTATAAAAATTTACATAGAACTTCATTTTTATTATATGCCATCGAATATGAAGTTTGTTTGCCAAATTTTCACTCCTAAATGCAATTTTTCAGCAATAAATTTTAAAATATGGAAGTACCTACATAATTGGAATTGTTTCATCCTCCTTATAAATTCATGAAGAAATATCAAATTTTGCCAACCAATTCTCTACTTTCTCAGATATATAGTTTGTTCTCTTCATCCTTAGTAGAAATTTTTTCAACTATGTACATATTTTGAGTATTGTGTGTTGCATCCAAATCCAATGGGGCCATCATATCCTCATATCCTTACCTATAACATTTCGGTGAAGTGATACAAGATTTAGTGGTAATTCATTGTGACTGAAAAATAGTCTAGGCTAATAGAATGGAATACTTCAGGGGTTACCATTAATTGCCATGTTGCATTTCTGTTTATATATTGATTGCTTCCACCACATTTTTGAATTTGCTGAGGAAGACAATAAAGTCACTCGAAGGAGACTGATAACAGTGGTGTAGCCAGGAATTTGAATTTCGTTCAGGGGAGGAGGGGAGGGGAGGGTCCAAAACTAGGGGGGCAAAATTAAAAAAAAAAAAAAAAGGCTCTAAGTAATGGGTTTTAAACTAATTTTAACACTAATCATAATCGAAAAAACTTATTTGTTAAAAAAATATTTTGTAAATTCATGATTTTTCAATACATATTTTGTTTTATTTTATGAGGGAAAATAATTGTGATTTTATATTTAGGGGGGGTCCGGACCCTCCCCTGGCTACGCCATTGACTGATAAATAGGCTTTTAAATAGGATAGGATAAATAGGATAAATAAAGTTAAAGGACAACAGCACGACATTAAAAAAATTACCGCCAATTGAGAGATTTATAAGTAAAATGGATAGAAATAAAACTTGAAAACACAAACAAAAATTTACTGCACCACAATTTTTGTGCCTGGAACAGCAGAAGGCATCTACCATGAAATATCCAGTAAGTTTAAAGAAGGAAAGTTCATTTGAAGTTGACCAATCTTCATTAACGCAAATAACATCTGGTTTACAATCACACAACCGGCCCTTAAGGTCCAGTGCTTTGTTCCATGGGCTCTGTGTATTTATGCGCCAAATCTTAATTCATCAAACTACTTTCCTTGCATTGGCTGCCGTGGTTTCCAAATATGTTAATACTCAACAAAAATGTAATTTGGGCAGAAAGTAGCCTTAGAGAGAGTCTCACGAAAACTACTGTTCACACACAGCTGCAAGGACACATGATCACCTTGGGACACTTGAGTTTTTGTATCTACATGTCCGTAGATGTATCAATTACTGGAATTTCTTTTTTCACATACCCTTTGAAGTTTTCCTCAGTTGTTTTGGGTCTAAAATTCCATACGTGGGGATGAGGTAGGGATTCCAGTGAGGGTACTTTCTTTCTCAGATGTCCCTGTTATTTAAGGATAGCTTTGTTTGCGCTTGCAATTCACTTCCACCCATCCATCTTCATAAATGGACAATAAAATTTGACACAGTATATGTATTCATTTATGTTTGCAACGCCTGTATTGATGGTAGCACCAGTCACATTAGCATTGTTCTCAGGTAGAGAAAATTTGAAAAAAGAATGATGATTTCTATCCCTTTAGGCACTTTCAAAGCACTGATGAGCTTGGAGTGGGGTGACTTTTTAATGGATTTCCTATGGAGGCTAAAGTTGTGTGAGTGAGATTGAAATTAGTGACAGAGTTAAACAAAAAAATTTTACTCCTTAAATGAGTTTTCTGAATGTGATAACATTTTGAAGCTTTTTGGAGTTGTCTAATCTTTTGCCTGTATTACACTTGTAGAGTTCACCTTTTCATATCTGCCTGCATAGTTTATGTTACTTCTCATTTATAATTCTGTTTCTTTTGAGATTGGACTTGGAACAAACCTTGTGTCTCACCAAACAAGGAAGATGATACATTCAAAAAATTTCCTGTGAGCAGATGTTTTGTCTCGATTGAATGTAAAAACCTTATACATTTTTGGTAACTTTGTGGCATTCCATTTCAGTTAATAACAATGAAGTCCTTTATTGTATTGTATGAACAGTCCTTTATTGTATTCTGTCCCTTCCATGTATGTGATTTTTTTATCTTAGATGTGTATTGAAAACATAAAATTAACACATCAACATCCATAGATGTATTAGGTGACTAATCCTAGAAAACATAAAGAGCCCCAAAATGCCTCTACTCACCAGCATCAATGGCGGCCTGTCTAGCAGCCACCTTATCTCCCATTTGCTGCACAACTTTTGGGGATGGGCCAATGAAGCGAATGCCAGCATCATGGCACGCTTGAGCAAAGTCTGACCGCTCGGACAGAAACCCGTAGCCAGGGTGCACTGCATCCACATCATTCTCCTGTGAATCAAAAAAATATAATGATTAAATGAAGGCTGTATTATCAACCCTTTCAGCGGAATCTATCTCTGACCTATAGATTGGACGTGCAAAGAATGCTACAGACAGACTGATATTGTTCACTAACCTTAGCAACCCTTATTATTTCCGGAATGTTGAGGTAGGCTTGAACGGGAGGTAGCCCCTTTCCTACCAAGTACGATTCGTCAGCCTTCTGACGATGCATGTGCATCTTATCCTGCTCCGAGTACACAGCCACCGAACGAATTCCCAGCTCTGTGCATGCTCTGAACACTCGAATAGCAATCTCACCTGTGGAAAGACATGTGGATCAATCACTAAGATGCACAAACAAAAGAATGTATTATGCGTGTTATGCCATATGAAAACAAGAAAATAGGGATGAATATTGAAATAAACCTTACTTAGTCATAAAACAGAACAGCACTCTTAAACCATTGACCAGTGGCAAAGAATCAATATAAACAATAGAAACACCATTTCCTTTGATTTACAGCAGAAAATAAATGCAGTTTCTACATTTGCAAACAGGAAAGACAATTCTTTCAGGAACCATTATCTAGTTGGACCAGTTATCCTTTCCCTATGACATGTGGATGTTGCATCCATTCCCTGTTAAATAGATTTCCTTGTCCTGCAATGGTTGTAGACACGTAGCCAGGAATTTGCCACGAACGTAGCTCGTATGGTATGCAGGTTGCCCATAAAGATATTTTGTAGTTAATCGGAGAACTATAAAATTCTTAAATAAATTTATTCTGCGACATATTTTGTTTGAAATTGTTGAAATTTGTTTGAAAGTAAAAATCATTATCGGTTATTGACAGACATTATGAAATGTAAGTAAATACATAAAAAATGGTGTGTCAGATAATATATGCCCCTGGGCTACAGTTCTTCTCCACAGATATATTGGTAGAAGCCACAACAAGGGAAAATTTTTCAGATAGAGCAGAATCCCCTAAAGCCCTCCATCGCTACAGGCCTAAATGGTTGCATTGCACGATGGTCCCTATCCAATTAAGGCACTCTTGGCTCTTCAAGACAGAATAAAAATCTCTGGTGGAAGCACTGGGCTCTGTTTATTCCCTTAGTCAAGACTTAATTTACCCATGGGAGGTTTTTTCTTTACTCAGGTTCAACATGCATGGGTGCCAATCAGTGGATTCTCATCACCAATGAACCCACTGAGTTTTGTCTACCATGACAACTATATGCATATTATTGTTACAATGGGGAACTTGCATGAATTTTTTTTATTTCATAGGCGGACAGAAAATTATTTTCTGAATACAACAAAGAAAACCGCATGTAAATCTGAGTTTTCCTTCGCGAGATATTTAATGATAAATATAACGAATTTTAAAGCGCGGGAAAAACTCCCTCACCCCCCAAGCCACTGCCGACGAAGCCTCGATGACGTCAAAGGTGCCTAAACATCACGCGAAGTTATTGTTGTGATTGTTTGTAATAGTTGCCAGCAGTTGTGAGAGCTTCGTTTGTTAGACGTGTTGATTATTTTATATTTAAAGATAAATATCCGACGATAGAGGCTTGGAAACCCTCGTATTTTGCATTATTTATAATATTAATATCTGAGTAAGGGCATAAAATATAAAACTGGAGCAGTTAAACCAAAAATTTGATAATACCTAAATAACATCGTTGTAGGAGTCTGAGCCACGGCCATTGGAAGGGGGATACGTTAATTGTAAGTTGATTTTATCGACGGCATATCATTCATTTAAGTATGTAATTAGAACGATTTTGATGTTTACTAATGTCCGCTTAGCTTTTATATACAATCACGTCATCCGTTTATTCGTAGGTACCGGAGAATTCGTCGTTTAGGACTGTCTGTGCTTGTATTATGGGGTGAATTCCAGTCAATGCAACTTTTGCTCGCTGATTGGAGACATCTAGGAACATTTTTGTGCCAAAATAGTGTTATTTTCAACGTGACATCTCCCGTTAAGCTACTGCTAATAATCACAGTGCCAGTGGTTGTAATGCACAAAGTTTGACAAGGTTGAAAAATATCGGCCAAGAGTTATCAGTATTCCATCGTAATTGAATTGTAAAAAGTGCTTTTACGCTAACGATAAATGTCTCACAGTAGTGTAAAAATTGTCAGTGGCGTGCTTATCTCCGTTGTTCACCGTAGATATGACATTTCACGATCACGCTATTGAAATAAAAACTGTGAGTGAAGTTTGTTATTCCATTATTTCAACGAATAGTAGTGAGTTAAGTCACCTGTGTCACTTGTGTGGGCTAATTTAAGGGTTTAAATCAGTGAATAAATAGTTGTTTTCATCATAACGAGTTCTGTAATTGTAAGTTGTACGTGATGAATATAAGAATGTGACAGTGACATCCAGTTTTTGATAAGAGTATTTGCCTATTTCCCACTATATTTTTATGGTATATGCTAGTATATTGTTTATGGATTTACCTATATTATTGAAATAGGTTGTAGCTTGTGTGTGTGTTGGCAGCGGAACCGATTCGCGATCTCACATATGGATTGTGTGCAGACTGTTTTGCTGTGAATTCGTACCGTAGGGCGGATAGGACTACCTTCTCCGTTAATCCGGCGTTGCCAAATTCAACAGCACAGCTTACTCTAATGTCAACAGAACAGCTTACGATCGTTATCCTCCAGTATTACAAGTTTCTTTTACAACTCGATTTGCCGCCGACGTATAGCAATAATTTGTCTTAACAAATTCCATGAGGGTCGTGGCATCAATTTTTGGTGTCCTAAAAAAAGGCTGGTGTCCTAACACCCCATGCCACACGCCTTTTAGGCGGCTTGCGGGGTATTATGTAGACGTAGATGAATTTCAGGTGTACTATTCGAACGAGTGGCAACGTTATCATCCATTTTTCTGATAACGAAAACATACGAAGTGAAACGCTTGTACTTCATCATCCCGATGCCGCATTATTAATATCCCAAGTAATAATCTAGGCACAATAGCAATAGGAAAACTTTCCCAAGAATAACAGAACAAAATAAAGTGACGATGAGTGGCTAAATACTCCCTCAAAACAAATTTTACACCATGCGCTCAGCATATTTCCCTACTCCCTACGGTTGTTTAGGCACCTATGACGTCACGCCTGGCCTCGGCAACGCTCGGGTGTCTTCGCGCAGTGGTCGGCTCAGAGAAATTTTTCTCGATTTTAAATGCAATTTTTTTATTTCTTTTGATGTTGAATGGAGAAACTGAAGGTATTTTTGCGAGCTAATGTATCCATTTGACTTATTCAAAATAGTTTTTAGAGCAATCTACGACCCATGCAAGTTCCTCATTGATTTGAGAATGATTCACTTTCTTATGAAGCCACAATTCCCTTGATGGAGCCTATTGATGGGAAGCAGTGATTTTGTACACTCCCAGCCAGTTCAGCCATTCAAAATCAAGTGTGAATGTCACAAAGTAGCAATCAAATCATCTCCTTACAGAAGGAGGGTGACTGCAGATCTAAGAATTGAAGTTTTTCAGACGTAAATTTTGTAAACCTGCACTGATACATATCAATGGAAGCTAGGTATTGTCAAGAATGTAGGAGTGGAAACTTCATTAACTTATGGCAAAAAATAATTTAAGGATGTTAAGTGAGCAGTGAAAACATTTCATGAATACAAAGAATTCTAATGTATGCCATTCCAAGGTTACAACTAATAATAACATTGAAATTAGGAATAGTGGTGGATTCAATTTATAGCTTGTAACTATGCGTAGGGAAAAAATTAACTCTTTCATTTATGTCACATATCAAGTCAAATAGAGAGAAGGATAGGGTACGTGGCCTTGTGCCCAGATCATTATTTATTGCATTATGGATGGAAAACAGCAGGATGGAAAGTTGTGACAACTGGCTCAGTTCACTTGTTTTTAACAAACTTATTGCCTGCAAAGAGATAACCAATCTAAACACAAAATACTGACCCTCATAAGGTCTTGTAGATAATTACATTTCTCATTACAGTAGTGAAAGGGATCAAAAGAAAATAATGAGTCTATTTTGACTTTTAAACTGCTGCTGACATTTCAAAGGATGAATATCCTTGATCTGGATGACCATGGGCAAATTCATCATCCAAGTTTCATTCCTAATGAACATATAGAACACAAAAAGCTTTCATCAAGTGCATAAGCTGTGAAACCACAAGATTAAACCTTGGAAAATATCCCTATTGATGATAAGTCATTATCTATTTGAAATGAACATGACACAATACGAAATAAAATTAGAGAGGAGATAGTAGAATAAGTTCGACAAAAGCTTCCTTACCTCTGTTAGCACACAGCACACTCCTGATTGGTCGATACTCCACATCAGAGGTTAGGGTGCGGAAGCGTGGGGGAGGTCGTCGGTGCTTGAGGAGCACCCTGTGCATCTTGGATGCGGGGAGCAGGAGGGCACAGCGCCCAGGCATTAGGGCAACCATCTTGGGCTGTTATACTCCTCTAGAGATCTCAGTGGATAGTTGTGAGGGAGGGAGACGGAAGAATAGAAGCTCCTCCTCTTGGTATTCGCCTGAAGGGGGCAGAGGGTGTGAAAGTCTGCTGGGTCTCTCCAGATCTTGCTCTCCTCTCTCTCTCGATTCCTTTTCACAGCTACTGCTAGAATAAGAAGGATTCATCACATAACAATACACATCATAATATTCACTCCCAAATTCAGAAATCTTACATTTCGGTAGAAAATTTCACTTCATCAGTCTATGTCTAAAGCTAATATGATTCACAATAAACTTTACATTGAAAATAATTAATTGCACTACCAAGATCCGCTTATTGAAATGGGCTGCCGAAGCCATGAAAGCGTGGTAAATAACACTTGATTTTAAGTTTTGACAGGGATCATATAACAATTTCTACAAAGTTAGGCCTAGTCTAATTATATGATTAATCAACTAGCAGACCACACGGCATTTCTGGGGAAGGATAGTACCCAGAGAAGTGGGAAACTTGAAACCCCCTCCCCCCGCCCTAATGCATCCCGCAGTTAACCCAAAATTGAAGTAAGACGGTAAGCGGAGGATGCTGAACAATAAAAAAGGAAGAAAACGATTCCTGTATGCTGTGTACAGGATCAGCTTATACTCTGCTCCGCAGCATTGATCACTATGCTTGCGTACATGTGTAGACCAAAAAAGTTGTGTGAATGCATACCCAGCAAAAAAAATTTGCACCGAGAAGATTTATAGGTGGCTGTTCTATCTTGCGAGTCATGTTGTCCCTTTGAGCGTGTCAAGATGAATGCCTACCCGGCAGGATGCCCAATCGCAGAAGTTGTATGATGTGACGTAACAAATTATTGTGAGATAACGACGCGTCAGACCGTAGCTACCGAGAGACAAGGCCTACGCAAGCGAGCAGAGAAGGTCGGTGACGTCAGGACGAGTGGGGTTACAAATGTTGTTAGGGAGTTGTTGATGGAAGGATAGTGGCATTGTCGAAGAGGTAAACAGAAGTCGCTTCGATGAGTGAGACGTGAAAATAAAACTATAATTTGAAGAAATTAAAGAGATTTTTAGCAGTGGTTCGTTTTACGGTAGCAGTGGATGTTACTGAAGTTCTACTAAAGTGTAAAAAGTTGTGAAATTAGCCTAACTACCGCAGTGTTTCTGACTGCCGAGGAAATTACAAGACGGGGCCCAAGGTGTCTGTTTTCATTTTCCCGAGCGATCCAGAAGTTTGAGAAAAATCCATTCGTGCCATTATGAGAGAAGAACTTGAGCCAACAAAGAACAATAAGGTACGTATCGTATAATTATAGAGGTATTGATGAAAGTGGGTTCAAAAGAATTTTTGGTTTTGTTAAAGATGCCTACTTATTATTTCGATGAAATTGCCGAGTTTAAATTTGAAGGGCATGAATCGATGGATACTTTTAAAGTCTCCTGAGTGATTAAACATTTATTAAACGTTCCTGCCTTAGTTATTGGAAGTCTTTTGGTAATGATTGCAGTGGTGGAAAAGTTATTCATTGTTAAATAGGTAATTCGGCATGTTTAATTTAGTCAAGAATCCCATTCGGTGGATCAAAATAAATCATTTAATTCAGATTGATATTGCTTGAAGCTATTACTGAAAGGTTCTTAATGTAGTAATAAGTAAAGGTAGCACAGTGAAATTACTCCAGTGCATAAAAGATCTTATTGTTTTTATGTCACCGTTTGATGTGAATGAAATATTTTCATGATTTAATATAAATATTTACAATTAATCTTGTGGGTTATAATTAAAGAGATGAGGAGTTGAATAGCGGAATTCACTTACTACTTAAAAAAATAAGAATTTCTTTAAATTTAACTGACAGCAGTCCAAGATTTCCTGTACTTGGAAGTGTGTAAATTATTTTAATTTTATTGTTTGGTGGAGTGAAAGAGTGTAAATTTAGTCTTGCCGGCCAAGTATTCAAGTACTTACTTAATTAATTATAAATAAAAGAAGCACGGCCGTGGTATCATTTAAACAAATATAAAAAATCCAATCGGCTAGAGTAGCATTTATTAATAGCTTTTTTTATTGGGGGGCTTATTGTATTGATCGCAGTGAGAGAAAAGTTATTGCTTTCTAGTTAAAAATATGGGCAATTCGTCAAATTTTATTTATTCATGACTCCTATTTGGTGAATCAATTCTTATTAATTCCTGTGAGCCATGATTCTCGATTATTCATAGTTAAACAAAGATTGTTGTCGGTGATTGTTTTTCGGGTTCATTCCGCGTGGTCTCATATTTTGAGGACGGCAGTTTCGGGCGCGTTCCAGCTCCCGTCTTCGGTTCCAAATGATTGGACATTATCATTGATTATCATTTGTACCCGAAGACGGGAGCTGGAACCCGCCCGAAACTGTCGTCCGCAAAATATGAGTCAATGCTGAATGAACCCGAAAACCAATCACCAAATAACTCACCGCGGAAGCCTCCGTAATAAATATTGTAGTCATTGGTGTCCCTATACACGCCTCAGTTTTCTCAAGGTTAAAAATTAAAGGCATGAGGGGTAGAATAGAAAAATAGAGTAGTCTAAGTAATTGAAAATGCTTTAAAATAAATTAATGGTCATTCAAAATATCATGTAATGGGAAGTAAGGGATTACTTTTTATATGAGCGTAAATATGTAAAATATTTAATTTGATTGTTGTACTGAGACCTAAATAGTGAATTGCATTACTTTTACAGGTGTGTGTGAAGAGAATTTTGCTCCTCATGGCATAATTCGTGAATTAGTTAAGTATGATGAGAGGACAGCGAGATTACTTTCTGCACCATTGAAATGGTCACGGCTGAGACGCTGTGACATCCTAACTTACCTATTACCCCATCTATCTGTATTCCCAGGCAAGCATACGGGAGAGCCCAGGCAAACGAAGAAAGGTTAAGAAATTTTCTGCATTGGAAGAGGCGGTGGAGGAGAGCATTACGGTGAAGGAGACATACGACCGACAGAATATTATTTCATGCTTAGTGAATCTTGGAGAAAAGTTCAGTTTCTTGATTTGTGAAATGTTGTGACAATGGTACATAAGCATGACTGCATACTTGTTCCGAACACATTATCCTCAACCCCATACCTTGAATTTAGCTCTCTGTTGTGGTAAACTAGGCACGCAATGTTAGTGTTAATTTTGAAAAAGTTCCAATTTTAAAACTAGGGAAGTTTAGCTTACGCAAGAATGTATATAATGTTGGAATCTTAGGTGAGACTTTCTCCCAAATGTTTTGATCTGCCTCTTCTGGTAGATATAGCAGTGACTCCTTAGTCATTGCCTCTGATTACTGAAAATCTGTCATGCCAGACAGTGATCCCTGTTATTACTTTATTGGCGAACACCTGTCCTTGAAATCTGTTTTCAAGCCTGACTATTCCACAGATATGTAGATATTTAGTGCAATTCTTCTCTCTCTCACTATCTCTCAACTTCTGCTTAAAAGTAAAAGTACCAGGGAAATGTGTGCAGCCGCATTTGAGAATGTCCTCTGTGATGTGTACAATTACACTCGAGTTTTGATGATAATAATAAACATGTTAATACGCAACTGCTGACATCCTTATTTATGCATCACCTCCACTCCCCTATGACCTTTATTTTTAAACAGGTCCATGGTATCCAGATAATCAATTTCGGAGAGGAGCTCGTCAAGTAAGTGAGATGTCTAAAGCTACCGGAGTGATATACTGAGAATTTTGGTTAAAGCCTTTGCCAGCTACTTCATTCCGATCAGATTTTAAAACGTATTAATTAACGTCTCGTATAAATAGTTTGCTTTACAGGCATCTGGTATTTTTGCATGCTTTGACAGTGGTCGGGACGTTTTTTTTTACGTCATTACAATATTAAAACTTTTCTAGCCCAGAGATGCATCTGGGAGAAATTAAATTTATTTATTATTTCTCGTTTTAAAAAAGTGAAAACACAGGAGCAATGACAATTTTTGTGGCAGCTCCATATTTCACCAATGGACATTACAGCACAAAAGAACTCGTGGTTTAAATGTTTCCTGAATAGAGCTGAAAATTTACGCATTTTTGATGTTACTTAGAAGCAACGTCTCGTGGAATAATTTATCATATATTTGGAGAAAACTAATGAGCTGTTGCTTTTCAAAGAATTCCCCGCAGCAAAAATGTGTTATTGAACAAGAAGTTCGAGCATTGCGTTTGCTTACTTTCGGTGGTTTAGTTTGCAATCGTAAATATATAAGGACGTTAAGAGCTGAATAAAGTAAACCTGAAATATTTGTGGTAAATATTTTAACGTAGCAAAGTAAATGCGAAGGAATTCTACTATCTAATTAGAAAGAATTACGCTCACTCCAGTTGCGATCGTTCAAGCGAACAACGAGTGGCAATAATCTAACCCTTCTCGTCGTGACGTCACGGCTGGTTGCTCAGGCCTTGTCTCTCGGTGGCTACGGTCAGACGCAACCAAAATTAGCACTACGGGGTTTGGGAGCATTACATGAAATAACTTACTAACTTTGAAGGGTTCCCACTATTAGTAAATTATAAAATTCACGGTTTTTTTCAGGTTTTCGCGGTCTTAATATCGTCAAATTCACGGTCTGTTGATAAGCCATTTTAGGCAGAAATATTGATGACGTAACAATCACCGCCCGCACGTTAACTAAAAATGTATCAACCGCGACAGGCGCCGTGAATTCGAACGCAGCAATGAAAGTGCTATTTCTCATGACGTCACCTATCGATATCAAAATATAGGTGAAGCTTAAGGTTGTGAGTGGCAAAATGGAGGGAGCAGAGAGGTAGGAAAGTAAAGAAGTGTCTGATTTTTCGCCAAGGTTAATGAACACTTTGTTCGCCGGTCTTCCAATCACAGGCTCAAGATCAATGTGTCGTCATGGCACAAGGCACCAATAAATGCACCTCGAATATGCGAGTGGAGATAAATGTGTCTCTACGTGGCTCAGCCTTGAAACATGATTGAAATATCTTTTTTTCTTTTGATCTGTCAATTGTAGTTCTTTTTCTATTAGTTTGAGAGATTTTTAAGGTTTCATGATGAAATTCACGGCTATTTCCAGGTTTTTTCATGGTAGACGAAATTCACGGCTTATTCACGGTTTTAAGGTTTTCACGGTTGAGCGGGAACCCTGCTTTGGTCACAATCCGTGCAGCCGTATGAAAACACATAGCGGACGGACAAACAATCATCCTCTTTCATATACACATATAGAAGAATACTCAACGGTAACAACTAACAACCCAAAGACTGGTATGGATAGAAGACGTTAGAGCTCACCCCAGACTAAGCCATGGGTATGTGAAATTCACACACACAGTCAGGGTGCTGAGGAGGGGGGGTTTGTGTAGAAATATCCCCTCCCATCCACAAGGGGGTTCCTTTCCCTTGGCCACCTCACATTTCGAGGATTTTCGAAATCCACGTCGGAGTTGGTAGACACATTTGACCAGAGGTATAACACGTGTGGAGGAATACGAAGCGCACTAATGGTGACACACAGAGAAGAATCTATCTTAAGGTTGCTGCACAACTGTAGGCTAGATGACACGTTACTAGTAATCCTGAGAGAAAATGTTGTCACGTATACGCAGCATTTTAAATCGGCGCCATTTGACATCAAAATGCGTAAACGCAAAATACAAGCAAGCGACATATGGAAGCAGAGGATGGCTTATAAGTGCTAATTCCTCACACTGGAATATTGAGATCTGCGCAACCGGTTAGAGGTACTACAGAGGGAAACTGGTTGTTCCTTCACTAAATGTTACAAACTGTACATTCACAAACATGTTCTTATTCGATTTAATTAACTCCAATGATGCACTCATTCCACGCCTCTGACATTCGACCTTGCAGCGCCATAGATTTCGCTCGGGTCCGTAACGACAGGGGCCTAAGTATGAGGGGAAATAAGGAAAATACGCAAATAATAAAGTTTCCTAGTTTGAATCAGTTTAATGAATCAAGCGTGAGGCCATCGCCACGGAAAACGGTGATGCTCCGTCATGCACAATATTACAATTCTAAAACAATATAATTATAAAATAAAATGGGGTTAGCGATAGAAAAATGTCGGTCAAAATCGATTTTTCAAACAAACGATTTTCAATCGAAATGAAAAGTTCGACTTTTCAACATAAATCGAAATTTGAACCAAAATCGAAAAAATCGATCGTTCTTTTTTGAGAAAAATACAGTAGCTACAAAACCATGTTTGATATTCATTCGAAAAACACTCACAATACACGATTTATTAGTAGAGAAAATTTCCAAAATATCTACTACGAATACGTGATTGAATTATTAATATCAAACATTTACAAACGCAAGCATATTAAACTTCTGGGATAACCGCTTGGAAACCAGCTCCACTAAAATTTTTAATACAGATCAACTGATTGAGACGCTTTCTTGATGATCGAGGGCGCGTCTTTCCAATTTTACCGGCCTTAGAGAAAAGTCTTTCTCATGGGAAGGATGATGCTATCATAGGCCGGTGACGACACCGCTGAAATCAAACGAAATGGTCAAGATTGAAGTTGAAAAATCGAGTTTGGATCGAAACTCTAATATCACGACTCGATCTCAGTTTCCTCGATATTTAACTATTAAAACTCGAATTTAGACCTTAATATAAATCGACTTTTCAATCACTAAATGGGGTGTTCTTATTTAAAATTAGTAAACGTAACATTGAACTTGGCTCCCTGATATTTATATATCGAAGCTACTACTACTAAGCATTATCAGTGCGAGAACGCGCGTGAGATGAAGATTTCAATTGAAAGAGAATAATTTTCCCTCTCAAGAAAACCACACTTGGATTGAATTCTCACCAAGGCGCTGTAGACTGATTAATATGCGATCGCAAGAACCAGAAAACCATTAAACCCTTACACTTATCGAACATAATCCGAGGCATACGGAAAACTTCGGGAGACACTGAAGTGTTGGGACCGTATGTACTGCTAAATGAAGAGAATTCCCGATAATTTTCCTCGAACGCAAGCAAAAACTGAAGTGGTAAATAATAATGCCAACGACGACTCAATAGCTTTCCCAACTTTCTTCACGACCAATCGCGCAAATTTCTGTGAGACGTGGACTTGTTTTCAACTTCATTCCATTGCAGAGGAGATCTTATAGAGCAGGAGGTGCCATTCACAGCGGTCATTTCCTTCACATTGCCCAGAGTACCCCGTATCCCCGTCGTCGTTATGACCGCGGCCACAAAAAAGGCGATCATAAAACACATCGAGTTTTATATGCTGTTCTAGAGAAAGCGACACGGGCGCCAATACACGGAGAACAACGGAAACTTGTCGTAATATGAATGCCGGCAACTTCTGTCGTATAAATAAAACGTTATTACCCTTCATAAACGTTTATATTTGAGTCATTTGGTCCCAATATCAACCCGGACCACTTACGTCACGCTGTTTTCTATAAGCGCAAAACTGAGGACCCCATTCATAACAGGATTTTCAGCTAGTTGATTCGTACTACGTTGTTTTAAGCTGCTGTTTCGTGACGGGAGCTGAACGAGTACTGCAAATTTGGCCTCCACTAAACTCTCAAGTAGGGATCGGATAGTCTCCGAAAAATCTCCGAAATCAAAATGATAGTCCAAAAAAATATCACTGGGATATGAACCCGGGACGAGGGGGGGGAAGTCAGCACTAACCATCGCACCGATCCCTTTGCACCAGACCAGATACCAGATCAAAGATTATATAGGAAAAAATCGATTTATTAACATTTCCTAAGAAAAATATAAATACACAGCTAATGTATTCCATGTAAAAATAAAGGTAGACAAATTTAAGAAGCTGGCTTCGTTTAGTAGCTCAATTGAAAAAAAATGCTATTCTATCTTTAAAAGTAATTTATGCAGTGAAACTTTTACGGGTACGAGACGCTATGGATCCAGCAAGAATTAGAATGGGGTCGTTTGCTCTGAATCGAAATCGCAATTCAATAAAAGAATTAGTATATCGAATGGTAAGATGAGTTACGACGAAATATAATCTTCCTCATTCGGCCTCTCAATTGCAATTAAAAACGCGAAAGTTGGTTATCATGAGTTAGTGACGTCAACATAATACATGAAAGTAATATCGTTCAGGCCGAAGAGTTCGTTGAAGGGTCGAATCGCTCATCAGAGTGTATAAAAAAACGAACCACACGAGAAAGAGTCGCTTACAATTAGATGCGTTGACCGGCTCGGAATGGTTCCTAACGTCATAGAATTATCTGCGTAAGGGCTGAGGCCGCCGATTTTTCTGCCACGATCAGACAGCGACGCAGGAGTCGAATCGAGAAAAGGAAAAAATGTATTACTTTATTTTTAACACTCCGTCATATAAGACAAAAAATGGTTAACAGGCATGGGTGTCATGGTGCCGGAACGCGCCGTTCCGCCTCTGGTCAACGAAAGGCATAATAGTCAAATATCACTTTTATTAAATTTTATTGCCTCTAAATTTTTAATTTATACATTCGTAGCCAAAACAAAAAATGTAATAAAATGTAAACAATAGCCAGTAAAATGACAGTAATATTTCACTTCTAAAATAAGTTATGGAAAATTCGTTCAGGGACGGCTAATTTTGCCATTACGTCACTGTTGACAGGCCCATTGAAAGCGATTCCGAAATATCAAAGTATCGAAGTTCCACGGTAATAGTAGTTTGAAGAGATATTTTTACAGGGAAGAACTTAATTTTTCACATGATATTCGAGCTCGATGACTCGAGCAAATACTCAATCTATTAATGCCTAGATTATCGGAAGTATGAAATTAATTAACACAAACTTAAGCCGTATTTACACGATGTTTTCACCCGTGGAAGAGCATCTCTCGACAAAAGCTAGGCTAGATTCACGAAATTATAACAGGGGCTATTTCCTGGACAAGCATTCGTGCAATATTGGTCGTTAAAGTGGTGCAATTTTGATGGTAAGTAAGTCTTTACACCTACCAGCACGGGTAAATTCACCGTATGAATAAGCCTTAATAACAGCTTCGCGCGCCGTACAAATTTTTTCGGGGCCGCGGGATGCCGACCCCTGACCTACATCAAGTCATTCGTCTGGAGACCCTGACCCAGTTCCGCTAGGGTTGTGTCGCTCAAGGACAACCGCGAGGGTCAGAGACCACGGATTGCTGTCTCGGCAATGGTAGTCCCCCTTTAAGGAAGTGGATATACAGAAATGCACAACTTCAATCGTCTCCTCGGAATTGAATTCGCAAGTCAGAAAGACGGACAAATATCCAACGTTTTAACCAAATATGCAGAGATGATTCTAAAGAAAAAAAATATCAATCCTTATAAAAGGGAAAAACTGATCGTAATTCAGGAGATACTATAAGGAACTCTATGGGTATGAGAAATAAAATAAAATTTGCTTATTCCACACATTAAAATTTAACCAGAGCTCCTCCAAGTACGGTGACATTTTAAGGGTCACCTAGATCAGCTATTGAAATTTTATCGATTGGGATAGGCAAGGAATATTTTCTTCCTAATACAAATATAAAAAATCTCACTCATTTTTACTATGAAAATTACTTTTTCGTGGAAAATCATTCGTTACGCATAAGCACATGCATCTATCTACATTCCAATCCGCAAGCCGCCTCAAAAGACGTGAGGCGTTTATTTAAGTAGGGTATTTTTAGAATTGAAGTCCTTTATTGCTCGGAGAAAGGATTAATTCCTGACCCTATCCTTTCGGAAAAATAACTCTCGGTAATAACTACAATTTTATACGGCTCGCAAAACCGTTATTAAGGTCTATTCATATTTTATCGTTCATGTTGTTGGACATGGCAACAAAGTGAGGTTTAAAGACGATTTTTACCGTGTTGCTCTAAAAGATAAGTTCTTCATTGCTCAAAAATACAAGTCTAGCAAGTAGTCTCTAGTAGCTTCCGATTTTGCATATTTGGTTTAACGTTGGATATTTGTCCGTCTTTCGGACTTGCGAATTCAATTCCGAGGAGACGATTGAAGTAAAAGTTGTGCGTCTCTCTATATTCGCTCTTAGCAGTTCTCCTTTGTATTTTATTTAGTTCACGGATTAAATATCTGCGCCGTATCCCATATGCTTAACGCATATTCCAAATGGATGGTATATGAAGAAGCTATGTAGCCCGAGTAATAATCATTTTGGCACGATTACAATATATCACTCTTAAAGTTACCATTAAAAAATCACCGAAATGAAAGTCATAGTGCGTATCAACGAATTGGGAGATCGACTGATGATATTGTTTGAGCAGTAAAATTATGGACTGGGGGAAAGAATTTCTAAGAAGGATAATTAAGGATACGAAGCACAATTTCAGAAATAATAATCAAACACACACTTTCAGAAACCTACACAGAATACTGAATTTCTGAACGTTTTCTACATGTAACAAAATACCATGAGGAGATGACTGCTAAATTTTCCACAGTGAGGTAGTCCTAAAATTATTATTTTTTTTTGACAGTTGACATTGGATAAATCAAAGACACAAAAAATAAATCCGCATGGTCGCACACAATTGAAAATTTCAAAATATATATTTTTAAATACCAGGTTACGAAGGTGAAAATTTTATGGTCTAATAAGGGGATGTAACTCACTTGTTCAACAAGGATCTTTTTTCAATTCGACTCTAATACTCAATCAACTGAATCATCTGACCAGAAAATTTCGATGCTTACCAAAACAATCATGTTCGGATCACAAGAAGCGAAATCCGAATTTCAAATTCATCCTCAGCAAATGTATCCATCGGAGGATAATCTTTGATGAGGATGATCTTTGATGGCCCATTTAGGAGGAATGATGACCTCCAAATTTGAGGGTGCCAAGCATTGGGGAATGGGGAGCGACTCCGCACAGAATTTAGAGAAGAACGTGATTGACACAGCAGCCACAGAAACGAAGTTGGACGAGCTTCGCAAGGGGACGCATTTCTTAATTCGATCGAGTCGTCTTTGACGCTGACGGCGTGATCCCATCAAGGCGCCGAGGTCACGATTTACAACCACAAATGTGACGCAAGGCGTTATTGGCTGGATTGAAGACCATACTGACGTCCAAAGTGTTAAATAAATTGGAGAGCATAAAACGAGCGAAGCAGGCCGTGAGGAAACGACACCTCGACCCAGGACAACAACATTCGAAACTCGCTCATACGTCGACGAAGTCGACCGTCATTTGTTCCGAGTACGAGGTCCCTAGAAGTAGGGAGAATTGATGTTGCGCGAGAAAAAGCACAGATTTATCTCAATGTATGCGAAATGCAGGTCAACCGTACCCTTAAAATGTCGAAAATGATTATATTCTAATGACGCTTAAACCACTTTATTGACAGATTCAATCAAAATTGTAGAAATGTCCATTCGTAAGCAAAACAAGTTTTTTACATGAATTGTCATGAGAAAAAATTCCGCTGGACCGGGAATTAAACCACGGACCTTAAGCTTCCTGGACCACCACGCTACACGAGTTCCAGAATCCTCATGGTAACAGTACCGAGGCTCATCGCACTATATAAGTCAGGCCTTCGTGAAATATTAGGAAAAATATTCCATATACCGCCATACGCGGCTTCATCGCAGGTTCGAAGCTCTCATTTGGTGGAGGCTTCATTGAAGCCCTTCCTTCCTCGCGTTGCCATCTTGTATGGACCACAGGGGCCTAACACCTTGTACGATTGCCATGAGAATTCAGTATAACGTGGTGGTCTCCGCAGTGGCCCGAAAAGCCAAAGGTCCTCGGATCGATTCCCGGTTGAGAAATTTTTTTCTCATGACAATCCACGTAAATTTCATCACCGTTCACGCGGCAGACTCAAAATATTACACAAAACAAGTGTTAAGTGAAGAAGTATACCGCCGCCAGGTTGAAATTTGCACGTGTGGTTGGCCGCCGGGCCGTTCCTAAATAGGTAGACTGGATGGTGAAAACGATAGACAGTTGATCTGGCAGTTTTAATCCGCTAATCCAAGTGAAAGGACGTGCCGATGTGAAAAGATACCTGTAAAATGTTTTGTGCGAATAAACCATTCGGCCACTGTACCACGAGTCTAGTATATTTTCGAACATACACAATTTACAAATTTACATAAAGTTAGCTTATGATAATGTTATAAATAAATGATAACTTTGTGTCTAATCGACCGCATGAATTAATGTTGAGAAAGCTAAAAAGATTTCGGGGGGATAATTAAGCCCCTATAGCACACCCCTCATGGTAGCTCGCGGGATTTTCCATCACCATGGGGCAGTTGTTCAATACTAGACAGTCACCCTCACTAGTGGACAATAGAGCACACATTTAAAGAACAATGAATCCCATGACTCCCATCCCTGCTCGGGAAGACATGAAAACCTGGTTCAAAGGTTTTCCTCTTCAGCACTTAAAAGGGGTGCTTATCAACTAACGTCACCAACACAATTGGGCCTTTAACGATCTCTACGAACGAAAACGAGACACGCATCTCGCACTTCCTTCGTCGGCAAGCAATTAAAACGAATATGGGGTGACTATAAGAGGATTCCGGCGTCCTTGGAGGGAAGAGACCCAATTTGAACAGTTTTTCGCTCCTAAGGAAATGGCACCACAGGTGCACTATGAAAGACAAACAGTATCCCAACAGAATTTGCGCCGCCATTATCGGAAAAAAATTGGACACCTTTCTGAGGGTATATCAGGAGTGAGACGAGGGACCACGAATATTACAGTAGAGGAATCTTCACACGGCCTCAAAACGTGTAGCTACCCACTGCGCATTTAAATAGGTTTACACTAGTAGCCACTCGTGTTGCTGGCTAGCATAGCGATCCCAATTGCACAGAGAAATAAGCTATAATTAAGGCAGTTTGCCGAAGTTTACACTCGCGATTATGTTTGCAGCCATAAAAAAATAAAAGCAAGCACGATGGTAGAAAGGGCGCATGTTTTTTCGTTCAATGATTCACGAAAATATTATTAGCATGACATCACCATTACCGTGGTAACGCCAACATATTATAAAATCAATAGGTTAACAAAAGACATCTCCTAAAAGATAGCACTTGAAACGAGCAATACGAGAGATACGAGATTATCCAACAAATGAAGACCACTTTAAGCAAAAAATAATGTACAATTACAGCGTC
The DNA here is from genome assembly GCF_921293095.1 of Ischnura elegans. NCBI lineage: Eukaryota > Metazoa > Arthropoda > Insecta > Odonata > Coenagrionidae > Ischnura > Ischnura elegans. Next base: position 114,241,698 of record NC_060247.1, read on the forward strand.
TATTATCAGGAAATATTTATAAACCCTGTACAATACGATTTTTTCTGTTCCTTGATATCGATTACATGGTCCTTTTTGTCAATCATTTTCTCTGGCCCTAATATGGTGGTTTTCTCAGTCCCGATAACAATTCACAATTTTTTAATACAGCAAGGTTGATGCAGGGGGAAGGCAAGTTAAAACAAGAAAAATATCTTACTAAATAAGCAATTCCTCCATTCTTTAAAAATGAAGAACTCGAAAGTAGTCGTCCGGCTTTCATGACCGGTTGATTTCATGAGAGAGGAGGCTGTCTCACTCGTTTAGGGGGAAGCGCCCATTGAGGGAAGAAATTGCTAACGAGAGCGAATAAAACAACGACCCACGTAAGACCAATAAGCGAGGCCCATTAGTAGCGTAGAAGCGGTTGTATGCTCCACAGGAGTACGTGACGTCCACAAATTGTGCATGCAAAATGAATAATTAAGCTGATCAACGAATAGGCAAAAGGGAATAAATCCAAAACAGGAAACTATATGCCAATTTAAGGTTGGAAAGAAATATCTCCGAGACCGGTTTTTTCGATTGCTTTAGGCTATCATTATGGGGGAGTGGAACAAGTGTTAACCCGCCGCGGGTTAGGACATGAGCGAAAATTATGGAAAATTGGACTAATGATGATAATAACACTAATTAGTCTTATCGATATCGGGACCATCTTTCCCTAGCGGTAAACATTTTTCCACGCATTGGCAAGCGTCCCTAAAGGAGCATCTAGAAATGTCGCGTATTTATTATCATCATTTCCTACAAATATGACAAGTAAATTCCTGTATTTCCCATCTTTCATGTAACACCTCGTCATACATTGCATATTTGCTAAGGAATACTTTGTCAAGTTACCCTGGAAATTAAATGAAGTAAGGTTAAAACATAAATTGATCGAGAAACTGAATGAACGAAAAAATCGAAAAACTTGCTACGCAGATATTTTTCCTTCTAACTTCAACAGGCTTTTCCTGTCTTCGGAATATGTGCGGGAGGATTGAGGATGTTCATTTTTGGATATAAATAGCGCGGGAAGTAGGCGATCGATCGAGAAATGGAAACTTACTCGTATCTTTATTTTTTAAACTCTTATCACAATCGATATTTAAAAAAAAACAAGCGAACGAGCACATTTCATCATTTCCTGGACGTTTTCAACTCTTATTACACTGACTGTAATAATAATGTGTCACATAATCACTCTCTCACTGACTTCTTCAGGGAGGAAAAGAAAAACTATCACATAGTTGTGAAAGCATGCGACGAATATGCCTAACACAGGAACCATCATCTGCACGATAGCTACCTCATGGATGATTGGCAGTAGCCCCTAGATTCGTATCTAATGACCTATTTTTAAGATACCAATTTTCTGCAACAATTACTCTAAAAATGGGTGATATTGCGCATTCGTATTACTGATAAACGCTCAAGGCTCTCCTTTAATTAAGCTCAAATATTAATTGTTTTAGACAATTATTATAGCACATTTTAGTCCAACCATAATTATTCAATGTCCTACAAAATCCAGAGAATTTAATGAAATGTCGAAAAGGCTGAATACCCAAGAAAAATGTTTTACCACTTATTATTCACATATTATGAAAATTACCACTGCATTGTGCATCCAACAAAATGTTTGCGTTGCCATAGCTCCGTAACTAAGGAGTTGCGACCCCACGTTTCCGAACAAATAAGGCTTAACTCTTTGCGGTCCAACGTCGAGGCTGGCTCGACAGGCTGGTGCAAGCATCGGGTCCAACGTAAAGTTGAGCTCAACATCACGAGGTTACATAAGAGGACTATACAAGGGCAATGTTTCAAGAGATGTCACACACATAATTTTCAAATAATAAACTCTTTAATTGAACCCATAGCATAAAATTACGGTCAGTGGAAGTTTACTTTAAAAAACAAATCAAAACATTTAAAGGGAACCATTGAATCCTGTCACCATTAATTTTTTTCTAAAAATTAATCTGACCACACTATTCGAATGTAAAAGAATGGACCGCAAAGGGTTAAAATTGCCTCCCCTAGCAGGTCCTGAAGTACTGCTGATTCCTCCTGAAACACCCTGTATAATTAAAGAAGTCGGGACGGGTAACGTTAATGGGACAAATGAGGGAAAATTTTATTCTAAAACCTCACCTGAATGATAGTCGTGAAAAGGATCGGCAAGTTTCAAACCCGAGTTCCCGCTGTCTGCAAGTCCGTCTCGCTATCAATTAATCCAGCCTCTTGCGTGATCCCTCCGCGCCGCTCCTCTGTAAGCGCGAACAGCGAGCTCGACCCGACGCGCAGTGGACCGATCTACGGACGGACGAAGAGTTGAAGGTCACGAGTGACGAGTATCCGATGATGAGGCAGACATTAAAAATCCTAACGACGGGCGTAAAAATGAGATACCGAAAAATTGAAACCGCCCTTCAACAAAAAAAAAATAATAAAATAAAAGAGAACCAATAAACAGTTATGGTCGAATCGACCTCTCCACCTTTAGCGGGCCAAACGATGACGTTTTAAAAGAGAAAGCGATCGAAATTGGATAACATTCACGCACTAACATAAGAAGGTCGAATCGGCATGAAATTGGGAGCAGAAATATTTATTTCAAATACAGACTTTCCGATTATGATTAACCGGCTGTCGCCAAAAATATGAAAATACAGGACTTTCCTTGTCATATTTCCAGAAAAAAAACACGCAAAATTTCTTCTCTTTTAGGGACGCTTGCGGATAAGAGGGAAAATGTTTACCACAACCTCACCTATATAATCCCACAGAACTATGATATATCTTACAATATGAAATTAAATCCATGGTAAAATTAATATCCAGACACCTCACCACACTTCCATTAAAATTTCTCTGTAAACAAACAATTAATGCAATAAAGAAGCCATACGATCGATGTAACTGGCGCTACAACTTACTCCTGACGCTGGGAGAAAATTTAAATTTACATTCAGTGAATGAGCTCTTGAATAAGTAAGCATGTACCCCTTTATTGCCTTTCAACAAAATTATGTCATCTATGACGTGAAGATGTTTTTCAACACAGCGCAGTAAAGAAAAACAAGTTTTTGATATAAATATCAGCGGAATCTTCATAAAAATAGACTACTACAATTTTCTACTGCTTTACCTTTTACCTTTCGCATCTGCAATTTTCCCGACGTTTCAACGCACGAACCGCATATCTTAATCAGAGCAGGTTAACGCCGCGGCGGACTCCTTCCGTGATGAGCGGGTGGGATACATCTGGTTATAAATCTACGATACATTATTCATACTTGAAAGCTCCAGATCAGGGTGATGTATGGAGGCGAGCGGCATTTGCGCCATGAGAGAAGTGCAGGGAGAGAAGAGCGGATGGAAACCCGGCGTCGGCGTTAGCCTGCTCTTTACGAAAGGCGCCAAGGGGACCACGGCTTAACATCCCATATCCAACATGCATTCCAAAAGAGCACTCTCACAGGGTTTATATGAAACATCATCTCTACCGCCGGGTTTTTAGCCTCGACCCACCACACCAATCAGATTCCCAGCTTAAGATCAGCCCATCGAAAAGAGCCACGGGCCAACGTCCACGCATCTAATTTCGCACGCCCTTCTTTTTTTGATGCGGTCCCACAACATTTCACTCCATAATTCGGCGAGATTAAGGTCCATTAAGATTTCGGCGGCATTCATGGCAAAGAGGTCGCAGCCATCCTCGTAGAGTATAAGAAAGGAGGCCAGGAAACTACGTGAAAACGTTCGTGCGGGCAGAGGCATTCAATGTTTCAGAAGATCAGACCAATGGAAAAATAGAGGCCTACGAAACCGAGTGCTGGAGGAGGATACTGAAGATTAAAAGGATGGATCGCGTCAGAATCGAGGAGGGATATGGTAGAACAGGAGAAGGGACTCTATAGATTAGAGTAGGTCAAAAAAGAACAAGGAGGATTATCCACGCACTGAGAGACAGCAGTAACTTTGGGTAAGTAGTGGAAGGAAAAATTGATGGCAAAGTCCCCCGAGGAAGGCCAAGGGACAAGTACCTAGGACAGATGAAGAGCAGGGTTCCCACTATAACTAAATTATAAAATTCACTGTTTTTTCCAGGTTTTCGCGGTCTAAATATCTTTAAACTCATGGTCCGTTGATGAGCCATTTTCGTCAGAAATATTGATCACGCAACAATCATCGACCGAACGTCAACTAAAAATTTAACAAACGCGACAGACGCCGTGAATGCAAATGCAGCAATTAAAGTGCTATTATTATGACGTCACCTATCTCTTATGACGTCACCTATCGTTAGCAAAATTCAGGGCCCACTAAAAGTTGTGAGTGGGAAAATGGAGGGAGTAAGGTGGCAGGGAAGTGAGGAAGTGTCTGATTTTTCGCCAGAGTTAATGAACGTTTTGGTTACCGGTCTTCCCATCACAGGCTTAAGGTCAATGTGTCGTCATGGTACACGGACCAATCATTGCGCTTCGAATGTACGCGTGCAGACAAATGCGTGGACAGTGTCTGCGAGTGACTGACCTCGAAACATGATAGACAAATCGACTTTTCTTTTGATCTGTCAATCGCAGTTTTACAATAAAGTTTGAGAGATTTTTAAGGTTTCATGACGAAATTCGCGGTTTTTTCCAGGTTTTTTTTCACGGTTGACAAAAATTCACGGCTTATTCACGGATTTAAGGGTTTCACGGTTGAGTAGGAGCCCTGAAGAAGAATACGGGGAATAAGAGGCTCAAGGGGATGGAAGAACTGGAATGATAGAGGGTGCTACGGCGGGCTGCGAATACCGATCTTACTAATAAAAAATAATAATTAAAAAATTACAAATAAATTAAAAAGTGATTCTTTAAGTTTTATTTTTTAATTTCGGGGTAAACTGTAGGACTAGATAATGTTTAAATATTTTCGTTAATTAACGACAAAATATTCCTTCAAAAGTACGCTAAAGCCATTTTCTTGATCTACATAAATGTTTGCAACTTATTGTGGAAGAATGCTGTAGACGCAGTATTTTTCCCTAGGTTGAGTGACAAAGTTCATGAAGTTGACAAAACGACTAATTTTACGCTGCGCGGATTCACTTATTGCACTGTTGTGTCTACATTTTTGATTTTTTCATATACAAAAAATACATTGGAATTAATAATAAAAAAATACTTTTAAATGGCGTATAATTTAACTTTTTAGCATGCGCACAAGCAAGGATATAAATTTTCAAAGTACAGCGGCATATCATTTTGACGCCAACACTGGGATTGCAACACCAGGGACAGTTAAATAAATGAAAAGTGATGAATATGACAGGTCAACAAATCACAAGCATACATTTCTCTAATAACACTAATTTAGCTTACACCTCCTTGAAATTTGGATCGCTCTGCCCTCGAGCGACGCGAGTGGCGACAAATTAAAACCTATTAAAATGCACATTGGCTGGCAACACATCCAGAGGCCGACCGGACAATCATCAATGGAGGGCTGCATTATCAGTGGCGTAGCCAGGGGAGTCCCGACCCCCGCTGCCCCGAAATGTTGAAACACTGTTGTTTTCCTTCATTTTTAAAGAAATATTTTGTAAATTCATGATTTTCCAATACCTTGTTTTATTTTATGAAGTTTTTTCGATTATGAAAAGTGTTCAAATTAGCTTAGAACCCATTGCTTAGAGTCCTGTTTTACAAAAATTTCCCCCCTGGTTTTGGACCCCCCATGAACTTGAATAATTCACCATTGTCTAATCAATAGTGCCCCTTCTTATGTTTAAAAATTTTGTTTTCTGTTAGTTTTTATTTATTGTGATACTGTTTGTTATCTTTTAGTATTATTTATTTAAGGAACTGTCAATGTTAAAGCCTTTTTGCCGTTTCTGGTGATGAAATAAATAAATAAAAATTCCTGGCTACGCCACTATGCATTATGCCAATTAAGTATAGCAACGCCATGAATGAATACTATGAATAAGGCACAATTAATGGCAGCTCAGCCTCCACGAGCAGAGTAATGCGGTCGACGGTGAGAGTTGTTTATAATAAAGGAGGACAGCAAGAAGTCACTCAATCGGGCCCCTTGACCTTTGAAGTTTGAAGTGGAAACAGCCGCTATTACATCGACGGTCGCTGCGGAATAATTCCATCACGAAAGAGAAATGACAGCGGTTAAGTAAAACAATCCCGCCGTTATCTTCTTCCCAGAAGGATGACCTTCAAACGGAAAGAGTAAAAAAATCTCTGATAAAAACAGAAAGGGGGTGATTCAGACCGGCGAATTATACCATTTTAATCCGAGGGGCCGGATCTCCCTATTTACCGCGCTATGGCAACGCTGATACAACCGATACGAACTCAAGAGAGATGAGGTTACGAAAAAACATGGGGCTACTTACAAGACCAACTTCTAGTTCTCTCAAACAAGATCTTGAGATTATGCATCTCATGAAGAAAGATAAATATAAAGGAAACAAACACAATTTTACGGAATTATGATCGAGCGGCGCAGATGAAAATTAAGTAAGCATGAAGCATACAGCGCATGAAGTCGAACTTGTTCGAGCACCTAAATGTTTTACATTCGTTAATTTTTCATTGGAACGGGAACTATTCACGATAATTATAACAATAATTATAAATATATACCAAGAGAGTCCACAAAAACGAAGACAAAAATAAAAGAAACATTCGCACGAGTAAATTTAAAATGTCGACCGTTTCTCCGTCTTCTTCGGAAAGGAGACACGTGGGGACTCAACAATAATTGTAACGTACAAAAACAACCCGTGCCGATAAAATACCGGGAAACAACGTGCATATCCCATCGTCTAATGACACGCAGCTGAAACTAACGCAAAGAGCGGGACCAGGCCATAAAAAAAACAGTAAATATCTTCCCTGCTCCTCATCTGGATTTTCGACGACCCTCCCCCTCCCAGCCGATATTTGGTCGTTCTTCCCGCAGCGCCCCACGAGGGAGCGTCCCAAACTACATTATGGGAGCAAGGATCGCGTATAGAGGTGGTGTCTTCGAGAAAGTTCGAGCAATGCTAACGAAGGGAGCCAACGACGAGTGCCATACATTCAAAGACCGATGAAACGCACCTATAATCACAGCAGAAAAATTATTACAAATGTCATGTACAGTGCGTAAAACGCACATGCATTCATAAAGTATACACATCGTGCTCAAGGTGGCTAAAAAGAGTGCCGAAAGTTGAGGAAAATATTGAGACTCCGAATCTAAATAGTATTATGAAAAATGGAACTAAATAGTTAAAAACAGATGTCAGTGATGATCTCATGCATATTCTTTCCGTGAGTGTCCGGTGAGATTTTAATAAATCATCACCAAACAACAGCAGAAGGCCTTTTCTTCTTGACGTCTTACGCAGTACGTAGACTTGTTATTAAAGTATACACCACTAATTTTAGTGATGGAAATTGCGTGCAATTAATATAAAAACTCATTGCATTTAAGCTTTGAAAATGGAAAAGTAAATTTCCGAAAAGTTGACTTAAATGTATTTAAAAAAATTAAAATACAGAACTATACTCCAATTACAAGTCGAAATGCAATGCCATCTGTGGAATCTGACCAGATATATTGAAAGACGGGAGAAGGAAAGAGGATGGGACATCGCTTAATCAGGGGTTTCTCCAATAACGTCTTAATCACATGGGAAGAAGCCGGATATTGCTTCCGCTATTAATAAAACTCAGTAACTCAATACCGAAGACCATGTTATCACCGTGTCCATACACCCATTAATACACTTTTTCGGCGGATGAGGATAGAGAAGGTTCGAAAAGGGATGAGTGTATTTCAAGTCGTACATTTCTTGGAAATTTTTGGCGAATGACTCTTATATTTTTTCAACCAAATAAATCAATTCTATCCTGTTCGAGAAAAAGCACCGTTTAGAACCACACAAATTACGCAGTGGGATAGTCAGTGACTTGTGATTTCTCGACCTGTTTAAAGATAAGATATTTAATTAGTCCCTGGCAACAAATATACTTTGTTTTGCCATTATGACTGAATACATTATTTATTTATATTGTATTTTTAATGGGAGTCTTTGAGGGGGAGTTCCTCCCTTGACTATGGCCTCAATCAGCCCCTCAGATCGGGTTGTACCATTGTAAATAAATGTGCATCAATCCACCAATCGGGCGAATCCATTATTTGAACGGTGAAATAGGATCTGTTTACATCAAGAAAGCTGACAGAGACATCCGACTTGGATCATTCCTTCACACTCGAAACACACCCCTCACTCACTGCAAAGTGAGTTAATAACGGAATTTGTCACGATAAACAAATAAGCTCCACGGCGATTGATCGCGGCGAGTACTGAATGAGTCACTTTTAGAGTCCAATGCGTCGCTTCAGCAGTTTGTGACACAAGAAGTCACGTAACGGCCGCGGCCTAGTGGGCAGAAGGCGGATGCTGGTTGGTCGATGGACGGAGCAGGCCAATGGCCACCTCCACAATGCGACCAGCAGTCCACATCTCCGTATCGATGGACTTTGCCATCACGGAAAAGGCTTTCAAATATGCCCGACATCGAAAATTATTCACTTCTACACAGGCATGAAACCAGAAATTTGCTTCGGGGAGTGCTGAAATAATAGAATTCGCTGCGCTTTCGAGATATAAGAAAAAAAATTGACAGATGACCGATAAGGTGAAACAGATAGTACAGGTGGTACAGGTCATTAGGGCATGTATGAATTGCTGACTTACCCATGAGATTTGATCTTCAAGATATTTTAATGCCAAAATTCAAATATTGTGCTTTAGTTTCGAGTTGAATTCAAAGTAGGAAACTGTTAAATAATCACCTCGTCATAGATATTTGTGGAATAGGGGAATAATATTTGAGCATGAAAATATTTTCCTCGACTGTCGTCGATATTAATTTTAAATACAAATTCATGTGGTACAGGCCATATAAACAGATGGTACTGGCCATTAGGTGCATTTTAAATCAATATTTACGACAGTTGAGGTAAATATTTTAATGTTCAAATATTATTACTCTATTCCACAGATATCTATGATGAGGTGATCAATTAACAGTTTCCTACTTTGAATTCAACTCCGCACCAAAGCACGATATCTAATCTTTGTTTGTCACTTTTAAAAATCTTGAAGCTCAAATCTCAGGGGTCAGTCAGCAGCAATCCGTATAGACAAATAGGACGACGTATACCTCTCCCCGTTGATCAGTCTTTTCATTGGTGACGGATTACTCAAGAAAACTAATATTATCACCTGGAAATTTTCACAGTACCTACAAAAAGTAGACCGTTATCAAACCTTCCTGAACTTCAAATATTAAAAAATTACCCATCAACCGATATCAACAAGGTAAAATTATCAAATATGATATAATGATAAATTTTGAAAACTGTCTATAATATATAGCCAGCAAAATTTCAAGATGATAGCCAAGAAGTTTTAAGCGAGTAAACCGTTACCAAAAAATAATACCGATTGAGCGGGGGATATGGGTATGTCCTCTATTTGAGCTGCAACAGAGCGTAAGAGCAAACTTAAGAACAGAACGCAGGAGGAGTCAGGAGAATCTATTCGTCAAATACGAACAAAGGGTTGAAAAAAATGTTAGAGTTTAGAACTTAAGTGTGATGAGAGGAGAAAGCCACCGTGTCCAACTCGAAGAGGAAGAATACTATGAGGAGAGGTAGAGAGGTTCATGGCATTCCGAAGGTCTATGCTTCAGGAAAAAAATGATATTGAGAAAATGGATAAATCTTGCCATTAATAAGCACTAAGAGATGAAGTAAAATACGAAAGATTCAAATACAGAAAGTCATTCATTGAACTTTGGACCTTGAGGTTTGGAGCTAATGACGCCGAGGAACGATAAAAGAGGGAATTCTCATTTCCATACAGATTTCTAAATGAGTGTTCCCCATCGTTCACCACATCCTGTGGCTCTAAATAATTGGACCAAATAAACTTCATTTTGGGAGATAACATTTCAAAATGTGTACTTCCAACGTCCTTCCGGCAATTTTGGCCAAAGCTTAGGAGGTTGGCAGGCTATAGCAGGATCAGGAATGTAATTTTGAAGAAATTAAGGTAAAAGGTGGTTTATGACAACGGTCAGAACCATTATAAAATCTTAGTTAGTAGTAAATAATTAATTGACCGAAGCAAAAATATGCAAGTTGCTTTACTATAGCAATATGGCGACTCGAAATGATGGAAATTTTTTTCTAAAAAATATATTCTTCGTCTAAACTTCAAATTACGTAGACTCATTCTGATTTTTTTCAACAAAAAAGTCGTATGAGAAAGCTCTATTTTGTTTAGGTTTACGAAGATTGGAAAACAGTACTTACTTCGGATCACATATTCAATGCGTGTGAAACAAGGGAGCCAATTCGCACAAGCAATCAAAGTCCACAGCATGCGATGCCTTCCCGTAGCGTGACTGCAACCACAACACAATGAGGACACACCTAATCCACAAAGCCTCGAGATTCAACTGCTAGCACAACATATCATTGCGTGATTGAATTTTTTTTTGCGAAAAGAACAGATTTTATAAAAACTTACTTCACAAAAAGGGTCACAGATTACGAAAAAATTATCTCGCCCGCCGCTACACGTCACGTCACCAAACGTGGACCCAGCTGACCCTAAGGGGGAAAAAGAGGAAGACAATCTGAAACCGAGTGCGAATCACTATCATGCGACAAGCAGTGGTGGGAGAAAGTGGGCGTATATGGAAACACGAGCATTCACGGCATGGAAACACGATGCAAACTGAGTTATACATAAATAAAATGACGGAAGCTGGAAGAAGTGGGTTCTTCAACTATTGGAGGGTTTAATTTATGGAACAAGGCTAAATAAATAAATAAATACATTGAAAGCTTTATCAAGTCGGTAAAACCTCGACCGGTTTCAACATTTCCGCGCCGTTCTCAAGAGGACATACTATACTAGCATTGTATACTCAAGAACAGTACCTATTTGTATACTATAGAGAATTCCAGTATAGTATTATTGATAAGGTATTCTCAAGAGGAAATACACAGCTCCATTCGGTAAAACCTCGACCGGTTTCAACATTTCCGCGCCGTTCTCAAGAGGACATACTATACTAGCATTGTATACTCAAGAACAGTACCTATTTGTATACTATAGAGAATTACAGTATAGTATTATTGATAAGGTATTCTCAAGAGGAAATACACAGCTCCATTCGGTAAAACCTCGACCAGTTTCAACATTTCCGCGCCGTACTCAAGAGGACATAACTACTATACTAGTATAGTACACTCAAGAACAGTACCTATTTCTATACTATAGAGAATTACAGTATAGTATTATTGATAAGGTATTCTCAAGAGGAAATACACAGCTCCATTCGGTAAAACCTCGACCGGTTTCAATATTTCCGCGCCGTACTCAAGAGGACATAACTACTATACTAGTATAGTACACTCACGAACAGTACCTATTTCTATACTATAGAGAATTACAGTATAGTATTATTGATAAGGTATTCTCAAGAGGAAATGCACAGCTCCATTCGGTAAAACCTCGACTGGTTTCAACACTGCCATATTATTCTCCAGATTAAAAACTATACTAAATAAGCTATGATAAACCCAAGTATCAACAACAGCTGTGTGAGGTAAAAAAGTTTAATGCATATTTTTTGAGTCAGTAGAGCTCTTAAGAAGACTCCTCACTCGAAAATAGGAAATTATGATATTGGAATGAAGTATTGTTCGTGCCAGGCACGATAAGGAGTAGTTGAAACGTATTAGGATAAAATAGCATAGCTAAAAAAGACATTGATAAATAGTAAAGAGTTGATGAGAAAGTTGTTGGGTGAGAGTGCAAAAACATACTAAGTACATGTAGCGTGGCACTATTGCGGGGCGGCAAAAAGGTATGGAGAATGGCTTCACGGCTCGTGCGAAGCAAATGAGTAATTTTCAAGTTTACAAAAATATAGAGCTCTTTGCTATTGCCACAACTTTATGTAGTACACTGGAGGAAGTCAGCAAGACCTTACAAAATGATTGAGACTGCAGGCCTCCAAGTGGGTGCAAGACTCAACGCAACCGATTAGTAGTTAGCACTTTATCATACTGGTTGGCCTTCGGCAATCGGAGGTAATTTCACTAAGTAAAGCATTCCCTATTTTTGGGATGGATCTTGTCGAGCGAATTCGAAATAAAACTTGATTTAAAGCGAAAAATCAGCATAAAATTTAAAAAAAAAACTCATCTCATGATTAATTCCAGCACACCAAATTCGGCATTCCAAAATATGAGGGACTAGAATGAGCAAACATAAGAGTGACGCGAATCATGAAGTGTTCCAATTAATCGATAGAGAAATTAAGAGGTCGCGGAAGGAAACTATCTAAATTTGTACAAGACTTTGTCCATCTCATTCCCTGAGCCATCTGTATGGAGTCCTACGTGCAGATATTAATTAAAATTCACAAAAACAATGAAAACGATTCACGCAGTGTTCATTGATTAATTCCTAAGACTTGTCTCCGAATGAAAAACCGAATATAATTAACAGCAACACAAACATGGAATGTTATGGGTGTCTTCTTCTTCGCTCGATGCTCACTCGATAAAATGATATCCGCTTCCTAGAAAATGTAGCGGTTAGAATCCTCCTGCTGAAAGATATATGTATAGCTCAAGGTTCAGTTTCCATAAAATAACGGAAAATTCTCAGAAGTACATAATGCTTCGAGTAGCATCGGCTCCACGAGCGGTTCACGAAATAAGGATATGTGCAGTATTTTCAACATTTTAAAATGTTCTGAATGTTTCAACGACTTCCGAGCATTTTTTTCGCCCCAACGCATTTTCGAGGAAAAGAGAAAGGCGACTAGATATGATTCCAAGTTCCTGCAATACCTATAAAGGAATCGGTACTTAACTTTTCAGACCAAGTATTCGATACTTACAAAAGTACTAGAGTACAAATTACTGAAAGAAATCGCGTCATTGGAAATGGATGCATGAAGGAATCGTGAGCACAAAAAAGAGCACAGGTAGGTGTCGTTAGTACCAAGGAATCGCTACTCACAACTTGTCAGTACTTGATACTAAAATCCACCAGTATCAGCTGCAACCGATACAGGAAAGTAACCTTTTAGTACTTTGCGTGCCTTGGACGTAATTTTACTTCCTGTTAATCTTTCTGAAGAATGCCATGGACGTAATCTTACGTATTTCTATTTTATTGTCTTTGTTTGCGTGAAGCCGTAATATTTCGTCCGTGGAACTTTTCCAGTTTACTACTTAGTGTACTGTTATTTCAAAAACCAACTCCTCGATGGAATAAGAGTTTACTTTATGTCTTGAGAACGAAAATTCCTCTGTAGCTACCGGTACCCTTATCTTAGCCCACTTTGTGCGACCATTCTTTGGAGGAAAGAACCGTTCGTTGAAGGTGCAGTGACCCTTTTTTTCATCTAGATTTTTGAATGCTTTGCTTGGAACAATGCTTTTTTATGATTTCCTTGGTTTAAAGAGTTCGAATTGAGCGCAATAAAAAATTAATTTGCATTTTATGGCAGTACATCATTTGTTGCAACTTTTTTATTTCTCAAAAACAGCAGGTTTTCATTGTTAAATTATATATTTAAAAGTTAGCAATAAATTTCATTAAACTCATTCATTGACAAGAGAAAAGTTCATTTCTATAGGAATACACATCTTTATAAATATAGTTTTGATGCTAATGTGTTAAAAAATGTAAGAATTTAGAAAAATGGCTGGATTTTTCAGTAGGGCTTTTAAATTAGTGACCGGCACTTTAAGTGTTTGCCCACCTCGAAGGGCGACTGTTGCTCACCGGCAAGTCATTCCCTTAATTAAGTCGGGAGAAGCGGTGGACATCTAAGCATCGTGCAATAGGGCGACAAGCTGTGCTGCGATAACAGAGCGGAAGTCTCCCAAAAATCACACCCGGTGTCCTCAGTGAGCGCGGGCACTCAAGGTCAAGAACGAATCTGATAGGACGCGGTGAGCAGCACCCATCACGTCATCCCTTACACATCAGCGAGCATAAAGGGAAAAGCATTCCCTCAAAACCAGGGATGGCAAGTGAAACGAAACGAAAATGTTACGGAAAGAAACGAAAATACGAGGCCTAGGTTTAGTTTCGTTCCCGCGCGAAATTAAAAACTGGCTATCAATGCTGGACTGGGGCTATCAATACATGACAAATAAATTTCTTTCGTTTCAGTGATATTTTTATTTTATTGTTCGCATTCAATTTTGATATTCCTACTTTCAAATCGCGCATAAGCTATTTTTTAACAGAGGATGTAAATCCCCATCTTTTCTCCTTCTTTGCCACATTGATTGGCAACATACTAAATAATTTTGGCCCCATGTATCGATATGACTGTCGATAAATTTAAGTCGCTGGCCTATGTATAACAAAGTTTCTCCAAGATGTGATGTAATAAGTTTGTGGTCTAGTCTTTTCACCACTACGGTTACAGAAAACTCTTAGGACTTAATAAATAAATAGATGGCTTAATGGGAGGATATCTAGTTTTCTAAATAGAGGGAAAAATACGGTAAAAATCTGAATAAGCGATCGAAAAGGGTGAGGTGAGGATGATTTTTCCGGATAAGTGGACACGTTAAGTGATCTGAGGTCTCACTACGAAGATCCCGAGGTCACACCTCTGCCGCTTCTCGTGACGAACTTACAATTAGATACGACAACTGTCATACGAGACAGCGATCTCATAATAAAGTAAGTGCGACCGACATAATATCCACGGCACACGCACTCTCGGCAAATGTTTGTCCACCTGCATCTGAGCGGACTTAGACATAAAAAGAACGCAGCAGGCGCGAATTACACTGTCGCGTGAGAACTGAACAGTTGCGAAACGCAGAGCGATTCTTCCGCGGTCGAACCTGGAAGGTGCGATGCGATATCATCCCACAGCACTTCCCAGTGGGACGAGTGATTTATAACTTAGGGCATTTATCAGGTTTCATATCCCCGTGCACCACGTTCAACACGAAATGCATTAACCGTATTGGACCAAATTCATAAATTAGGTATTTTCTCTCTCCTAAGTCGTTCATGTTGGACCTAAGGGTGGTTTAATTACGAGGTATTACCATTTATATAAAATGAATGCCACATTGCTGGGTTTTTACAAATTTTTCTTGCATTGTCAGGGCCGTGAAATTGGAAAAAAATTAATTTCACATTTTGTAGCCACGTGTATGCAAAATAAAGTAATGCATACATGCACATTAACGAAATTTGAGCCAAAATGAAGTAGGTTTTAATTGGTTTTCAAATTCCAAATATCTACCGCTCCATAAAAAAAATAAATGAGATGAGTGATTCCAAAGTAATCCACGGAAAACTATCATTAGAAATAGAATATTGAGCAGGGTATTGCAACACTGATTTGAAAACACAGAACCGATTTCCCTGAGGTCTCGAAATGGCTTAAAAATTTGCTTTCTTTCCAATGAACTCTAAAGGAGTTTTCCTTGAAATGGGGTAGAAAGCATAGGCCGAGATACATCGCCAATAGCTAGGTGCACCGATGCGGAACTGGACGACCCGAAAAAGGTGGTCAAATTAACTTTACTGTCAACTGATCTAAAGGCTACGCAAGTAGGGGTTAAATTTCAACAAATAAAAATGAGCTTAAGACTTCTTTGTTCATACAACGTCCCCTGGAACCCATACTAGTTTCTGCGAAGGCTTTCAGATAAAAGTACCGTCCACATTGTGTGTGTAGCATCCAATCATCCGTCGCCAAGATATGACCCGGAGAACCTCCGGTTTGTAGCACGATACTTTCACCACCATACAACCGGAACGATTGTGATTTAAATCAGTTTAAATTTACAATATGCCAGCTGTGTCCACACACGTCCCGGCGAGAGTTAACTCCAGTCTAGGTGAGAAGTGGTGGAAACCTTAATTCGAAAAATAAGAGGAAGCATTCGTAGTTGGGTCTATTTAGCGTTGTCGTACTGCAAAGCATGTGATTGAAGTCCCTCGGGACGATAGTAATATATTGTTTGAAAATACCCGGTTGTGTGAGAACATTACGAGGACATATTTTGGGAGATGGAGGTCTTGAAATAGTTCGCGAGTTGGCTGAATCCAGTCGCTAACGAAATTTGCGTACATTTTTTTCCGGCTGATCCGTTCTTCGCACATTTTACCTGCCTCGGTAGACAAGAACATCCGATTTCCGCACAGTGCCCAACGCTGCCTTGACCGAGACTTTCCATATTCCGCACATAACCCCAGCCCAACTTTTCTGACTGCGAGCGTCCAAACCACGCATATTGCTGCCGTGCCAACGGCAATATGTCGTCTCTCTGATTTTAAGTAGATATAAATTTATACACCACAGAAACAGATTCACGAATATACGACAAATTGTGAAAAAATAGCTTAAATACGTATTTAATATGAAGAAATACCTTAAATACATGTTATTGTATTCAATCTTATACGAAACATACTTCAAGAAACTTTCACCCTTTTGCTTCTGCTGCGTTATGTTAGATATAAATATTTGCCTTTCCTTGGTTTTTTGCCCATTTTTCGCGTAGAACTGACTTCGTTCAGCCGAATGTTTGAATTCGTTTGCATTTTTTTTCAAATTGTTAAAAAAATACGAAAATGTTGGGATGAGGCGACTCGAACGAGGAGTTGAAACGAGAATGAAAACTCTCGCACGCATTAGTTGTCCTCTACGCAGCGGTGAACTCCTCCGCCCAAATAGATGGCGAGAAAGAAGATATTTCTTCGTCGATGTCATTTTCTAAAAGGTAGTCGGCGAACTGCGACAGTAATGCATCTTGGGGCATGATGCTAATTAGGTCACAGAATCTATCACCTACTTTGTCTTGCTTCAAGTACGTAAGATAAAATCAGTAACGAAGCCATTTAACTCCTTCGCATTGCCTTCGCTTGTAAATTTGTGCAAACCCAAGCGACTGGTTTTATTGCCGCCTATATAGACGACAGATCGCGACTCGAAATCAGAAAAGTGTTCACTTGATCATACTGGATTGGTCTTTTGGTAAGAGCTCTACAATCCATTACAAGAAATACAATTTAAAGAAATAAAAGGATGAAGATAAAATGGATTGACCGTGTGAGTGACGAGGAAGTGCTAAGAATAGTGGGAGAAAAGAGAAACCTCCTAAAAACCTTATGCAGAAGAAGGGACAACTTAGTTGGCCACATTTTGAGGCGCGATGGTCTGATGAAGACAATTGTTGAAGGACAAGTGGAAGGGAAAAAGGGCAAGGAACGGCCCCGAATGAGTTATATAGGACAGGTTACAAAAGATGTAAAAGAGAAGAAATATGTGGCTATGAAAAGATTAGCGGTTAGGAGAGAGAAATGGAGAGCTGCGTCAAACCAATCTTAGGATTGTTGACTAATGATGATGATGAAAAGAAAACATCTTACCAAGCCTG
Organism: Ischnura elegans; assembly: GCF_921293095.1. Taxonomy (NCBI): domain Eukaryota; kingdom Metazoa; phylum Arthropoda; class Insecta; order Odonata; family Coenagrionidae; genus Ischnura; species Ischnura elegans. Next base: position 114,259,239 of record NC_060247.1, read on the forward strand.
CGCTAGATTAAACCTGCAGCCAACTAATTTTGACTGAGAGAAGATTGTATGTACAGTGCCATGGATCGCTAACTCGAAATCAATCACAATAGCCTTGGTTCGAAAAACATTCCTCTTTGACGCAGTCAAGGGAACTCTGGTAAGTATTTATCTTTTTATCCTCCAGCAGACAATATTTCAGAGGAATATAAACTACTTCCCTACACCCATGATTATAAATAACTGGAGAAAAACTTAGGGGCGTACTCAAACGTGCCATTCTCTAAGTCATTTTTCAATATAAAAGCCTAATTTTTACGGTGGTGGTGTTCATCGTGCTAACAGCCAATTGCACCTCATGTGCTGATTTGGCAATGTCGGATGACACTTTAGCCAGGCAATGTGAATGTTTTTCTAGATGTATTTCTTATCTTGATTACTCAGCACGTCGATGAAATCCCTCTGCCTATCCAGCTCCTTATTAATCAGTTTCGTAGGCCGTTCGTCAATGTCATCATCAGCTTTCCTCTTGATGGCATTTGAGACTGATTTCCTGCCTATCTCCGGCTTTGACAGAGGTTCATGAGTGTGATGTCAAACACACCTTGACAAAATGTGATCATTCCCCAAAGTGTAAATTCTTTCATGCATCGCCAACCTTGCTTCTCCGTTGATACCAAGTTTAAATGCTTCCTCAACACACAATTAATTGTTTTACACCATTGTCTGATTACTTTCACCGTACATTACTTTCATCTTCCTCTCGATATTTTCTCACTATCGTTCTCTCTCCACCGAATAACAGCACTGTTAACAACCTCACTTTTCGCACTAGTTCTTGACCTAAATAAACTGCATCAAATTTTGCACGCGATTTTACTGATAAACGAACCTACCTGAACAAGAATCCCATTGGTTTTACCACCTCCTACCCCCACATACGCCACCACATGACCCTGCACCTAGGAGAAGTATCCCCGCACGGCCCCCACTCCATTTCGGAACAATTACCCACGGTTCATTAGCGAAATTACGAATTAGTGGACCTTTTTTCGACCCTTTCTGAGGGTCATAAAATGTGCAGAAAACGGATGCGCCCATATTTTCCGCCACTCTACATACTCAGGCTATAAACAGTACTCAACATTCAATACTCTAAACAGAAATAACTCCACTTAAACCATAGACAATGCAGAGAGTGAGCTCCATCCATGTTTATCTAAGTTTCTATTTCCGAATACTGTGTATTTCAAAGTTGGTGAAGTCAGTCAGTTATTGCTGAGAAGAATTACGCTGGCCGCTCACCTGGAAAATTACAAATCTTCATAAACATCTACCGATTCATCATTTTCATCATATGAATCAAACCAATTCCACAATGTACACTCAACATGTTTTTCAATTTCATGAATCCTTTTTCGGGACTTTTGGATCCTGATTGTCGGCAAGGCGACGTATCTCACAGCCCACACTCTTTCCAATCTCCCCTCGTTCTTCTACGTTAATGCCAATAAGCTCTGGCCTTCTACGCGCGGAGCGTTATCGGGGGACCTACTGTGTTGTTATACTAGCTTCCCCAAATCACGGCCGTTGTCCTCATTAGATGCGTTTCAATAGGCCGAGTGTCAATTCTGCTTATTCAGAGCAAAGGGCAAACTTATCACACCTTCAATCTTCAGTGTGGATAAAAACGTAAAGATTGTCTACCCAGGTTACTACCTTATAAATATAAATAAATCAATCAAAATACATTCACCTGTATCACAGTGACGGTTGGTATTAAAAGGAATTTTAAAACATCGTAGGCACAAAACCCGTCAACTTTCTTCTTAAAACTACACGCAACTATGAAAAATGTTACTGTATGTACTCAACTCGGCCAGGTATGAAGGTAGCGACATTTTAATTCAACTTGCGTATCTCTACTTTGAAAATGTAAAAATGATGGGCCAAAATAACATTTTTATCTCAATCATTGATAAATAACGAGAATTACCTCTGATTTTCTCTAAAACTATATATATGTAGGTACTACGCGGCATTAATTACGCAAGCAATATCTTTGAAATCGGGGATGAGCGGATTTATAATATAAATTCTATTTCCAAAAAGGGGGAGTATATAATTTTGTACGTCAATCGGTAAAGTGCCATTGTGGAAGCATATTTTGAAATATTGAGAAGGTTGATGAAACATTGGGTCCCAGTAATCTCTTATATGAATGCGAAACGTGGACCTTGACAAGAAGACGAATTGATGAATGCTTATGAGAGGTAGTAGTCGAGGAGGATAAACAGAATTACATGTATGGGTAGAATTAGACGAAATACAGGGAAGAGTTAGGGAGGAAAGAACAAAAAGGGAAAAAATGTAGGCAAGAAATACAAACTGTTTCGGGCAATATTACGAAAGGAGTTCTAAAACACAAAACCTGTGAGTGAATAAGAGGGAGAAAAAGGCTTTAGGAAAGGAAGCAAGAAAATAAACTATGAAGTAAAAACAGGATGATTCAAACACGGACACTGAAAAATTTTCCCGGATAAGGTCGAATGGGGTCCTTCAGATCCGAAAGCGCCTTTCACTAAAATAACTCGGAAGATGGAAAGGATTGATAAGTTAAGACGGAAGAACAATCACTCCATTTGATTTGTGAGAATTAAATAAGAAAACGCGAAAGTTGCCACTCCCGTTTCCTGAGTTGGTGCCGTCATTTAAAATATGGCTCATTTACTCATTCAGAGAGAACCTTTAATTGAGGGAATGAATCGATAACAAGAGTGGAAACAACAATGAACTGTACAAAGCTGATCCACAAGGTCGAAGGGAAGACGAGAAGCGGCGACACGTTTGGCATGAGTTTGTGGCGTCATCAACTTATTTTCGAAAGGTTTCATTAAGGCAGTCGGTTTTTTCGTCACGAATGCCTTGATACGTAGGCGTCGCGTCCACTACTATCAGGTGGGAAAGCCAATCGTCCCTCGCTATTCGTCGCGACATATCGAAAAACGGAAAATAATTCAGATTAATTTTTAAATTCAAAATTCTCTTAATTTTTCAAAATCTATCGCATTCTTCAGTTAAATTAAACTGATGAATTAGCCCATTGGAGACGGTTTCTGTGTTTCACACATATCGATAGTAAGAATGGCAAATGCAGATTATGTGACTTAAGCGCCAATTACGAAGGAGCACGTGTAGAAGGGAAATACCATTGCTAGCAAACAAATCCTCATGAAAACATACACACACGCTGATGATTTAGAGATGTGGAATGAGAGGACAATCGCTAAGATATCAAATGAAAAAAAGCATGATAAACACACACAAGATAAGAGGATCGTGGGGATGACTCGATATTTGCCAATGGGGAGAAGCCAAGGAGGTTGTAAATAACTGGAGGCGCTGTATTCGAGTTTTAAGCGTGGTCAGAATTCCGCCATCTTGGTTTGACAGTTCTCAGACTTGGTCTCAAACAGTGTACGTATATAATCAAGTATTCTATTTCTAACATCGCCTCTGATTTATAACATGAAAATGCAACAATTACTTCTTGATTGTCGTCGGATTTTTCAGATCGTTCGTCATACTAATGTGTATATTAAACTGTCCCTATAGTCATATCGTGGTGATAATATGTCGTCGTGAACATACTTTCGTACTATTATGACGACTGGTCCGCTATCGTAAGATTCCATTGGCTGTAATCTTATTAATTACCAGTAGAAGTGCAGGGGAATGGATATTTTACACTTTTAAATTGTTATTTTCGGCTAAGGTAATTGCACAACGGAACCGTGGTGATTGACAATAATTTTTCCTTGGGAAAAAATATTCGAGGCATATTTTCATGAAGCCTTCCCATAATGATAGAGAAAAGGTTTACTGGTTTCGTTTGCGATAGTTTGTTTTAACGTAACAACGATCATAACGGAATATTTCACCAAATATTTAGCATTGACTCTTATGGGATTGTCAATGTTTTGGTCTAAGTAGGCGTGGATTATCCTACCCAAGCACCCCCATTCCTGCCACACTGCGCTCAACGCTCGGAACCAGTGGTGCCCCCTCCAGTATATATATAGCCTCCTTGGGAGAAGAAAAGAAGAGGGAGTGATCGATTGGACCCAATTCGACATATCGAAACATGACTCACGCTTCGTCCTCCATCAGCACTTTCGATTATCTGGTGGTTTTCCTTCGATGGGAAATTACGTTTTTTTGTATGCGCACACCTTCTCTGGATAATTCTTGATGCAACTGCGTTATTTTGCTGTCATAAAAAACCAACATGTAATCATCTGAGAGGAAAATACGGCTTAAAACTTGAAAAGAGTGTCGGCAATGCTGATGTCGAAACGAAAGGGGATTAAGGTATTGATAAAATGGGTTTCCGGAAGAGATATTAATTACCTGATCGTTAATCGAGGAAAACATCGGTATTGTCACTAAAATTCACAGTAATAAAAAAGCGTAACTTGACAGTCATCATCATGATAATGTATCGATATAACGCAGCTCTCAAATCTTTTCGCTAATCAGCCAATCTTTAAATTCTTACCTAATTCTCACGTATAATCATTCACCACCCGTTTCAAACATATCTTATAAGAGTACTTAATTTCCTTAAACTACTAAAATTATTCATGCCCTACTTCAATGAACACTAAAAAAAAACTATCTTATGTTTTTTATATTTCTTTCAATAAGCTCCACTTAGAATACAGTGCCCATTTCAGAAGAAAATCTTTAGTAAACACATTCGTGTTATGATCACACCTGGCGGAGTATAATATAAGCAGTTCTGAAAATAAAGAGATATAAAATACTTAAAACAAAAGAGAGATATAATCTTTCTTTGCTACAATGGAAGAAGAGAACGATAAACGATTAGTGTAAGAAAATATTTCTTTCCTCACAAACTGAGAACAATAGTTTTCTTGCTATGTACCCGGGGCTGTAAATTTTTTTTCGAAATTCAAAGAAATTATTACTTAACCTCACTTTATTTTGATGGCAATTAATTATTTATTTAGATTACTAAGACTTCTGAGTCAATCTAAGGACCGGAGGGGTTAGCCGAGAGCGACAAAAATTGTTTACGAGATCAACCTTTTACGTACGTTGATTCCCCTCTGTATAGGTAACTATTGGGGAGTAAACCCATACGACATGCAGGCACCTTTTTATTCCGTAGTCTTGTATGCAAATAAAGCAGACTCTCTGTCTGAGAACTGAATATTTCATGAGATGATATTAATGACTAACATGCCGAAATTGCTCAAGCCCCATCTATTGTTTCTAAATCGGTCGCTCAGCAACATCCCTCGCAAACCTTCTAGGACCAAGCGAAATTCCCAAAGAAAAATTCAATTTAAAATGTAAATGCATACCTATCTGTAGCGTCCTTTTTAGTCTTTTGTCTCTTCTAATCTATCCGTAACAGTGATTTAATGGGCGTCAAACGTCTTGATTGAAATGATTTCCCATGCATTGTGTTCATTCCAACGATTTTTACTACTGGCTTCGAGCTCGAAGTGTAACCACCACACAAAGACAATGTTTCAAGCAACTTTTTTATCTTGAAAATGAAACTAGAGTCTTCCAAAATAGTCAACAGCAATAATAGGTTTGTGGAACTGAGTTTTGTTATGTCTAATGTAAGTATAACTTAGTTGCACCACGTATGGCCTAAATAAGTTGAAATGATTATTAAGATTATTTTGTGGTATTTCAGCCCTCTTATAGCAGTAAATTAGTATTTTAATACTACAACAACTTGGCAAAAACGCGGAACTGTGTTTCGCGAGATGATGGGGTCTACTATCTACTCCGTAGTGAGCCAAAATTGAAGAATTATACCAATCAATCGACGGACAACTATCGTGTAATTTCAGCATAATTGCAAACAATTGAAAAATTTCAAGACCAAACTTTTGTGTTAATCCTCATATGTTAATTAAAACAGTGTTCTCTCAGTGCTGAGTTCAGTCGTATACAATATTTTCTGGAATTCGGGAATGTGAAGGAATTCGTGGCGCAGCTTTAGTCTTCTAGTCCAGCCAGATAACGAAGTGCATAGCATAGTAGCGCACTCCCCGTATCATGGATCTATACCCATGTTATGAATTTTGAACTCATTTCAAGGGTCGTGAGTTTCTAACAGTGTTCGTGAGTTCATTACAATTACCACACGAATATTAGTTTAAATACAAAAATATAAAAATAGGATTGTATTCATATTCTGAATTACTATCCATAACGAATACCGGCATTTCCAATTGTTTTTTGGCGAGAGAGGTGGAAGCAACCGCACTCTGAACATTTCCCATTTGCACGACCCTTCGAACAGTTTCCCGCCAAATTTAAAATCGATCAATTTTAAAGGTCGAAAAAAATCGCAAAACAACGTTTCCGTTGGTTTGCATGCCCACAAGAGTGACTTCGTCGCCCATTCAAGTCTCCTGGATTTTTTTCGGTAAAGAGTTCAAAGTAATGTGGACTTTTGAGGAAGCATCATGTGACAACTGGAAATAATAGTTACCAAGAATAAGGGTAAATACGTTGGCTACTTTTTCACTAATACACTATCAAATTTCCTTAAAAATCATAGGAGTTAAGCCCGAAAAGTGCTGGTATGACCAAAAATAAACAGCGATAATAACGGGGTGAGCTTCATATTCCTGGATATTGTATGGATGCATCATGGTACGCGAGGAAATAAAAACTAAATGTTGTTAAATAAAAACTTTTGTGCTATGTCGCCACGTTAATTTTTGGGTAACCCCTACTTTTCCTGATGCTGGTCGGGAAATCGTCGATTCCCCTGAGGAAATGACCAACATCGGTCGGGACACGTTGGGGCCACCCAAAAATTGACGCGGAGAAGTAGCCCAAACGACGAGTACCCGCGAAAGTTTTAACAAAGAAAAACTGAATAGATTATATAGCACAGAAAATCACAGGACACTAAAATAATCAATAGTGCTTCCACATAATACAGCACCCTAGGAGACAGAGCCCACCAAGTGCCGGCGTGCACTTGAAAAATGGAAATGTAAGCAATATATCATAGTTTGGGGGAAGGCGGTAAGTAAAAAGTGGAAATTTTCGGAATTATTCTACCGATCCAAGTCGGTATATAAGCTAGGTTTGGTAAAAAGGTGCAGCTATTAAACAAGTAGTTGAGAACTTTTGCGTCTGACAAGGAAAGTCCTTCAAGTGTCACCACCAGATCTCGCTGAAATTTTGTAGGTGATAGGTAATGGATACACATGAGATTTAATATTTGTTTCAACCGCAAACGCCCAGTACTTGAGATATTTGCGACGGAAAGTAACACGAAACGCAACCCACAGCACAACAATGCACCGTCAGTGCTCTTCACCATAGCAACTATTTATGTACAATGATCTGTTGTTGTGCTGCGGGTTGCATAAATTTAGGAGTTTCCTGTCACCCTTTGTCGCTAATATCTCGAAAAGTATTGAGAGATGGCGGCTGAAAACAAAACTCCATCTCATGAGTATCCGTTTCCTATAACAAAGCAAAATTTGAACGAGATCAGGTGGTGTGTTTCCTTGTGAGTAATAGTTACGCAAACAGCGTCTTTCAGTATCGATTGCATTAAAACTCGATCCCCGCCGTGGCTCACCGCATCCGTGACGTCGTAGCAGGGATGGACCTTCGGAGTTTTGTAATGTAAATTAGACGAAAAACAGAGTCTGCCATTTTGTATATTATCGGCCACTAATACTAAAATTGATTCGAGAAAGCTGATATAAATAGACAATAACAAACCTTTTAGTCTTATAGAAAATGTTTGGTACTATTGGATCAATACAAAATTTGTGCCATTACTTTTAACAAACTGAATTTTTTTAAAATTCAACGCCAGCAATTTTTGAGAATTATGTTCACCTTTGAAACCGTTGAATTTGTAATCTAACAACTTTCAATATTCTATCTTTTCTCCAGTTTTTTGTTGTTGTTATGTTTACATGACAACTTGTATCATGAAATGTATTTACTTTTTTTCACGTATTGTTGTAACAGGACTAAGCTCTTAGAGTAAACTTATTCCACTTGTGTAAACTCCATTATTTTAACAGAAACCACGTGTTTTTTAAATAAAAGTAACCTATGAAAAACAGTTCGCGTCAAAACATGCACTAATGTATGGACCATGGACCATGTATGAACCTCTGTGGTATGGACAATGACTGGGCTAACTTTCACCCTCCATACCATCTCCATATTATAATTTTTTTTGGAGATTTTGCCCACTTTTTGTCGCTTTCAGCCCACTGTGCGGCGGTATGTCGAGTGACAGAGCATGGCACAACCAAAGACCGACGCATTTCGAAGAGGGTGGTAAGGATACGGTCCTACGCGGTCCTAGTCACGTAAAAACTTTCGCCCTTCCAACAAGCGACCACGTGGGGGAGGGATACCGACGATGGAACCAACTTACGGTGTCGCAGTAAACAGGGAGAGACGGGCGTACATGCCTGAGGTCAGGAAACGAACGAAAACAACGGGATAGATAAAGTCGATGCGCAAATACGCAGGGAGAGAGAGAAGGAGATATTGGGGAAGAGTGGGCGGTTATCGCAGGCGGAAATGTTGCGAAGCCAAAAGAAGGCACGACGGAAAAGGATCAGACATGGGCTCCGACACTAAAAATTCGGCAGCGGCGTGGTCCGGGAGCTTATTGCTTCCGCGTTAGGTAAGTGTTTAAGAGTAACTCTAACCCAGGACTTGTCCTGAGAAAAGTACAATCAAGAAAATTGCGGGCAGGCAAATCGAAAAATCGTGATTTTATAAAAGAATTCTACGAAAATTCTATTAAACAGTAAAATAACGATGCTATTATTATCTCGTGATATCCCATTTGCAGTGCGCAGCTTGTGTACGTGACCCGTACCGAAAGGAATGGTTTCGGACACACATAGACGTGTGGCGAGCAGCAAGATTGCTAAAATAAACAGAGAAGTTTAACTGAATTAGTGAGCAATTTAAAATGGGAAAGTCTAGCCGATCGAAGGGAAAAATTTTAGATTAAATCTTTTGCGGAAATTTCAAGTAGAAAAATTGCCTGATGTGCAAGATATTATGAGAGAGCCCAATTGATATGGCAGAAACGATCACAAGGATAAGGTTAGGGAAATAGATTACAGAACCGATATGGTTTAGGATGTCGTTTTTCCTACGTACAATAACGAGTCATAATGCCTGCGATAGTTTAGGTCTACGATAACTCGACTCGTACTAGGTAAAATAATCTCTGCATGCATAGTTAATATCTTACAATAATTGTCAATATTAGCCATCTGCATGCATATCTTGGCATGTTGTAACTCATGAATGAATCGTTTACTTACCAAACTTATCGCTTTATATTACTAATAAAATAGTTGTTAATGAAAGTAACTCATGTAAAACAGTTTGCTTCAAAGCATGCACTAATGTATTGACAACTGTGCAAAGTTTCACCCTTCATACTACTAAAAAACATTTTTGAGGTTCTGTCCAGTTTTGTTCGGTATATATTTATTTGCATGGAAGCATCTTCGTGTCCTTAGTACACTCCTAGTTTTTGGTCCGACAGCATCCCTGTCCGGAATCACGCGAAATTAAGTAGACCACGAAAGATTTGATGGAAGAGCAATCAACTCTACAAGTAAAACCATACAGCTCAACTTATTACAAGAATAATACGAACACTTTTCACTCACAAGTTATTAGCTCCGGCTGCAGTGTCAGATCGAATGATAGCTCTCGAATGATGCCATAATATGGTATGGATTGGTATTTGGAGGAGGCGACCGACAGGATAGGTCTTTTGCACCAAGAGGGAAGGGAATGGAGGGAAGGGTATGGAGGAAAGGGTAGAGAGAAACCCGGCGTTGGCATTAGCCTACTCTTAACGAAAGGCGCCAAGGGGGCCACGGCTTAACGTCCTATCCGACGGACGGAGTGTTGCGCCTGAAAATTCCTCCACACACCACTCAAGCAGGGATCGAGCAATCTTTGAAAATTCTCTGCCTCTGCCGGGATTTGAGCCCGAGCCCGCTGGGTGGGAACCCAACATGCCATAACATTCCGGTGTAGTGATCCGGAAATGGAAGATTTCCATTTCCAAAATGTGCATAAATATGTTGTTGTGTGACGTCTCAGAATAGCCAGCTGTGACAAACTATGCCTTGGGATTTGCACCTCTTCACTTTCAAGAACGCCTAACCTTCCTCTTCCCCTTCCTTTCCCCTTCCTCTTGGACGAAAACATCCTGGTTCCTCTTACCTATATAATGGCACGGTGTATATGCAATTGGTACTCAACTCGGACGCACTCAGGGACGCACTCAGTAACTCACAGTTGGAGTCGAAGCACGGGCCGTATGGCCCGTGCGACCTAAGCGCCTCGCTATCCACCCGTGCCATCACCAGCAGCTCCTCTCCTTCCCGAGACTTTTGGTAATGTTCTAAATTTTGGCTATTCTGGACGCAAACATTCATAATTACTTCATGCCTTTTGCTTGAATGGATTTTGATATTGGGTTTTTTGAATGGAAATAAACTTTGGGTCAAAAACTTCAAATACTTGTGTGTGATTCTTCGCTTCCCGACACCAAGGGCAAGAACCCGCACCCTTACACCGGGATAGCATGCCTGTCGTTTTTGACAATAGCTTTCACCGTTCCCGAACACGTAAGCGAGAATCCCGCTATAAATTAGCGAGACGCTGGCTCCTTACGATAAAAAAGTAAACATACCGCAGGTCCGGAAATGATTAACTGAACGGCTCCATAAATCGAGCAATTTAGTGGAATTGGCTTGAGCTCTAACGTTCGTCACAATTAAAAAGCGTATTATCGCCTTGATTTATTAAAACAGTGTTTAGTCAAGCCTAAAAATTACTTCGAGATCGCTTTTAAGACGCGGGAAGGGGGAGGATTACATCAGCAGCAATCTGACTTTTTGACAGTCGATGGAATGGAACAGAGACCATACACTATGTAAACATATGCGTCCCTTTATGCATCATTTCATTGAAGGCAAACGGTCCTAACATTAACCGGAAACACCGACGACACAATTTTTATAATTTTACCAGAGGAGCACAATCATGACATGACTTTTTAGATGGTTATCATATCACTGCTCGGGACTGCGCACAAGCAGCACGGCTCCAAAGATACGAATCTAGCTGACGTCATGAAGACAAGACAACTGTGGCGTTAATCGGGGGCGGATAAGGCCGTTGTTTTGTGAGAGGGAGACGGTCCATCACTTTCCGCGGCGCCTTGGTGGAATGTATTATCTCTTAACGATAATGCGTCTGAGGTGTGATATGCGTGGACTAATGCCATTTAGATATTCACCGATTATTTTTAAGGATTGTTTGTTAAGCTGGTTAAATAAAAACTTTCATTGAAGAGCCATCTGTAAGATTACACCATCTTTTCAATATGATCAATAAATTACGGATGGGGGCGGGGAGCCCTGACCCCTTAATCTGGCGTTAGTGGTCCAGTCCAAGCTCCTTATGAAATGTTTGGTGCGGAGGCCCATAGTTCTTTCTTGATTGAAGCTTTCGCGGCTCATGATGATTAAAGATTGACATACGATTGCGCGCCGCGCGGGGCAAAATCCGATATATCACGCGGCATACACACATATGTCATTCTTTAGAAAATATTTTGCTTAGCAACGCATCTACTGTCCAACTGGTGGTAAGTATCATAGAACTCTATGGAAAATATGGATACCAAAAGATCGTCAACGGCTGCCATAGGAACGAGACGAATATCTCCCTCCTCAGGGACAGGCATCGAAAGGTACACACGGACCCTGGACTCAACCCATCCCCTCGCACAAGGGAGAATGCCGACAGACAAACATAAAACGGACGGCGCCACCGCCCAAAAATTACCCAGCCCTGAATCCCGCCCTACCCACATGATTGCTGAGGGCCCCAGGGACCCCGAAGACGTTCCTCATTCCAGGCGAAGTTACAACAGACCCCAATCAAGTGGCGCCGCGCAGTGGGCGACAAGGGCAAGCAGCGACGGGAGAACGGCACCAGAGTAAGTGAACGCTGAATGAGGCATCGCAGGGACCGAATGCTATAAGATGATTCAACACAGCGCAAAACCTCAGATTGCTTACGATATTACATTGAAAATGGAAAAAATAAAATAAAGCAATGAAAATAATTTCAAAGCATTGTATTACACTTGTTATCTTAAGGCTGCTGTAAAATAAAATTAGCAATAAATTAATAGTTGGGAGCACTTAACGCTATAATCCAGTAACTATTAATACGCCAATAGCGACGTATAGTTACCTCAGAACATTCCCAAATTAACGGGAAAATTATGGTGGGGTTTGGTACATTGAAATTAATGGAAGAAGAAGCGTTGAATTTTTAGTGCACTCAATATAAAGTATTTACATACTTTTTTTCGAAATTTTCAAAAATAGAAACATACCAACACTAGCCTGAACCTCAAATATGATAGTTAGGACTTTGAACTATTTCTCAGATTTAATTTTTTAAATATTTGAGATGCAGAAAATGTGCAACGGGCGAGAGAAAGAAATGCGTCCTTAGAGACGGAGATCAAGGGGACTGCAATAGAGAGCATTCCATCCAAAGTACATTTCGGTTGCAACTGCGGTCGCTTTTTAATTAGTTTTCAAGGGTAAGTGCAGAGCGAACCACTAATTCCCTAATTTTTTAAATATATCACTTCCAATTGCGAGGAATAGCATTGAAAAGTAATGAATTTGATAGATATCATCAGCACGAATATTAATTTCGGTAAACAGCCATAATTTTAGCTTAAATTCAACTGATTCAGGCGTGATACAGTGGAAGTTACACCAGGGCTGGAACTGGGAGTTTTGTCATGGGGGCAAAAATGAGTTTGCCGACTCCCCTACCCTGATCCCCTCTCAATTCTGAGTTAAGTTCGTAAGCTATTTTTTTTGAGATGCGGTTGTTAAAAACACACACCATATGTTTGCTATTAAGAAACTTTATTAATATTATTAACTAATCTACACTCTCACTGCATAAGCGCTCAACAATCGCCCACCATCGAATCAAATCCGCTCATCTAGTACTAATAGGGCTATTACATGAGCGGATTTGATTCGGTGGGCGATAGCTGAGCGTTTTTGCAGTGGAGGTATCGCAATAATAATTGATGGGGCGAGAAGCCAAGGGGTACAAGTGATTTTTTTCACAATAGAGTTAGGTGAAGTTAATTGTTAGAATAAATACACAAAAATTGGTTGCCAACGGACACGAGTGAATCTCTGTTCTCTGCTTACATCTAGTGGAAAATCGAATGCACTAGGTACTGAATATCTAATCGATCTCGTTTGTTTTCTAAACCTAATTTCTTTACCTAACTCTGTGGATAAAAAAGAAATTACTTGCACCCCTTGGCTTCCAACCCACTCAATTATTATATAATTTAATTATAAAAATTGAATTACTTTTTAAAATTAACTTCACATATTTTGCCGCCCCTCAAATCTGCCGCCCGGGGCACAGTACCTCCTCTACCCCGCCATAGTTCCGGACCTGAGTTAGACATATTCGGCCGTATTCATAGATTTCCGCTAAAACACGCTAGTAGGGCGACTAACTTAGTCGGCTACTAAGACCTTTTAGTCGCCTACTAAGATATGGTATTCATGGATTGTATTACGTGAGCTACTAAGAGCTACTAACTTAGTATGCTACTAGCCAGCTCGGCAGCCGATACTCGGTAGCGGTTTGGGTTCAACCCGCTAGGCTACGCTTGACAACACTGCATCTGACTCCTCCGCGGCGCGCAAAATTCGTAACACTATCAAACAAAAGAAATTGATTCAGCAAAATGCATTGAAATTTTTACTTCATAATGGATAATTCGATGTGATATCGCATCTCAGACATATTTTTTGATTGCTATACACAAAAATTATGCATTACCTTTGGGAAAGGGTAGATTTATGAGTAATACCGAAGCATTTGTATGTTTGAGATGCAGTTATTGCTTTACAAACGGCCGTATATTTATTGATCACATACATTGCGTATTGTTTGCACTTCCGATATTTGTTTCCATTAGTGTATGCGTGATTAGTATGGAAAAACATAACTAGCAACGTCAGTATTATACATATCTGTATTCGGAAAGCAAAAATACACCTCAATGTCGGAGTAGAAACGAAAACTTTTGCAATGCAGAAATGAAACGTTAAGAAAATAACGTTGAGATAAATGTGTGAATGATACACATTTATTACGTTACAAACACCTACGTGCGAGCAATTAGTAACATATGTTTGCAACTCCTAAAATGTTAGTCAAGGAAACAACAATCTGCTTCGCTACATTTAAATATTTTAAATATTGACAGCGTGCGGAAATATACGGCATTTACTTTACTAGAGGTGGTTAATGTAAAAAACAAAGCATAATTAACGTAACTTGTTTTACTTATTTATTGCCCATCATATCACAAATAGCACTACAACGCACACAACATTTCACTTCACATTTCACGAGCTGTCTTTATGACACTTATAATCCGTACATTCTGAATCAACTGGTTCAATGAAAAGCTTGACTCACACTTAATTTAAAACACTATAACGTAACTCTAGTAAACAATGATAATCAGTTTTCCAATCTCTCTGCACACACCAAAAGAATTTGCACTCGTTGACGTTCGAAAGAATTCTTCGCGTCTCACTTCCCACTCATCACTAATGATTTAGAATCAGTTAATGTTATTTCACATTACCATTACGTAGACAATGAAATAAATAGGCTGAAACAAATTTTTAAACCAGAAATTGAAACATCAACAAACTTCCAATCTCACTCTCCACTATCACTCGTACCGTAACCAAAACAAAAACAACAGCGCAACGAAATACGCGAAATGTAAATACTGCCGAAAGCTCACGTTAAAGTGACTAGAATATGTAATATAATCAAACACAAATTATAAGCGTACAAACGAATGAAAATTTATAATCGTTTGCTGTATCCCTAAAGAACAACTGCTTCAAATATGAAACATATCCCCTTCGCAACAGCTACCTTTGATCGAAATGGTTAAACCAGTATGAAATAAATAATTTTGTCGAAGCTCATACACTCACAAATCACTTCACTTGTCGCTTCACTCTTTACTTCATCGTCTATATGCAATCAATTAACTTAGGGGCGCACTGAATGTACAAATTGTGTTCACTTACACCACTTACACTAGAGGCACAAGTTCACTGCAAGTCGTAGCTTCCTCGCAGCTACGAAAAACTTTCAATTCCTGTCAACAATTACACTACATACGTTGCCTGCCTTACTTGAAGAATGGATTCTCGTATTCCATTTTGGCACAAATGCATAAAAACTCTATAACAGTATACAAATAAACCGGAGTTCAATCATCCACAATGGTCCGCCATATTTAGTAGCTCTCTTAGACAAGGCCGAAGGGCGACTAAGAACCGGCTACTAAGATAGTAGCATACTAAGCTTAGTAGCCCTCACTAACGATCTATGAATACCATTTTGCTAGTATGCTACTACTTAGAACGCTACTTGGGCGTTAGTAGCTTACTAAGGAAACTATGAATACGGCCGATTGAAATAAAAGGCAATTGCACTTTTCCACGTCAAAATTAATGCGTAAGATGCATTTCGGCTCACAGAGCTATCATTTGGTACAATCCTTTGTACACGGCATATATCTGGTCATGTACCAGATGATGGCCGAAACGCGTCGCACGCATTAAAATAATTATTAAAAAGTGCAACTACCTTTTATTTCAATAGTTGTAGCTTAATTCTCCGTGGCATTGCGATCGCTCCACTCATCAGCGACTTCAGTAAACCCATTTAATTTCGAGGAGGGTGACAACATATCAAGAGGCAGACTCGGAAATCCTCTATTGCAATATTCGTGGCGGTGATGATGCATCTTTTATAGACCCCACGATAAAAATTCCTGTTACTTCCATGTTCTCCGAGACGAAGCGAAGCGCTGTCATAGGTGACGAGCGGTGTGACGCAACCTCTCACACGGCCCCGTCCTTGATCGGCCTTGAACGGAACCGCCCCCGTGAACGAACGACTCTCGTCCGGAACGAGCCGCTCACGAGAATTACGTAATCTCCTTCCGACGCGCAACAGGTCTCCGTAAGGGGGGAAAAAATAGTTTTATAAAAAAGCATGCAAAAACCAAATGGACTGATTAAAAACCGAGACCTACCACAATTTCACCAATATTTGAGAACACACACCTCGGAGCAAATATAAACAAGGTGGTTGTGAGTAACCGATGCCATAAACGAAAGCCTTCGCCCTGAATTAATTACCTAGATTAATAAAACACATCGAGCCATAGTACACTGAAGAGATGGCTTTCATGGTATGATGCCACTAAGGAAAGATAGAGGTTACATTATTGCGTTGTGGTCAGAGATCAAACCTGCCAAACGCCTATGTGCAGATTGGCTAAGTATTCTTGCAACAGAGGATGACGAAGACAAAATTTACAGGGGAACTTGTGATGAAAGGGAAGAAAGTTCCTAACCCCACCGATTGAAGATCACTTCAGAAATGGTAGCCCATTATTCCAAATATAACACAGGTAACGAATGTCATTTATATCAGATTCCCTCACTAACAATAAGACACTTCTTCAAAAAGTGATTTACATATTTCAACCCTACATTGTGATCGACATCGCATCCCTGCATCGCATGGGCACAGAGGTGCCGACTTACAAAAAATATTGGGGGGGCCCAAACCGGGGATCTTGCCCCAGGAAATTTTATAAGTAGTGAGTTTTTAGTTTTTTTTAAGCCTTTTAGAAGAGTCATTTGATCAATATTAGAACCCTAATAACTCGAATGTCGATATCTGGACACTCCGGGGAAAATCAACAAGCCTGACACATATTTTCTTCACACCCGTAACGAATTTTTGAGGGGCCTCGGGCCCCCTCAGGCCCCATGGAGTCGGCGCCACTGCATGGGCACCAATCTGGCCTTTTTCAAATGAGGTCAAATTGACCATGGCCATTCGTCTAAACTGGGATTTCTAAAACCAAATAATTTGTACATTATGAATACACTAATGATGGGTAACGAATCGCAATAAATGCCTTTCGTTTTCTTTGACGAAGGAAACTACCCTATTATGAGATTCTGATGAGGAGCTACACTCGTCATTACGCGTTTGGGCGTCGGAAGTCCATGACGAGATAGACTCGTCATCTCAACGCATGGGGTTAAAGAAGCTTTTTCATTTTTTTCCCCGAGAACTAATAAGAAGGTTCTTCACATATGTTTTCCTTGACCGCGGAGCGAGCTTAGCTTCACTTTCTCCTCTTCATTCACAGACTGCACGGCCTCGAGAGCATTCACGGCTGCATTCCGAAGACTGCATCAGCAACGGTCACGAGCATTGCGAAATGAGAATGAAACAACTCGCACAAAGAAAAGACACAGCATAAAGTAGTAGTAAAATAAAAAAGTAGAAAATCCTGTAGCTAAAAAATCGCACGAGAGGAGATACTCGCACCTGTTGCAACCAACCTTAATTGGGTATCGCCGAAGATCAAGATGTATACATCAAATTAGTCAATATTACTCATTTCACGCTTATTACGAGCGACAAAATTTGTTAATACATACATTTAATTGCAAAATAAATCAAGTTTCCACGCTTCTTTCACATTCTAGTTTACTGCTGATACCGGATTTCGGAATAGGATTTCTATTCCCTTTTTTTATTGTTTAGCAAATAAAAATCGTCACGTCATTTGGGTGGATATATCCTTGCTCTGATTTTGGTGGATCGACCAATTATTATCAGTTTTATATTAGAGGAGATTGTGCCTCGAATTCGCGCATGTAAAATTAACATAGCAAAAATATTTTCCACTGCCGAAGCAATGGAGACGTGGTTTTCCCATCGATTGGCTATCTTTTTATCCGAGTCTATCGGTTTGCATGGCTTCAGGAAAATACAGTTCAATGGTATTATGACGTCGTGCCTGAGGAATCCTACTTTTAAACCCCTCGGCTCAATCCACGTTCCACACGGAACACGCGGCCATTCTTTCATTGTTCTGAAGTTGCGAACAGCGACTCGCGGCCAAAATGCGGTCGCCGTGATGGTTCAAATACCTCGCAACGGGCGTTATTAGCTCCAGTAATTGCTGCACTCCAATTATACTTGATGGCAAGATTGCTAAGCGAGAAGGACCGAACGCGAGGTCAGCCAACTCTGCTGTTGTGAAATTCGTCACCTTCACCGACTTTCACTAGCATGCAACTAAAATGTATTTCCAAGGAAAAATGAATGATCGTTGGTGCCATTTTTATAACACTAAGCAAATAAGCTGCAAGAGGTGAAAGACACTCATTGAGATCGTATCATGTTGTATCAAAACAGCTTCCAACGTTCAGTTATTTGTGCAGAGCATTTCATAGACGCATTGTGCTTGCATTATGCACAATGATTTATGATTGTGGGCGACAAAAAGCTCGAAACCACGAAAGCCACCACGTAGAGAATTGCTATTATTTTATTATTAGTGATTAGTTTTTAAGTACCAATTGAAATAATTAGCAATGTGCCTGTGATTCACACAGATCCATTGTTGCTACAGATTAAAAATCTTTAGAGCGCGCAAAATCACAACAGTAAAAAATTAATCGCCCTACACAGAGTGTTCTCCGGCTTATTCCAACGAAAGTCTAAGATTTAAATAAAAATGACTAAAATTTTATTAGCATGTCACTGCACACTTACCGCAGTAGATTGAACAACCTTACTTTGCAGAAGTATGATAAACAAGTTTGGTAACGTTATACAGGGAATGTTTTGGTGAAGTAAGTCAACGTTATCTCAGTGAGACGTTTAATAACACCCAAGGAGAATCACCAGTTTAAGGATCAAATAAACATTGCAGAAAATCGTGACCCTCCAATCGTATTCAAGGATAATCGTGTTTCGAAAATAACAGGAATTTTTGAAGTTTCTCTTCTGAAAAAAAAATATTCGTCTACACTAATTTTGCCGCCTTCAAAATATTCCCTATTACATATTGTTTACATTGGCAATCGCTAACTTCGATACACTTCCCAAACTCGATCTTTTGGATAGCTTTCAATTCTATCAGCGATTTCCTTAAATGTTATCTATGCTTGTGAAACACGGGCCATTTAAGGTTCTCTCTATTTTCGTTGATAGAAAAATGTTACACGGAGCCATGTCTGGCGAATATGGAGGCTGGGGCATCGTTACATATTGTCTTTGGTCCAAAATACACGAACAAGCATTTCCTTCCTCAAGTGTGAACCGAAAATCGCCGAGCTCATAAAAACACGTCTAACCTCGGCGCCTGCCACAGACAAAGTAAGCGATGAATTTAGCTGAAATCATATCATATTTCATGGGCATGTATACCAACATTATAACAAAAATTTAGACTGTATATCTCTCCAAACTCGCGAGACGTTTAAAATTTTTGTTCCCGTTACTTCCTGAACACACCTCGTATTCTGCGATTGAAAAGGAAGAACACTTTTGCATGTGGATACAAGAGCCTCAAACGGAATTCACCGATGAAGCGTCAGCACCTCATGAGAAGCGAAACGAGACTATGTGGTGGATGGAATAGCTTCACACACTGGGTCACCATCACTGGAATGGCGCGGAGGGATTCAAGATCAAGGCCGAGCAACAGAGGGGGTCAAGGAAGGGATGGTCACGGGCGGCGGAGACGGTCACTGGCACGACGCACTGCCACAGAGGACGACCGATGAAGAAGGACGGGGATGTGGGTTGGTGTGGTGGCTAGAGTGTTGGCTTCCCACCCGGTAGGCTCGGGTTCGAATTTTCAGAGACTCCCCTGCTTGAATGTTGTGTGGAGGACATTTCAAGCGCAACACTTCGTCCGTCGGATGGGACGTTAAGCCGTAGTCCCCTTGGTGCCTTTCGTTAAGGGCAGGCTAATGCCGGCGCCGGGTTTCTCTCCACCCTTCCTTACCAACACTTCCCTCATTGCGCAAATGACCTCAGCTGTCGGTCGCCTCCTCCAAATACCATGCGGAAGGACATTGCAGTCGAACCAACGAAATAGATCATTAGGCCGTTTAAGTCAGCCAATCTTTGAAGACCTTAGTTGATGACTACGTGAAGTGGGGTGATGTACCAGAAGAAACCCTGAAGAGATAAGGCTTTCGTTTACATCAGGAAATATTACTCATATTGGTCACTTTTCATTGATTTATTGAGATTACGAACGCACGTCAATACTTTCCTGACATACTAAATTGCAGAGAAAAACAACTTTGCATGCTTATTTCAGTTTTAAATGACCGCTTTTACATTCCAATCGAAATTTATTGCTGACACCGGCTTTTGGGATAGGATTTCAATTCGCATGCAAGATTATACAGCGTATAGTTCGCTTTATCTACTCTAGCTGCCCAATGTTTACTAATCATATTCTTGAGTATATTCTAATATCCCTCAAACCGGGTATTACCCTTCATATTTTCGTTCTATGAATGCAGTCACTTTCTATGGAACAAGAATTCATGAGGTTACTAAAAAAGAATGAGAATTATTTTCTAATTTTTAGTGGTGATCGTTTAAACCAGATCTGTTAAAGAAAATTCTGCGGAAAAAATTCTAACAAACTTCATCCATTGAAAAAATTTAAAACTATTTTTCAACATGAAAATTTATTAAATTAAATAGAGCAAAATGGAACAAAATTTCACAAGATTGATTACTGAACATTATATTATCATCAGAAGCAAGCAAGTGTGCAAAATTTCAAGCCAATCCGACAAGAGAAAGTGAATTGAGTATCAATTACAAGATTCCATCGATGAAACAGACGAAGCAAGTCAATAAAAAGCGTTTAAATAGTGATAAAATAGAATGGATAGGACTAAGAAGCATAGATGCATAGGCAATCCTACGACCGGGTGTCGCATCCGATGGATGAATGGAACACAAAACAGATGAGATGAAAAGGGTTGAGAATGCTGATCCGGTTGCCAAGGATGCGACGCCAAGTCTCCACGCACGCGACGGGAAGTTAAGGGAGCAGCCAAGTCGCGTGGATCTAACCTTTCGATCGAGATTCCCACGCAAGGGCACGCATTACAGCCAGAGGAGTCAATTCAACGACTTAGAAGAAAGATAATTCGCTCACTATTGCTATCATGACCATCACAATGCTAGAAAATGAAAAGGAAACTTCGTTGATTTCCACTGATTTATTTAGTCCGTACGACATGTTTCGAACCATAGAGGTCATTATCAAGTACCTGAGTAAGAACGAGTACGAGTTTAGAGTACATTATCAAGTATACTACTTGATAATGACCTTTATGGTTCGAAACATGTCGTACGGACGAAATAAATCAGTGGAAATCAACGAAGTCTCCTTTTCGAGTATTAACTTCCGCATAATTGATCCTAATACAATTGAACGAATCACAATGATATATAATGTTTACGTTTAGCTAATTAGCAGCTGACTTTATCTAATTACACCTCATACATCAATAATTAAATTTCAAGTGAAATGACGCACACTTATATCTTTCTCATCATTTGAGGATTCTCCTTTTAGTACATTTATACAAGATATACAACATTACTCGACACATCAGACAGGGATAATGCAACGTTATTGTAAAGGGTCTGTACATTGTGTATATTATGCTTTACTTCGTATGTGTTGTACATTCTATCTTGTAATTCGTTCTACAGTCACAACAGTTTTCTATTTATTTTTACGCACAAAATTCCCTAGAGAACTGTAAAGGCCCTGTATACTGTGTACATGATGCTTAACTTCATACGTGTTGTATATTCTATCTTGTAATTCGTTCTACAGTCACAATAGTTTTCTGTTTATTTTTACGCACAAAATTCCCTAGAGCACTGTAAAGGACCTGTATACTGTGTACATGATGCTTAACTTCATACGAGTTGTATATTCTATCTTGTAATTCATTCTAAAGTCGCTACCGTATTCTATTCATTTTTACGCACATAATTCCTTTCTGTGTATTTCTTTAGGCATTGAATATTTTTGGTTCCATTTTTTTTAGTTCCGTATTTAACAATTCTGAACTTAGGCTAATTACAGACATATTGCCTTGAACCATTATTTCCCTGAATGGTAATAATTACATGGAAGAATACAAATTATATATCATTATAGACATGGCATAAGTATTCGTATAACATCCCTTAATTACAAAGTGACTACTCGTCCTACCTACAAACACACCGCTCATTGCGAAACACAGACCCCACGGGAATATTTAACCGCCGGAATTCAAAGCGCAGCAATAATGCGCAGGATTTGAGAAAATCTCAACGAAGAACTTTCTTAGAACAGGAAATCGTTCTGTAATTCCTTATATGAAATTCAGGATTAAAGTCGGTGCAAATGTAAACAAGCTCGTAGGGAAAATAATATACGCGCAGCATTTACGAAGTGAGGCCATAATCTTCAAAATGTATCTTTATCGTAAAGTCTCTCCACCACTACTCCTCCACAAGCCACGGTCTCCTTTAAGAGTCGGCCGATCGCCACGTTGATTGCGGTCCAACAAGTTAGCATGAAAAATGGATTTCGGTGAAGCCCGCTTCGTTTGGCATTCATTAACACCCAAGAGATAAAGAGGCCAACGGTACCATCATAGCCCGAGATTATGGATGCCCAAGCTATTCCCTTCCTAATTACCGCTGGTGACGTTACACCTACTGCGACACAGGCGGAGAACATCATTATAGAACCTCATTATATTCCCAGGTACGACAGAAAATATTAATTAAGAAAGATATTTTGCCGAACGGATAGGTATGGAAATTCGTCTTTTTTTCCGAACAATAAAGGGATTTAATGAATTCTAGGCGTAATTTCCTGAGATAATTTCCTTTATATTTGTCAACAGCTGCTACACTACGATGACACCCCCCGCCATACGTTTATTGAGGCGGCTTGCGGGGTAGTATATAGATGTAGAATACTCCGGACATGTGAAATGTATAGCATTCAAAGCAAAAGTGAGCTAAAAATCGTAAATGAAAAACCGTGATGATGCAATTTGTGGATATCGTCATGCTATAACCGTTCTTTTATAAACCGTAGATAAACTTCGAATGGAAAATCTCTCCGTCGCCATTACTTTCATTACTGTGATCATCTACATCTACATAATACCCTGCGCGCCACCTCTAGCAGGCGCGCAGCAAGGAATTAAATGCTAGGGGGGGGGGGGGGTTTAGGAGCAACTAATTAATGGGGTTATGGAATATGGGAGGTTCAGGTGCCGTACCCCAGAAAATTATTAAGATATATGGTTCAAAATGGTGATTGTTACGGATTTCCGAGGGATGTTTTGTTAATCCTTACACTATTCTATACGTAATATTTATCCAATTAAGTAAAATGGATTAAATTTTAACATTTCTCTGAAGTATGGGGGGGAGGTTATCCCTCAAAACCCCCTCGCTGCGCCACTGACCTCTTAAGGGTTTGTCAAGGGGTGATCAATCACCAGCATGCAGCAGGATTCCCACATTTGCACCACACAGTACAAAAAACGTTACGCATACTACTAATAGTACAGCTCACCGCATTGGATCAAAATAGCCTCCATTAATCTATCGCCTTTAGCTTCCGCGGGAAAGAATTGTTTTGAACGATGGTGTATTTATCAAATTTCGGGGAATTTTTAGTTCTCGTGCGTCTTCATGAATATCAAATCTAAAAATTTCACGGATTTTTTTTTCATGTTTTAGCCAGTCTGGACTGAATTTCTAATTTTTGTATGGCCGTTGTGTTTTCTTAACTTGATATCGGATCAAATAATGGTACTAAAATCATGTTATACACACAATCTTACCCCGGGTTAATACAGCGGGATACGTTAGCAGATAGACTTAAAGTAAAATACTTCAGCGAAGGTAGAAAACAAAAAAGTGGAGAATAATACAATTGGTTACCGTGGTTGAAGGATACAACTACGGATTGGGCCAGCGGCCTATCGCATCGGAGTCACCCTCAATATGTGTGAATATTCCACAGAGTACAAATCGTTCAACTTAACTGGGATTTTCCTCTGAAGCCGACTAAAAATCCTCAGGGCCAGACCCGTAGCCAGAAATTCGCTTCGGGGGTCCTTTGGAGGCATTCGGGTTGCCTATACTGAGGTCTTGTGGTTAATTTGCACATATCGGAAATCCATGCATTTCATTAAGTCAGCTACATATTTCGATTGTATAGTAAAGAAATTTACAGTCATCGTACGATATCGGCAGACGTGAAATATAGCTACATCGAAATATGTAATGCCAAGAGGATAGGCACCTCTATAGGTTAGTGGTCTCCACAGCAAATGTAACGCGGATAGTGACCACAAGGAAAAATTTCGGGGGGCCCAAACCCCCAAAAGACCCCGACCGACTACGTGCCTGTTCAGGGCCTGGGTAGGTTATATTGTAGAGCTCTTTAATGGTATTCGAGGGGATGGGCTTCCTAAACCTATCAAGGAAAATGATTTTTCCTCAGTGGAACTGTCGTACGTGATATGTTAGCGGGAAATAAAATGTAGCATTGCATACAACTTGATATAAGGAATGGAAACTCCTCCGATCACAACGGTGAATTTCAATGAGATTCAAATGACGCGAATGAGTAAGGTTACTCAATCAACTTCAGAAGAGAATCGGTCAAAGATAACGAAATATGTGTGCGGGACAGAACGGAACGTATGTGCGTAACACTGTTGCGAAGGGCTTCGATGTGACCAAACCGAAAGAGATTTGCGCCCTCACAAACCGGCAAAAAGAAAGTGGTCCAGTTATATTAGCCACAAAATAAAGAGGCACAATCTACTAATACGAAACAAATTCCTCGACTATTAAAAAAAACAATCACACTCGACGACAAACGCTGTCAATACGCAAGGGAAAACTGAGAACGATCCTTCAGAAAGTTTTCACAGAACACACGGGAAAAAAAATTCATTTTGCTGATGTTCTCATCCCGAGAGAAAGTGTAAGCAACAATGTTCCACGTGATAGCGCAACGATCTAAAGGCCAATATTAAAACTTCAATGTCATTAAAAGGGAAATGGAAAACGCTCTCACTCATTCCTATGCTGACTTGCCAGAAAAAAGAACTAGCAAACAGTACAATAATAAATAAATACATTTCATTTAAATACCTTTTCTTCTTTCTGAGGAGTAGACTCGATGAATATAAAGAGCTAAAACAAATACTAATGGCGGAATCAGCCGATAAGACCCATCATATTATCAGAGATTTTTTTCATTTCAATCTAGGCCACATGAGCGGAAGCCGAAATTAGCTCTATCCAATACTTACTCTGTACTGTCGGCCTGATAATGGACTTGACTCACCGAATCATCAAGGAAATTCCAAAGCATTCCATCAAAAGATATTTATTACAGACTGCCTGTTTTGGAATCGACAGACTTCATTTTTTTTAAATTAGAGCACCCATTCCCACTGAACTACGACGAAAATTCAAAATCAATGATGAGCTGAGCATTTTTGGTTTCGAAGGAGAAGATTACCATAACAATTGTTAGAATTCCGTTTATTTACGGTTTGTAAATAAATTTATCACCATAGGCCAACGTTTCGCTCTAGAAAGAGATGGCCATAGACCTGAATAAGCCAGCTTCTATTCCGCGAATGGTGCACGCGATGCAAATCCCGTGAACCTCTCCGCTGAAAGAAAAACTCCATTGCATTAAAAAAAGCTGCTGTATAAAAACAGAGAGCGAGGTGAGGACGTCGTTAGTTTCTGGCCATTGAGTGGAATGGCGTAGCGATCCGTAGAGCGTAAATGATGAACTATGGTTCCAATCAATTGGCTGCATCAGTGTGGCGTACGATCCAGACCAATAGAATGACTGCCGGGAGAGACAAGATAAGGCGATCGAAAGGCTTTGACCTATTAGCCCAGGTTAACACTAAACCAAATCAAAGAGACTTTCAATTGCAAAGCACGGTTACACAAGCTTCACAAGTAGTGTCCTCAGCGACGCCGCAGCTAAAAATAATTCCACCAGTCCGTCAGATAACTACATTGATGAAATATTCTCGGGTTCTCAGCCAGGTTAATTCTTTCACATAAGCCGACGTTTCGAGAGACGACTTGTCTCTCATCTTCAAGGCCGTGTTACTCTATGGAAGTAAGTTCAATTTCACCCTGAACTGAAACGACCGTTTACAAGGACAACAATACGGCTAAGGTACGACACCTGAGCCGTATTGTTGTCCTTGTAAACGGTCTCATCGGTATGTTGCCTTCAGCTACGCCTTTACATGAGCGGCCAAGGCCATATATGTTAAAGGTTCTGACAACCCTACCCGGCGGCCATTTTGATTCCCGAGGCCGACGATCTTTGCTTGTATGTGAACGCTTACTACTCGCCAAAGTTACTGTTTATTTTCTTTTAGCGACAGAATGAAGGACTTTATTGTTTCGATAGTACTCCTAATCATAGGCGGATCTAGGGGGGGCAACGGGGGTACCAACCCCCCCCCCCCCCAAACCCTTAAAAAATTCTCAAGACTTTTAATAAGGTCCCTTTATCATTGCGTTCATTTGTATTACGAGGTATCCTTAAGCCCCCAGAGCAAAATCCTGGATACGGCCTTGCTTGTGCCCCCCCCCCCCAGAAAGAAATCCTGTGACCGCCCCTGCTTCTAATTACTAATGTATCGTCTCTCAGCAGCGAATGTACTCCTGAAGAAAGTAACAACGGTGTAGGGTACTTCAAAATGTTTGGAAAATCTCTGCATTCGTATTTAGAAAATGAGGCAATTCATCTCCTATTTGTGGCATCAACGCGTAAAAAACTGAGCGAAAATTAATGAGCGGTGATGGTCCAACGAATGCTAGCACGTTGATTAAAGTTGAAAAGGAAGCAAATGTTCAACTATTTTTAAAGACGGGCAATAATTGCTTAAAAAAATGAAAATTTGAGTTGAAACAATCCAGTGTACTAAGTAGACATATAGTGCTACATATACTATATAAATAATAATATATGAAATGAGTTATGAAATATAATGTACACGAATAAAAATAGTGTTCCTCAACCTTAATTAAGCCTGGAAAAAGTATTACTAATAATCTCTGCTAATGGTAATAAATATTTAGTAAAACCAACAGCATTGAATACGCACGTTATTTCTTTCTATCAATTTAAGGGCAGTTCTGCAGATTGTGATAAGGCACTTCAACTACGAGGCAGTCACGTCACAGGCTAGAATACAGTTCGATTACCTTTTTTATGATTACTGGAACAGTCGATCATGGTGCGAATCAGCAGGGGTCTGACAAACTTAAAAACAAGGCGCGAGGAAATTCAGCTTTGATTAAAAAATGCGAGTGAAAATTGGAAAAAAAACTTTTTATTTCACAACTTTTCTCATGAAAACACTTCGGCTACCATGGCCTTGTGGTCGAGCAGTTTTTTTATACTCTTCAGTCAGGGCTTTGGCATGTACGTCAATCCTAAAGCAAAAGAATTTGCGCAAAAATAGAGACCGAATATCATGACATTTCACCAACTCTGGTGTCGCAACATTCATTTTTTTACACAAAAATTCTACAACATTACACCTTATTGTGCCCAGAATAGCCTTATAATTTTCAAAAGCCCCTTCTGCCTCTTTGCTGAGCTCCCAACACCACTTGCTGGGTCTTATGAGAGCACCTTCCTTCTTCTCCTTTTTGGTCAACAAGGAGGTATTGCTGGAACCCGCATCACTCCCATCCCCACATAACATATTGATGCAGGTGTCACACTGTACCAACCCGCAAACCTGTTTCACCACGAAACCACTTAAATAGTATAGGGAGCCCTGATCTACTGCATCCAAAGGAGTAATTGGTCGATGTCCCTCCTCTCGCTCCCTCAAAATTAGTCGATGTCTCCTCCTCTTGGACCTCCTCTACCCTTGGTCCAGAAACATTGAGGAAGTCTGCCAATTGAGCTCCCTCATCGGGATCACTATTCCCTTTGAAGGGGACAAGCATAAATTGACCAATGCTTATAATTTTGATGGCATTTTTGAATTGAACTGGGGATGGAATTGGGTTTTAACCCGCACACAGGAGAACAAATTCTCTAGTGAGTCCTGGCAAAACCTTGACGTTAAAACATAATGAAATGAACAATCATTTAATAGATAATGTTGTATTTGCAGCATAGTCTCTGTAGTCAATTTAATTCCAGTCTGGACAGGTTTCCACTTGCCATCCCCAACACTCATCCTTTCGGTTACTCCCACAAAGTATTTCAAAAATTGAATACTTTTCTCATATACATCCAGTCTAAGTTTACTGAGAGCCATTACAGTGTTCCTTGAGCACATTAACTCAAACCACCTATCGACTTGCTCAAAAAACCAAGCGGTGGTGAGAAATTCATTATTCCAACCTAAGTGCACCACACAGTACCTAATTCCAGCAGCAACATCATGGCTCATCAGTTCTCTTGCAGTGCGCACCCTCATTTTTTGGTATTGCCTCACTTCCACATGTCCCTCATTCAATTTGGGAACTATTTTCATTTCCCTGCTCGCCTGCAATTCTATAAGTTTCCTCACAGGATCTAATGAAACTCTACTACTAGGTAAACCATTATCCCTTACATCATTTTCATTAATACAAATAAATTTGCCATCAAGAAGGTGGTTGCGCAAATTCTTAATTATATGACAAACATCTGCCATGAAATATACCTTAGAGCCAGTGTTACTTGGATGAGGAAAAGTATTTGAAGTTACTGAATACTTCCCACAAGTAACTCCGAACTCCCTCCACACAGCCCGATTACAACTTCCCATGTCACAAGTAACACAAGTTACCAACAAGCCAATATCGAAGGTTTTTTCAGTTAAATTAATAATAATACCCTTTACATCAACGCTATTGAATGAATTGCCTGTGTAGTGGTAAGCCATTGTTTGTTTCCATCGTGTAGAAACCCCAGCCAACATAAAAACCAAGGCATGCGTCGCCACTGCCTCAGAAGGAGGCAGTGTCGTGTAACCAAACAAGGTTTTAGAGCTCCTGTCAAGCTCCACTCTTTCCTCAATGGCCATTTCATCCATTAACAGAACGCACATTCGCTCCTTCTCATTCATGAAGTCCACCTTAATTCGGAGGAATTCAAAAATCTCCTCTTGGACTCCAGGATAAAACTTAAAACCCTCGAGCCTTCTGCTCAGAGTTCTATCACTGGGCAAGGGGTAATTTAGCTTTAAAATGCAATTATAGCCTTTGATACCGCACGCAAATCTCAGCTGTAGTGCACTTTTTACAGTGATGTTTGACCATTTGTGCCCCTTCCTTGATTTCTTACCCAGCGCTAGTATTTGGTCGGGGTTGAGGAAGTCATTTAGGGCTTTAGTGGTCCTCTTCAATAGGGTGGTTTCCTATTATTTTTTTATTGCCTAAATCGAAAGATTATTACTCCTGGAGTACGTATTTCACGCTTTTAGATTTTTAAATGACAATATCTATTTTTCGCGATTAAATGAAAAGTGAAAATTTACAAGCGCGCGAAAACGCGACGCGTGAGTAGGAATCATAGAGTTTACATTACTATTACGTGTAGAGTATTTATGGTAGGAATGATGGGAAATCTCTCCGTACGTCGTATTTCTGGTTCCCCCTCCGCCCGGTGAGGTGACCTTGAGGCGAGGCTTAGCGCTGATACGTCGCAGGCTGCCAGCGGGTAGCCTAGTGCCCTGCCGCCTGGTAGCGCTTGGCTTAAATAAGGAATTAATACCTTATCAAACGAGGAAAACTTTCCGACCTTGGCCAGTTTTAATAAGTGATTTTTAAGACATGTTTCCCTGAGATCTGTGACTCATGCATGCATTGGTAACCTCAGACGATGTATAACTCCTTTCTTCTCCTATAGAAACTAGGTCCCTGTGACGTCACGTGGAGTGGCATCGCATGGGCGCCAATCTGGCCCTTTTCAAATGAGGATAAAAATGGACCATTGCCATTCGTCTAAACCGGCATTTATAAAACGAAATAATTTGTATATTATGAATACACTAATGGTGGGTAACGAATCGCAATTATTACCTTTTGTTTTCTTTGATGAAGGAAACTACCCTATTGCTGCTCCAAAGTCCTCACCTTCCTTTGCAATGATAAGACCAGCCGTTTAATTTTTTCGATTCCAGCCGTTTAATTTTCTCATCCTTGACCTCCTCTGTCCCTTCTGCCTGATCCAAAACTGGAGCTTCAGCTGGAGCAGTAGCTTCAATGGAAGCTGTAGCTAATACTGGTTCATCCATACTGGGGTCCAGGAATGATTCATTATCTGAAATATCCATGGATGATTCATGAATTGCAATGGTTCATTCTATGTGCAATCCACCAAGTTTTAATCTTTTTAAGAGTTAAATATTAGAATCCTTAACTTAATAGCTTAGGAAATAAAGAAATTTATCCCTGAATGCCTATATTTTTCACTTGGATTTTTAAAACACAGGTTTCGAATGACTGATCACTAAGGAAAATACAATGGAATCTAAACTAAAAAAAATTTTAGTGATGCCTAATGCGTGGACATATATCATCACATTCCTTTATAACCAAATCTCATAAATATTTTCATCGGAGGTTTCACTAACATAGTTATTCAAGTCCACAGTCATCAACTACACAATCAACCTTTCATCCGTTCCTTATTTACAATTATAACTGAAATAAATTAGTCATCTAGGCCCTGAATTATGCCATCGCTCGTTACAGAGAGAGATTTTATACGTGGATATCTTAAATACGTTTTTACCAATACTATATATACCAGATAAAATAGCAATCATATTCACCAATCAATAGGGAACAAACATCTCTTTTTGCTGGTGGCTTTCGAGGAGCTTTCGCGGGTCGGTGAGCGAAAATCTCTGGGATGGCAAATGGTTTAAGGAGTTTACGACCATCAGCTCTCTTGTTTTCAAAATGATCAGAACTAAAGTGAGCCTATTAAAAAAGAAAAGAAATCGTAAATTTTAATCTTCTAATCTGATTACAAATCAAAATAACACATGATGCATGAATAACATCAGCACATTATCTTTTCATTCAACGTTTTCCTTGTGAAAAACGTTCTCGGGCATTCGTTCATGAGCAGTTTGCAATCAGCGTGAAACATCAATATAATTCCGAATTCGCTTAGCATAAAGCTGTGATCATTTACGTACTATCACTTACAATAGAATACTGTCTCATTGAAAGAAAAGTTTAGTGAACACTTACCTCGCATACCATGCTGTACGGCGTGGGCTTTCAATCATCGCGGCGAATCTTAGCAATCCAAATTTTCTTCCGCTCGGGATCTGCAGGAAACCGAAATAACCTAAATCCCTATTCCGATCGATTATTGCATCCAACAGCACTACAGCAAGGCATGATCTCGCAGTCAACGAAATAGTATGCTTACTATTTCGTTGCCTTGCAATGTGCGGATTTCGATTACTATTTAGATCAAATATGAAAATTAATTTGATCTGAACGTTTGTAATCCTTGTAAGATTTCAGAACGGAGTAAAGCGGCCAGATAAAACGTTTCCAGAAGACACGAAATACTCGAGAACACCAGTATCAACCTGTCGCAAAGGAATAAACAAATAGATTGAGGAATCAATATGGCGTCGGTGAACACCGTTGTCAGGAGAGGGCCCAACAATGGTTGTCAGAACCTTTAACATATATGGCCTTGATGAGCGGCGGGTGACAGCGCATCTAGTGGCCGATTAGAGAACCCTCTTTATTATACATATCAATAATCATGTCGCAGGCTTTCGCAAGGTCTGTACTCTGCCACCCTGTCTGAGTTCCATTCTGAATACCA
Organism: Ischnura elegans; assembly: GCF_921293095.1. Taxonomy (NCBI): domain Eukaryota; kingdom Metazoa; phylum Arthropoda; class Insecta; order Odonata; family Coenagrionidae; genus Ischnura; species Ischnura elegans. The sequence goes on from NC_060247.1 coordinate 114,291,202, forward strand.
CGCGATGAGCATATCTCGCAGATATGCTCCGAGGGCGCCCTTAGATTAATCCACTTGTTCCCACTCTATCAGATAGTACTACTATCTGTCGCGCCTCCCGCTTATCGCGTATACTCTCCTCTCTAAATGCAAAGTGCATCGACTGCAATCGCAAAGAGCGACTATCGAGAGACGCTTTATCACTCGATTAATCCGCCTCCCACCCTTATCAATCCCCACCCCACACTTGTAAAGGCGTCATCAGGAAACTGTCCCCACCCACGGCCGGTCAGCCAATCACGCGTCGCCGTCGAATGCGAGGACTCACTCACGAAGACATAGAGCATCAGATACTTCGATAGGAATCGCGATCCAATTCACCAATAGAACGGTACCTTCACTTAGGTAATCCCACCTTTCCGTATCTGTCCCAGACGCCACACACATTTATACATGAGTAAGAAGGAGATCTTATCGGATGGAATCGAAATATATACGTGAATGAGAGCGTGATAAACAGAGCGATCCAGTCGCTTCATACCCTCTCACACGCAACTGAAAATTGCCGAATAGTAATATTCGATAACTATTAAGACATCGAATACCTATCTCTAAGGATTCGTATCTCATCGGCGCTCGACGGTATAAAAACAGGCAAAAAAAGGGCTCCGTCTTCTAAAGACGATGTTAGACGTACACAGGGAGCCATATTCCAGAACCTGATAAAATCTTGGCTCTTCACTCTACCTCACTAGTTCAGAACTCAAACTCAAGTCGAGTAAGAATTCGTATTTTATAAATTAACTTCAACTCCACTCACATATAGCTTGAGGTGTCTTTCACTGGTAAAAATTTACAAAATAATAAAAGCACCAAAACTTATTTCATTCAAATGTGCTACTTGAAAAAGGTTGTCACTAATAAACGACAGCTTTTCCATAATTATTTGAGTATTCAATGAAGAGTTTGGGTGCTATTTTATTGATAATCTTATCCCCACCTCCGCCACCTCTTGAAAACGTGGGTGGGATATGGATTGGTGATGGCAAGCCCACCCCGGACTGAGGGACAGGTGCATAATTTGAGGACCCAGGGTGGGTCCTTAGAAGGGTGCAACACTAAATTGGTCGAAACACTATTTTTTTATTATATTACAGCGTTGCCAAGTGCCTCTATGCCTCTACTTTTTGCTGTTAGAGTGTGCAATTACTCTTACGTGTTATAACAAAAGAAATATGAATGGGTTGGGTACAAGTGATTTCTCTTTTTTATACAGATTTAGGTACAGAAATTAGATATCGAAAATAGACGAGATCAATTAGATACTTAGTAGTGCATTTGATTTTCCACTCGATGTCAGCACAGAGCACAGACTCACTCGTTTCCCTTGGTAACCAGGTTTTTGTGTAATTATTCTAACAATAAGCTTTACCTAACTCTGTTGAGAAAAAAATGACTTGTACCTCTTGGCTTCCAATCCACTCATTGTTATTGGTATCTAAGTTACTTTAGTAATAATATAAGGGCCCCCGCGCACGGGCGACTATTTATTTGCGGCAATTAAAAATTCGCCCGTGCGCGGGGCCACAGTCAATTCCGTGTGTTTCAATGGAATTTCCTCAAAGCAACTAAATAGTTGCTTTGTAAAAGTTGCCAGTGCACGGGGGCCCTAAAAGTTGATGATTGATTGAGCTATTGTATTGTAAACCTGAATACTTTACAAGAAAATAATAACAAGTATCACATAAATGACAACATTTGCAAGCACTTGCCGGTTCAAAAAGTCGATTTTTCAAACATGTAATTTTTTGGAATATAGACCACGTGATACGTCGAAAAAAATATTTCAAACCGATCCGAGTACTTATAATTTTGGCCAAAACTTGCAATTTTACCATTTCGCGAATTATTATCTCAACGTGAGAGGTAGTTACTGTGTTGCGTCAAAGGACTCAACAACATTCTAAGAACTGGCAGAAAGACCCGAATAAGCAGCAGGACTTTAACTCTCAGATTAAAAACCTTCGTATTAGACTTCAAGAAAACAGTTTTCGATTCCAAATGTAACTCCGCCCATTCAAAGAATTCGCTGGATTCTCAGAACCCATCTCGGCTCTGACGTTATTATAACCGGTTCGGTAAAAACTAATGTTGACATACTTTAATCGCTTCGTTCTCTCCGACCTCATCACCTGCCACTCATGCCATGTCCTCGAATCCGCTCCTATTAAGAGGACGCGTCACTTCCGCTGGACCGCTCCATTTTTCGCGACTACTTACTCGTTCAAAACTTAAGCGATCATCTATAAAATTTCCGGGCACACAGAATAGGCCTTTAACAACATTTGCCAGTAACCCAAATAAAAAAATTGCCATAGAATTTTCTAATATACTAAATGTTTATATTTGAGATACAGGAGAATGTAAGCTTAGGCCTGACTGAAAGATCTTGAAAATTTCAAGATGATAACTTTAATCACGATGGAAGAAAAAAAAACTTTGCGATTTCATCAGAAATTTATTTTAGATCGCAATCAACATTTGACCGATCTGCAGGATAGTAAACCTCAACTGCCGAGCCCGCATTACGAGTGAAATCAATGACTTAAGGATCAACTTTTCAGCAATTTTGAATATTCATTATACAAAGTTTTATTAATCCATCATGAATATTCAAAATTCCCAGTCAATCCTGCAGCCATTAATGCTATGAAATTTCAAGTTTTAAAAGAGCAATTCGTCGCGAAAAAAAGACAAAAGTTCACTCGGATGAAGGGGAGTGAAGGGTTCTCTTAAGAATTACATCACCCGAGACAAAGGTGTCCATCTCCCTTCAACTAAAGTGTCGGCGATGAGCTTAATACTATTTAATTCGCATTCACGAGACACGGAGTGCCACTCACAACTTGGTCTGAGATGCCACTCACTAGCAATGACCATGAAATACAGGCGAGTGAATGGAAACAGCTGTTAAATAGGAGAAGTTATATAGGCACGTTTACAGCCTGTAAATTTGAGTAATATATCGTAGACTTCCAAGAATATGGACGGTTAATGAAGGTATTACTAATGCGTAGTACGATGTATGTTCAGAAAATAACTAAATTTTTTTAATTTCTCGAGAGTTCGAAGACTCCGATTGTAAACATTTTTAATTATGTTGGTACACATGACCCTGAAATATGACAACATTTTCAGCTGTATTTACGATTAACTTAGTCAGTGGCAGCCGCTAATGTTAGACGTGTTTTCATGATCTCGGCTATTTTCGACTCGCACATCATTGCTTGCTCGTGAATTTTTGGCTGAAAACAATGCCGTAACGATGCCCCAGCCTCCATATTCGCCAGGAATGGCTCCGTGTACCTTTTTCCTATTTCCAAAAATAAAGAGAACCTTTAAGGGCCGTCGTTTTACAAGCAAAGATGATATTAAAAGAAAGAGCTAAAGGATATCCCAAAGATCGAGTTTGAGAAGTGTTTCGAGGACTGAATGAAGCGCTGGCACAGGTGCATAATATGTCATGGGGACGAATTTGAAGGCGATAACATTAATCTAGACGAAGACTTATAAATAAATATTTTTTTCGCAAAATTAAATTCCCATTACTTCCTTATTTGTGTTCAACACTTAGTAGTGATGATAGGTACTACTACGCCACACTGCCATATTTCAGCTTTGAATACACAAATATTCATTCTCATAAGTGTGCGTTAAGTGTTGCTACCAATCATCCGACCGTACAGTACCACCAAGGCAACACTTGAGAGAAGGGAAATAATAAAAATAAACTTACCCGTAATAATAATAATAATAAATATTTATTCCTGGTATGTAAAACAGCATATTTGGCATGTTATAGCTTCAATGACCTTCATAAGTAGGATATAGTAGATCATATGTCATACATACGTGTCGTATATAGTAGATATATGTCATACTGTGTGGTGTACAAATTTGAGTCCAATTGCATGCTGGTGATTGATCACCCCCTGCCAAACACCCTAGAGGTGCCTCGCAGGGTATTATGTAGATGTAGATATAGTGTATACGACGCGTAGTACATGTTAGCGAAAGTAAATATTAACCTCGGTTGCATGTTGATGATGTTGTACCCCCTGCCAAACACCCCGGTAGGTGGCTTGCAGGGGGATATCGATGGCTAAGTTATAACAACATGTATCTCAAAAAAGCAACTTTACAGGAGAGCAAAAAAACTATTAATTTTATTTACTTGTACACTCAAATTAAAAACCAAAAGTTCATAAAAAATGAAAAAGGAGCATTTATTTGCAAACAAAGAGTTGTTTTTTTTTTTGCTTGTATTTTATTTTTGATGTTATTACACTCATTTTAAGATACCTGTGTCAAACCAGCCGAATTAGAGATACGTGTAGTTAGAACTTAGCCATCGATATGTAGATGTGGTAAACAAAAAATAAGTTCTAAGAGGCGAAAAGATGAGGCTTTCATGTCATTCACACGACTATTTTTACCAAAAAACATTAGGTGCATATGTATTTTGGATACTGCTACTGGGGGAAAAACTCGCCCCTTTTTATAAATGTATACCCATTTTGTATCCCCATTCGGTGGTTTGGTTGGCATTATGTAGATGTAAAGACAGCGCGGGACGCTATAACATAGCCCTACAAAATCTACCATTCCCTCCTCGACACTAGGAGATATAAATCCGAAGCCCCTGGATTATCATGGCAATGATTAACTTCGGACCTAGAAGAAATGGAACGCGTGGTGATGATATAGAAAAGGAGACATATACTTCAATATCTCATTCCTCGAGTAATAAACGAATTTGCTAGCGCGGCAACGGAAGGATACAAGCAACCATTCGAAACAGACCGCACAATGACAAGTAACTTACCAACACCAAGGGCGATCTTTTAACGTCTCGAAATAACTGTCCTTAGCATTGCTCCACCATTCCATTAATAAAGTGTCAGGACTATTCCCGCCAGCTCCAAGTCCGTCAAACTGGAGTCGCTTCCCAAGTAAACACAACCGTTGTCGCGTTCGGAGAAAAAAAAATACTGACGGGTCGCGTGTCGCGGAGCAATCGGTTACGCGCTCGCGTCAAATACTCACGGAAAAACACTTTCACATCCATATTGGAATGGAAACACGAATGTCATACCTGGACATAGCTCACTAAAATGGTTCACGATCTCGCGAAAATGACGGTGGCCGGAGAAACCGCGGTTTCAAAAGATATTTAACCGCGAAGAAACGCTCGCAAAACTTCTTCCATCATGGAAAAAAGCCAAGAAAACTTCCAACAAAAAAACAGGTTCAGGTACCAACAATAAATAATCTGAAGTCAAACTATTTTCGGAGAGGGGAGTTCATAGATGGATCTTGGAGAATTACATACTTCCATAACAGTCAACAAAGGTCACATGAATATCGTTCGATACTTTGGAAATAGACTCCCAAAATCGTCTCATCACGCGCCATCTGTAGGTAAGGATTGAGGTCGTCGTTTCGAAACGGGTCATTACGTCCGCTCCGCTTTAGTGGCATGCCAAACCACTGACAATGAGATAATGCGACGGAGGTTTGATATGCATAGACAAACGGATTTTAAAAATTGACCAATCATTTTTAAACATTGTTTTATAAGCCGTTTAAATAAAATCTTTCATTAGAGCCATCTTGAAGTCAACCTTCATCATCATTAGTCAACAATCCTAAGATTGGTTTGACGCAGCTCTCCATTTCTCTCTCCTATCCGCTAATCTCTTCATAGCTACATATTTATTCTCTTTTACATCCTATATAACCTGTCCGATATAACTCATTCGGGGCCGTCCCTTGCCCTTTTTCCCTTCCACTTGTCCTTCAACGATTGTCTTCATCAGACCATCGTGCCTCAAAATGTGGCCAACTTAGTTGTCCCTTCTTCTGCATAAGGTTTTTAGGAGGTTTCTCTTTTCTCCCACTGTTCTTAGCACTTCCTCGTTACTCACACGGTCAATCCATTTTATCTTCATCCTTTTATTTCTTTAAATTGTAAGTAAAGTCCGTAAGTCAACCTTAATTTCGATTTTTCCAGAAATCAAGGAGGAGGTGGTCGCCCCCTCATGTCCCCTGTCCCTTGCTGGTCGTCTGCAGTGAGCACTTCCATTCGCTGACATTGCCGCACGTATGTATGAGAACGTAGTATCCACACACGCCAAGTCAACGACCTGACAACTCTCGATTTCAATTCTAGCCTTCGAGCACTCCGTTAGTGAAAGCGGAACGACAGCGAATGACGAACAAACGAAAATCGCGTTACGGCAACGAGCGATCATTCTCATTCTACTCCAAGGCCGTGGGGTCTCATAAAAAAATAATAAGACGGGATGGCTTCATTCGGAGAAGAGACGCATTTCGCTTTGAAGGCGGTTCATTCGGAGGGGGTAACATAACGACCGCGTCTCTGAGAAGGGGAGGAAAGGGAGTTTGAACCCTTACATTAGTCAACCCTCTCGGATCCTGGACGGCCTTGCTCCACTCTCCCGGCTGATCGCACACGTTCCACATTGCCCCTGTAGTGCCTCTTGTTTGGGTGGAATTTTTAGCAGCTTCCCTATAATCGCTTCGAGCTATTTGGGTCTCCCCCCAGGTTAAAATTTGCAAAATCGTCGACCTAGACTGGATGCCCACAATAATCAAACCACTACAGTCAAGCATACTTCGAAGAATTAACATGGCTCAGTACTAAAAATTTACTTCTAAATCGCAGTGCACGAGTTCAGTTTATCAATCACATAGGTGGTGGTTTTGTTCTCTGCCCCACCCTGACTGCAAAAGACCATTCGTCCTCCAGACCGACGACGCCTCTAATAACAGACTAGGTCAGTGCTGTATCGGCAGGAACCAGGTGGTGGATTTGGTGATTGATCACCCCCTGCCAAACACCCTAGAGGTGGCTCGCAGGGTATTATATAGATATGTAGATGTGGGTGTGGATGATGTTAGTTTTTTAAACGTAGATTTTCACAAACTAAACCTACCGCATATTTAACTGAAGTATTTACGCAATCACGAATAATTACAACAGATGTAAGCGGAAATACAAAGTTTTAAAAAATAGGCTAAAAAACGACACTTCGAAAATAACAGCGAGTTTAACGTTCGGGTAGATGCTCACATTAATTATTGAAGTCTTTTCTGAGCTTGAACTGATGATCTAAAAAAAATCTCGACTTT